>NW_020273616.1:2561087-2882735 GCF_003268045.1 Sipha flava | reverse complement strand
CTTTTTTTTTTTTTTTTTTTTTTTTTTTTTTTCTTTTTTTTTTTTTTTTTTTTTTTTTTTTTTTTACCTACGATTTTTATTTTGTTTGTTTGTTTTTTTTTTTATCATTTTTTTTTATTTTCGGTCTGCGACCCGATGAATGTGATGTAGAGTAGAGATGTGATAGAGCGTTTGATACCGTGTATAGTTCCTGTGAAGAGTGTGGAGTTTGGTGTATTTCAGTCTCCGGATACGCAAGCGTGGCAGAACGACTATCTGCAGGGCACCGGCTGCGAGATGTATACGGAGACCCTGTCCCCGTCTTTCACCGGCATGACGTTCCCGCAGGCCAGCGAGTAAGTCCCTTACATCCGCACATGCCCACACACACACATACACATACACACATGCCCACGCACACACACACACACACACACACATACACACATATATAAACATATTTCCCACATTTCCCACTCGAACACACAAATTTCCGTTGTCCAATTTATAATTTTATTAAATAACATTATATAGGTAGTGTATAACTACTATTAGATTTCCGGAGCTATTTTATTCATTTTTATTTTTTCTAAACATAACAGTACATACATATATAAATATGTTTAATTATATATGTATTTATTATAATATATTACTATCATATAAACGTTTATTATAACAGATATTTTTTAACTTTTTTTTTTATAGTATTTATTAATTTTTTGATTTTTTAGTAGGTTAGTTACTATGATATAGTTTTATAATATTGGACGCGGTATTGGTTCGATGCGGTTCCAAATTGTTATACCATAGGTCGATAATATTATTGACATACTAGCGTATTTATATATATGTATAATGTAGTACATGTTTTTTTTTTAAAAAAACAATAAGTGATCAATTGACAGTGAATTTCATTGACATTACTTTCAGCATTAATTTTTTTATGGAGAAAATGTGTGTAAAATATTCTATGACATTGTAATTCGTAAATTTAATAACGAACGATCGAATCCTACCTAATCATTTATCTATTGGTAAAACTGTAAAACCGATGAGACATCTTTAATCGAATATTTTGAGCAAAAATCCATTTTCTCGACAAGTTGAGAGAAAATATAACTTTGAAAGCTAGTACATAAAGAGAGTATGCTTTGAAAAAAAAAAAATAAATTAAAATAAAATACTTGTTTATCGATCTGCATACGCATAAATATTCGATTGGATTGAAACGACGTGATAGCTTGCAGCGGAGTAGTGCTGTGTGGCTTGTTTAATTTCCAAACATACGTTTCGTTTTGCATATTATTCGTCGGCGGCACCGGTGCGCGTCTAACGCTTGTATTACGAACGAGGGATAGCCAGATGAATTATTTCTACTTGCATTGTTCTCGTTTAAATTTTCAAGACGGACTTTCGCGGTTTTTCTGTGTGCACCGATCGTCCCGTTAGCCGTTCGCCGTCTATAACAGCAGCGGAAAAAAATGCGATATTATCGCCGACTTCTTCAATATTTTAAACGACTATTTCGCGCTATTCCCGTGCGTACGATTAGTGCTCGCGTATTTCCGTATATCATTACCAATACCATATTAGTCTGTATTAAACTGTGCTGCAAATTATGTGGAGTTAGCTGAGTGCGAAACACAATTTCGATTTTCGATTTTGGTTCGTCGAAAACGCGCGCGAAAAATTAGAAGCGAAACCGAGCGAGAAGTCGCGAAGACGCGGTTAGACGTACTGTTCTGTAGGACCGAGAAACGTACGTTACGTGAGGTAAAAATAATGATCACAGGGACAAATCGGGTTTCGTGACGACTTAAATATTCCGAAATCAGATGTTCATGTTTGATATTCATAAAGCGATTTGGTAGCAGATTTTTAATTGTATACCGTTATTATGACAAGCCTTTGGCTGAAACAATTCTGGATAATTGCCGCTGTTTCTGCACCAACCATCCCCTTACCCACATTTGATACATTTTTCTTAAAAATTTATCCACACGCATAACCCCAGGCAGAGCCGTGTCAAACATTTTTCTTCGAGACCATCGGGCACAGAAAGCATATTAAGTGCAGATAAGGGCGTCCCCTTACTTTTACAAAACTACGGTAATTGCCCCCTTTGACTCCACCTTAACACGGTCCTAGTCATAGGAGATTATATGTGAGAATGTTCATTGTGTCTCAAATGGCTCTGCGCAATCCCTTTGACGTGTATACAGGAATAGACTTCTGACTGTTTTTTTACTTTCGTGAAGCACATCGTATGTACTTGAACGGAATTATTACAAATGCAATGTTAATCGAACACATTTAATTTATAATTTCTGATCCAATTCCGAGATTCGATTATCATCAATACTACTTCTGTGTAGTCTAGAAACAATTTTTGTCTTGTAAATTGTTGAGAGGATACAAAATTAAGTCGATACAACCTATTTCGGTCACACCGATAACAAATCATTAGACATAAAAAATCTTCAGATTAATTGATGCTCACTCGCTACCTCCGTGTGTATTTCTATAACACGCAATTAGGTACTAGTATTATTTCTTGAATCGATTTCACGTGCCATTCGCATACATTGTTCTATGTGGAGCCGCTAGTATATAGGTACCGCGTCCGATTTTGTCAGTAGCGTGTGGTGAAAATCTGTTAATAATATTATGTAAATATATGTAATTTACTTGGACACAGAATGCCTAGAGTATATTTCTACTTTTTTTTATTTATTTATTTTTTTAATTTTTTTTCCTCATTCCTCGAAAACTGTGTACAAGCATGTGGGTAGTACTGCTGTCAAGTAGTCTTGTTCGATTTTCTTATTATATAATAGGCAGTATATTATGTAACTATTTACCATATACGTATCATGTTGATGAAACTTTATGTACCATATTATTATATATGGACACATATGCATACCACATGTACGCGATTACAAATAACGGTATTTGCATGTGAAAATATAGCTGATAAAGTATAATGTACTGTAAAATGGTAGAATTATAGAAAAAATAATATTATTGTTATTATTACGTCCACGTAAAATAATTTATCGCGAAAATATCGACACTGTGTGATACATATGTTTGTATTAATATATCATATACAGTTATTTAGCCTAATATTTAGTTTAATAATCAATATTATATTCAAAGTTACATTTTTAATGTTAATAATTTAATGATTTCGCGTAGTACAGTGTTATTTAATTTCATCAAATCTGGTCGTAGGCAATTCATTTTTTTACAAGATTCAAGGCTTTTCTAGTATCGGATAATCAGTTCGTCCAAAACGTTTAGAACAATGATAATCTATGTTTCAGGTATTCATTAAAAAAAAATAAAATTAATAAATAAATAAATAATACTACATGCATTTCCTCGATAATCACACACCGTCATTACAATTCCATTGAATCATGATCCACACGCTACTACATAAATATTAAATAATAACGTTCGTTTTGTAATTTCATGTAATCAATACATCTCACAACAAACATATATGTATATATAAATACACATTGTAAAATTCGTTGACCCTAGTTTTATTTTATTTTTTCGTTTCTCAATATCCATAACACTAACATAATAATACATAGTTTAGTACGGGTTAGCTGATTACCTCATAAAATCTTACGACGATATTTTATTTATTTATACTTATATATTTATATCTTATATTACATAAATATATATATATATGTATAAATATAAACCACGAGTCTCACAAATAATTGAAATAGCATACCCTAAGAGGCGGATTATACGGTTAACAGCTAGACACAACCCAGTATGATAGAAAAAAAATAACATCTTGATGGATTAATATTATTATACTCGTACTATTATATATATATATATATATATATATATATCTAAATTAAATTAAATGGGAATCGGTCAAGAACCCCATGATGAAAATATTAATAGTTGGCATATAAAAATGGCTTCTTCTAGTTCGCTGTAGTTTTTATACTCACGCCTATAGATTGCATGCGGCATGAATGACGAGTTTGCGATTTGGTGTGAATAATATTTTTTAATTTTTTTTTATTTTGCATGATAAGTTTTTTCAACAGCCGACACATATTCCGACAAAAAAATAATTACTTTACACATAGTCAATATCCGAAGAGTCTGTCTAATGCTCGTTCGTATTTTAACGTATAGGTTGTGCTTCACAAAACTTAAGCTGCTGTTGTTGGCCATCGAGATAAAAGGAGAGGATGGAAGAGACAGCAAGATATCGATAAATCCCAGGGGTTCTAAGATACAGGCCAGTACCCAGGGGTTCTTCATTGCTCAGTCTGCTGACGAAGTCAAAAGGTTTGTACAACCTAAATGTTAACGGATCGTTGCACTTTGATTAAATTTTATTTTATTTTTATTTATTTTTGTTAAAACTGTTTCATAATCAATTTCGTATCAATATTATGGTACAACAAAGATATATTTTAATAGTCAAACAATATTTAAATGTAGGTATAAATTGTATACCAAAGTTCCAGTAATAAGTATTATATTTTATTACGTTAGCGGTAACTGGAATACCCAATTGAGTATAAAAATAATGAGAAGTTCAGAAACAAGTATTGTTCACTTTAATTGAAAAGTTGAAAAAAAAAATTATAATTATAATTTAATTTTTTTTAGTTGTTAAGGACTAACATATACTTAATTCTATATCGCAAGTCGATAACAATTGACGACTTATAAAAATCGCAAAATAAGATAATTATACAGTGTCACATTTTAAGGATCAACTGTACTAAAAGTACATCGTATAACACATAGTACTTCAAAATATCATACGAAAGCCATTTTCATAAAATCTTGAAACGCAATTTTAAATTTTGTACCATTAGAGAAAATATACTTGTCAATGTTCGCGAGAATATGTGTATATTCGAGCATGACGATATCTGAAGGATAGACTCATACGTAAATGATGTATTCGTTCGTACGTACAGTGTAATACGATTGACGACGATAATGTAGGATTAAAAACGAGGAACAGTGTGATGTTTACAATTTGAATTTGTCATACGTTGTTAAACGAACATTAAACATTTCTGTAAATTTAGGGCTTGGTATTACTGTAAAGCGTGCCACGAAGAAATTAGAGATGAGACGCTGATCAAGAAATGCAAGTGTAAAAATTGTAAGTATTATTCGCGATAGTTTTCTTTTACTACCTTATTGTGTATGTGAATCTTCAAATGCACTGGTCGACAAATCTATATAAGTATAAAGTGTCTGTACTACTTATTTTACCATTTTCTTACAACATGATATTGTTATTGTTATACCTATACATATAAATATATATATATATATACTAACGCAACCCGGCGAGTAAAAAAAATATCCAATATTTTTTTTAGCCCACCCATCCCTGTGGTAGACCGATTTACTGTGCACCAGAACGAATAACGTATGTGTATTAAATTCGAAAATTGAAAACACGTTCTTCTATTAATCATGATTATTATTGTTGTAATTATTATTAATAATTTTTATAAGTTCAAGTTCAGGCGCACATTGAATCAAATTGATTTTCAATACATTGTACGGTTCAAAATACCTTTTTGTCCATGTGCACTCCTGAGTAGTACGTAACGTGCACACATACACGTACGCATACACACACACATTATTATTTCTTTAATAAAATGTGTATGCATATATTTTCAAATGTACAATTCGTATACAGTATTTTTAAATAAACAGTTCGTATATAATACATACAGGTATATAGTATATGTGTATAGACCTATCGGTAATATATGATATATACATACATATTATATATTATTTCCACCGCCCGAATATCGCTCACGATGATCACAGTTTTACGAGCTTAAGCAGCTTTATTTATTAATTTTTATTATTGTTATTATTATTTATATTATTATTTATTTTACATATCGTAGAGATTTTATTTTTCTTCCATTACACAGCTATGTAATAATATATGCTGCATGTAATGTAACAACAGGACTACTACACTACCTGTAATAGTTTTTTGTTTACATTTTTATACATGTTATTATTATTTTCAAACAAAAACGATAAGATGTAATTTATAAAATAAATATATATATATTTGTAAATATAATTGTAATTCCGATTGACAATTCAACATTAAAAAGCAATAATGATCATTTTTTTATTTGTATATTATATATATATATATTTATACATACAAAAACGTTTTAAATGTGTCTAAATTAATGAATTTTCGGTTGTTGTTGTTATTAATATTTTATTATTTTTTGAAACTATTTATTTTTACGTACGAGTACTATAGAAAGAGACGCCATGTTACAGATGTCGGTATGATTATGATGGAGACTGGAATGTTGGCACATAATTATAATTTCGAGGGTACTTATAAAGTTTAAAAACAATAGATGTATAAGAAGTTATATGTGTTTGTGTTTAAAGTCTGCTTGTCTGAATAAGTCCACAAATACCTGGTTAATAACAATATTGAATATTTAACATCTAACCAAACATTACATAGTGTATCGTTCGTAAATTATTTTAATACAATTTTTTTTTATATACCGTTCGAATTTCAAGACAATTTGAAAATTATTTTATCCAATTTTAACGGGTAATAATATGAATAGTAGTAGATAATATAATAATATAAGGACCGGGTGTTGATAATATTGATACAAACAATTACGGCCGTTTTTATATTATATGTGAATTGACATCATATACCTACATATTCATACAAATATTATTTACGTATGTTTAAATTGCCCCTTGAAGCGTTATACACATAATATTTGCTTTGCATCATTTTTATTTTTAGTTCATTAATAAAACCGAAAAAATGCTTTCATAAAATGTTTTAGTAATATTTTAAATAATGGACAATATTCTAATAGCATTTTAGATTATTACAGTATAATTCGTAGTCAATTCGCGTAGTTAGTGTAATGCAAATACGTGATTAAATTATACAAATAATATGTTACAGTAATATTTTAAATATCATTATTTCCATTTTATTCCGATATCTATTTAAAAATACAAATCATATAACATGTTTAATATAATTAATTTAGGATAAAATAAAAACATCAGTACGTACACATTATACATTTGTATCTTATTGGGTAGATAGGTCGAGTAGGAATAATACATTTACTAAATACATTTTGACTAATCTGTTTAAATGTCAATATTCAATAATTTTTCATACTAGTAAGATTTATTTAAAGTTATTTAAATAAGATAATGATATATTTTTATAAAAACTTAGCCAAGATAGGACGTTATAATTAAGTCAATGTCATCAACCTCCGGCCCTTGTTCGCGAGTATAATTTGTGTGTGGTGTTTTGTACAAATGTCATTGGAAGTTAAAACTAAATTACATTATTTTATATTAATTTTTTTAAAAAATTTAAAATTTAAATTATATACCATTTGATTTATTAATTAACGTAAGTTTTCCGGTTTTGTAGAAAGTTTAATCATAACATATTTATATGTGTATTTTGGAGTGAAAATAATAAATCATTTTTCAGTAGAGTATAAATGACCATTTAACACAATAATTTTCACGTTTTCAATTTTTGTTTGTTTTTTTTTTCTAATTTTAACACAGTGGCGACATTCCGGAAAGGTGTTCGCGCTATACAAATGGTCGGACGGGCAAGTACGTTCAAATTCTCCTTAAATCAAATTTCTTGTTTGTCTACGAATTGATGCCTTTTTGATTAATTTTTTTTTTAGCTGGTTTTCTATATAGTTAACAAATATTATTTATTATTTATATATAATATGTATATGTGCACATAAATGTACACGTATATATGTGTACATAAATGTATGCATATATATATATAGGTACGTAAATGTATACATATTAATATATATCTAATTTATAAATACAAAAGTATTTTCCTCTTGGTTTTTAATCGGCAGTGGGTTTATTTTTCTTTCGTATTTTCTGTGATGTTGAACGTTTTACTTTGTGTGGTTTTTATTTTTCCCTTTATATTATTATGCTTTCTACCTAAAACAACCAAATACCAAAATAACCCTTATACAACACAACCTTGTAAGTCATATTCGTATAAACGGAAAAAAAAAAAAAACTATATTAATAATGAAATAAGGATCACATAAAATGTACATCTAAATGAGCAATTTTTTGTTGTTGTACTTGTGATGTCTGTCCTCTAAGAAAAAAACATTACATAACGCATAAATTTTAGTTGTTATGACAAGCATCAGGCTGAAATTTATACTCACACGAGTAGTTGAATATCATTTTGAAATGAAAAACTTATCATCATTTTCCTTTTCTTTTTTTTTTTTACAATTATCGTAGTTTTGTATAGGGATATGGCTGTTGCATGTTCTCATATTAGGCTCATTTTATAATATTTACTCTTATATTAATTATTTATATAGTTTCTACCATAGGTGTATATAAATTAGACAAGTTTAGCATGCAAGTAATATTTAGGTGTTTAACAAAAAAAAAAAAAAATTCGAAGTAAAACAAATAAATATTATTTCTCCCTATTATTATTGGTCGACCGGTATATATATATATATATATATCCAGTAATATTTCTTTTTTTAAACTTTAAACTTTTTTACCTTGAATGATATAAACTAGCATTAAAATCATTCTCATATGATAATTACTAACCATAATATAAAATATTCTTTAAACGAATGAATTAAATTTTCTTTACAAACGTGTTTCTAATATAATAATTACATGTGAAAGCTTCTTTGTCATAAATTTCCATCCTTCTTGTGTGTTCCTATTTAATAATAACGTGTACTATACCATGATGATATTATACAGTGGCGTATTTTCAATTTTTTCTGGGGGGGTCCACAGTTTATACATAATTAATATAAACTATATATTATATTGTAATAGTTACGTCCTTATACAGTTTTTGGAGGAAGTTGAACTAAATATATAATGTAATAATCGTATAGTCTTATGTAATATTATATATATATATACCTATATATTGTATTTAGCATTATATATTATAAAGTATTGTTATAAAATAAATTCCAGTTGTCTCGATTTTTTGGCCAACTCCTCTATCACTTCATCAACAGTAATTTCAACTTCCCTGTGAATGTTTAACATACCCAATTCTGCAAATATGTAAGAATTGTTGTTAATTTTTTATTTTTTGGAGAGGTTCTGGGGGGTCCAGTACCCCTGGACCCCCCCCCCCCGTAAATACGCCACTGATATTATATTGTACTATTAAACGATCATTAGATAATTGATCGATTACGAAAATATATTATTCGGTCATTTCCGACGCTAACACAGCTTCTATGTGTAGATGATTTCAAGTAGATAATTTTTTTTCTTGGAATTTTTGAATTTCGGTTACATTAATTTCACCGATAAATTACACATACGTAGTATATGTATACGTGTACATAAAGTACACATAATGTTTATATTAAAACATTGATCTTATTACCCTTATTTAATAGTACTCATATAAGTTGCCGATAGTATCGTTTATTATTGACACTTAGTCTTCATAAAGCGTTTGCTAATTATTAAAGGATTAAAAATATTTTCAAACAATTTTTTTTTCCTTCGTTAATTCATGTGTTCTGGACATTTAATACAACGCATAATTCGGTACTTCTCAATACTTTAAAATCCGAGCCCCATCTATCACTGTCATCGTAATATATTACTATAATATTATTGGTCATCGTTGTGTCGTTGCACTTAACATTGGAAGCTCGTTCTGAGTACGCGATCGTTTCAGTTCTGCATAATCGGGGAAAAAGAAAAGGAAACAATCGGTAATCCTTCGTTCTTGGCGCCTGTTTTTGTTCGTTTACTGTTACATCGATACCCATAGTGTATGATACGGTCCTAGTTAAAATACTGGTTATTGTAAACACTACCCAGTGGTCATTGTGCACAACGGCTGGTCATTGTATTCAATGTGAAAATTGGCCCGTAGTCATTGTGTATGTTTTATAATTTATAACACTTACGAAACGAAAAAGTAGTAAAGCAAGTGGCCAGGTTTTTTTCCAATTCAAGAGGGCAAGGTTAAGACCGCTCCACTCGTGTCAAACTATGTGGTATAAGAAAATACAAATGTAGAACTATTAGGATTTGATATAGCTTCAAATGGCCATCTTGGCAACATACGTCATAACGAAAAAGTATTTGAATTATTTAACGTTTCAGTGTTCAGTTCGATTTTTTATTTAATTACATTTCTACCCATTTCTAATAAATCAAAATGATACGCGTAAAATCCTATAGATTTTTCATCAAAACCCGATGTTTTTATTATTATAACATTAAGCTTATCAAAATGTTTCTAATCACCGAGCACGGCCAGTACTGGCCATTGTATGCATCGTCCATGTATATAGCAACTATATCCTTTAAGAAAATCTCGGGCTTGGTATATAATGTCTGGTCAGTGTTTTCAATGACTATTTATCCACTCGGACCGTATCTTGTTGTACCCGGCGAAAACGTGATATTGTTGGGTCGACGGGGACCAATGTGTTCACCTCGCTGATGGACCCCGGCGCTACGCGGTTTTGTTAAAGTTTTTAAAATCCAGCCACTTATACGGTGTGTTACAGCCGTGCATCTCGAATTGGTGTTATAGACCATATTACGTGTCGGTCGACGAATCGCATTGTTATTCGGCGATAATATTCGTGCGATCGGCATATGGATTTATTTATTTTTATTTTTATTTCTTGGATTTTTTTTTATTATTACTATTATTTTTGTTGTTTATTTATTTATTTTTTTTTTTTTTGGTGTGTTTGCAGAGAGATGCACGCATATTATTAATATAATTTCATAAAAATAACTAGAGTTGCATGGTCTTTTCGAGTACTGGTTGTTCTTTCTAAATGTATATACATACATACATACATTTTTTTAACAGTTTGAAGTAAGTTTGAAACATGAGCACAATGTTGAAAACGGAAGAAATCGTAAAGTAGATGTTTTATTTCGCGTGGGTGTCGCACGTTGAATGCCGCACGTTGTCTGGCTTCCTCGATACGACGACAACGCGCTCGGGAAACGACGATTCTTTATCGAAGATTGAATCATTGTCTTAGCAACCCCTTAACCGCAGGTGATAGTGATTTCGTTCAAGACAAATTACGGTTTTTTTTTAAAAAAAAAAGATTCCACGTCGAAAATAAAGACAAACGTTATCAGTTGTGACTTATTACGTTCACGCCATGGCTGTTACATTTGTCTTGCGAATTATGCGTCATTTTTTTTATTTTATAAATCTAGAGTTCGATAAAGTCGAGTATTTTTTTTTGATTTCTTGATTTATAGATCATCATTTCGATTTCGTGTTTAAATTATTTATTTATTGTGTATAGCTAAATTACCAGTTTTAACATCTTAAATTTGTTTAATGACGTAGATTCCATCCCAAAATTAAAAGTGGTCGATAGTGACGGTGCTAGAGTTTGCGAAACCCTGGGCAAAATAAATGTTGTGTCTTATAATTTCTATTAATAAAATATTTTAAGTTCAGTTAAATCAGAACCACGGGGCCTTCTTATAATTTAAGACGCGGGACCCTGGGCAGCTGCCCCTATTTCCCTCCCCTCGCGCCGTCCCTAGTGGTCGACATTAGACAGCAAAAATTAAGTTTATTCGTGTGAAAATATTTATACAAATCTATTTCAAAACGTTCCATGTCTGAATTGTTTAATTTAATTTTTAGAAAATTTTGTTTAACTTAAATTTAACAATGCGTATACATTTTTTTGAATTGAAACAAAAATTAAAAAAGTAAACAAATATTCGATAAAGAATCTAAAAAATAATTCATTAGGTACTTTAGCTAGGTGATTTTTGTAAGTTGTGTTGAAAATTACATGATTGTTTGTGTTTATTTGTTGGGAAAAAGTGATGAGATTCATAATTTAATATAATGATCTTAAAAAAATAATGTGGTGAGTGAATTTTGGAATGTATGTTCTTTCAGACGATCATCCTCCCCCCACGGAAACTCCACCAACTCTTCCAAAGAGAGTACATAATATCAGAGGTACAACAATAAAAACAAAACAAACTGCTGTTGCTTTTGCCTTTATATTGTCTTAAGTGCATTGTGTCTTCGACGTGGCACTCTTGATGATTCCTTCCTTCAATTTCTTTGTTACATGTTCATCCCTACACGTTGTGATCACAAGAAAAAAATATGAGCACATATTATATATATGTATATTTATGTATATATGCATATTATACATAAATATATTTATATATATGACATATGTATATATACATTATATTATACAATCTCTCATTATGCAACACTAAAATAAGATTTTCTGCGATTTTCACGATAAACATATTTTTTATTTATATCATTATTATATTTTCGAATTCACAAATTTTAATATCTCAAATCAATGACCTATCCGTATAAAATGTAAGATACACAACATACCTTCTCGTTTGTTTGATTTTTTGTTTGAATTTTATTTTTCATAATTTTTTGTTTTGATTTTTTTAGTAGATAATTATATTCATATATATGTATATATACATTTATTATATGGTGTGTATTATATTAAACATCATATAGAAATATTTATATATATATATACATATATATTTATACACACACTCGCTATTTTATTGTTTACGATTTTATTTTATCTTGAGAACGTTCGTTTTCAAAGCCAAACTATTTAATAATAAATTGTTGCTTGATGTGCGCTAGCCTTAAATGTATTAGCATCAATATAATATACGTTATTGGGTTTTGTTAATATAATCGCTTCGTGATATTTGTTTGTAATTTAATTTTATTGTTTTGAAGTGTTTTTTTATTTTGTGTATTTGACGTCTATTTCAATTCTTACTTTATATTAACGCTTTTTTAACAGTCTTTGTATTTTTTTAACATTTTCTCAGGTGACGTCGGAAAAGAAAAGGAAATAACACGTAAGTCGATACAGTACATATTACATTATTTTTTTTTTTTTTTTGTATAATATATAAGCAATGCTCTTTGCCGTGTTTTTAAAAGTAAACAATCGCAGTAGTCGTCGTTGATGATTTCTACATGGAATACACGTGTATATAATAATGTTACAATGCGACTAAGAACGTTGAAGGTATTGATAATGCAACGAAATATTATATGGTACATAACTAATAGCTGAACTGGATACCCACAAGTTTTGGTAATCTAAAAATAAAACTGAACGGTAATACCAGTACAGCCGTGTTTCAAATCAACGTTTTTGATTTGAAATTTCTTGAATTTTGTGGGAGATTACCTTGATACTGGTTATTGAAACGTGCGTGTTTCCATGCAGAATGGCGTGACCGTCGACAATTTTGTGCCTAAAATCTTGCAGTCGAATTGATCCGATTCTCTGCATAGATAGCGTTACACCGCGATTAACTATATGTTTATATATAAGAATAGGGCGTTACAAATTAATCTGCACCGTAAATTGAGCACGCGCACATCATTAACCGTAATAAAATTATCTTTTTGGGTTGCCCAAATAAATTATCGTTTTAAAAATTACTGTACTTGCGTAAAATGTATTAATTCGTTCTGGATTCACGTTTTCCCGCACATCGCGGTGCATTGGTATCATTTATTATTCGGTACAATTTCGATATTGATTTCGGGTCCCACTATTCAAACCCCAATTATTTTAATGATAATAATAATTATTATATTTCGTTATCGACGGAGTTGGATTCTCTGTCAATCACCAGTGACTTACGCGTTTGGTGCGCACAAGTAGGTGTTAATGTAATAATATATATTTACAGTAATTTTTACGGACATTTTAACAATCACTATTTAAACATTATTATAATAATTAATGTTTCTGTATGAAATAGTTAAATTTTCCGAACTGGGTTGCAATTCAAAGTAATTAACACGACCGTTTGAGTCGTCATTTTTTATGCGATCACTGTACATTCACCGCGCGAATTGTTTAGCGCATTAAAAATCTTTATCGTTATGATGATTGTACGTTTTCAATTTCTCATCGCGTAGAAGCATTTTGTTTTTCGGTGGTACATTGTATACATGGTTTCGGTCGGCTGTTATCGATCCACCACACTCCTTACGTCCGCACACGTACCCTATAACCTTTCGTCGATTTTCGCTAGAGATTTAAACGGAGGGGCGTGTGACCGTTAATCTCAATAATAACCCCGCTATCTGGGACGAATTTCACAAGCTCTTGTATAATATAGCATTCTACTTTTAAAGGACCCGGCAAAGTGCATTAGTGAGACTGCAGGGATAGAACTATACACTATTAATATTAGAAGTAGGAGATCGGTTGAGGACGTCAGTGGACAATCGTATGTCGTATATTACTACGTAAATAAAGGGAAAGCATGTGCGGTGGCTCGAGAGATACATTCTTGTATAAAAGAGCAAAAAATAAGCCAAATTTGAACTTTGTGTGGACAAAAATGTTGTCGTTGTGTGGTAGAAGGAGGCTTTGTGTGGTATATGAGATTAACCTACGGCAAGTAATGTTCCGGTGGCACTGAGAGCAAAGGGAGGATATGAAGAGGAAGATTAAGCAGGGAGATAAATTACCCGCTCAAGTTTGGACAGTTTTAGTCTAAAAATAATCCATAATATTTGCAATAGGTGTGTGTGTGTGTGTGTGTGTTTGTATTCGATAAAGAGAAAGAAAGAGAGTTTCGATGTTTGGAAACGTTATTTGTTACGTAACATTTAATTCAGAGGTAAGAGGATAACAAGTGCTAGTTAAGTTCAGAATGAGGAAAAAGTGTGAGATGTGGTAATGTATAAAAAAAGGATATTGATGAGTTAGAGGGGGGGACCAGCAAAAAACGTTTGAAAGTTTACGCATTACTATGTTAATTTTATATTTTCAGTGTTGGGCAACAAAAACGCACAGACAATGCCCAATTCAATCATGTCAGCGCCGAAGCAAGTGAACAAAGTAAAGCCGATCAACCGTCCGGCGGACAAAGGGTCGCCCAACCAAAACTACAACCGGTAGGTCATGCGAACATGTTCATATTGAGATATTCGTATTTTACTCATAACAAATCTACGAACGGATGATACTTCAGCCTTTTTATTCGTTCTTTACAGTTATATCGTATTTTGTTTTTCGTTTTCGTTTTTCACACTAATGAATTCTTAACATATTCTATTGCATTAACTTCTCACATGAATCCAAACTCTATAATACACCCACGCATATACGTTTATTTCTATCTTTTCGAAGTTTTTTTTTTTTTTTGTGTAAATATCATATTTGATCGTGGTCGTCTTGAATATATTGCAGAGCTCAACAAGAAGAAGGAAGCTACGCCGGCTATCAACTCGCATACGAAGTTAAAAAATTATTGTACGCTTTCTACTTAATAATTAATATTTGTAAACTATTCCATCGATCTTGTCCTGCTTGTCTCTATGTGCTATTTGTTATCGTTTACTATCTATTTATATTGCTTGCAGACCAATGCTTTGTATTCATTTTTAGTTATCTTTAGTTTTACATTCACCGTTTATAGTTTGGCTTATAATTTTTTTAAGAAATTCGGCCTCTTCTAGTAATAACGATTGTTGAATTTGTTTTAATTTATTTACAATTTTTACACACTTAAAATTGGTTTTATTGGACTCATTTATCTTATTATGTACGTTTTACAACAGTAAATAAAGAACAGCCATAAAAAAGTTATTATTGCTGTGCTCTTATTATTATACGTGCAATTACAATTCTAAGTAAACGAACCATTTTTCCTATACATTTATATTATTTCTTTTATAATCTTTTATTACTGTATTAAATTCGATTATGATTTTAGATGATTTTCTTAAAATGATTCAAGTTCTTAACAATTAATTTCCCAAATAATATACCACGAATTTAATACTCAAGTTAACAACATACAGTAAATACGATAAATTATAAACTAATTATATATTATTTAGCAAAAAATATATATTCAAGAAATATAGAAAATATTTATTTTTTAGTGTTGCTTGTTTCGTTTAGTATGATTATGATTTTGTCAAAATAGTTATTGTATTTATTTTTATTTACTTATTTATTTATTTTTTTTGTTTCTGCTAATCATTGAAAATATTAATATACTATATGCAGTCTCAAAATTATTGTTATGTTCGCTTTTTATTACAAACACCTTAAAATTCAGGATTAAATAATATTAATATCAATGTTTTATCATTTCTATGTGAACTGAAGGCCGACGACCCGGGGCGGATCTGCTGGGACTAACATGAACAACAACGGTATTCAAATAGGCATTGCCGACGACCAGGCGAAAGACTTTGATTTTGAAAAGACTGAAATGAAATACGACTCCACTGGCATGTTCCATTGGAGTTCAGCTAAAAGCCTCGAAGAATGTATCCTAGTAAGTAAACCACCTGTATAGGTACAGGTGTACTATACTTGCAAGTAAATATAAAAAAAAAACCATCCCCGCCGAATCTTGTCGCATTACGATTGTATATTAAATTGTACCGTTTAAAACTAGGGGCTGAGACATTAACGATTTTAACGGTTCCGATTAAGGTTCGGGTCTTAAAAATATTTTTTTTAGGGGTTTAGGTTTAAACCGTTTTCTTTATTTTGGTGTATTCTTTTTTTCAAACAAAAAATGTTAATATATGTATACAGTACATGTTAGACTAATTTAGGTAGCTACTGTTAAAGATTGAACCCCATACGAAGGGCATAACTCACTGTTTATATTTTTTCGTGAGAGTACAGCTTAAGATTGTAATGTAGAACTCAAATTAGGTATCAAGATTAGAAATTAGATACCCCTTCCATTATCGACGTTATTATGTAACATACATTATTACAATATTAATAATAATATTAATGTAATAATAATAATATCCATAGGTTTTTACGTTCATGTAATTCATATTATTGTTGTCGATCGTTGACCATCCTCGTAGGCTGTTAAGTAGAGATGGGCAAAATACATCGATCTTTTAAAAACATCGATGTTTTCGTTCGATATATCGAAATCCTACATCAATGTTTTTATTGCGATGAATTAAAAAAAAAAATCGATTTTTTTTCTAATCCGAAGTTCGATGTTTAAATAACGTATTCATTTAAACATTTTACAATTTATACATAACATAGGTATATGTATATAACAAACATACAATTTTTCTTAAAACTTATTAAGGTAAATGTCGATGTTTTTGTCGAAAATATCGATCACCAACATCGATTTTTTAAATGCAGATACATCGATACATTGGAACATCAATGTTTTAAACTTTTTGCCTATCTCTACTGTTATGGTCTCCGACTTATGGACGACGCGGCCGAAAATAATATTACGTAATTACTACGTTATAATATTATATAAAATATAATTTTTGTTTCTAAACAACATATATTTAGTTCAAATGTTTAAATATTACTGTTTAGTTTCTATACAGTAATTTATAGAAACTTAACTATTTGAAAACCGAATAAATCCTAAAAAATCAATATTTTTATATTTATTTTTTTTTTTTTTATAAGAGTTTCGGTTTTGGTAAGGGTCTTTTAAAAATGTAAAATAAATGTTAAAGTTATTTTCAGTTCTTTAATTTACACAAGGTCATAGGTTTCGTAAACAGTTCTTTTCGGTCCGGTCTCAGTCCCTGTTTAAACCCATGGCTTTCCACGCGCGCGCGCGTGTGTACGTTCACACTTGTGTTAAATGGAGATTTCGATTTTCAGGACAGAAATCAAGCTGCCATGACTGTACTGAACGGTCACGTAGTGGTGTGCTTGTTCGCCGATCCGGATTCACCGTTAATCGGATTGAGGAATTTGGTGATGCCTTTGCGAGCGTCCAATTTCCATTATCACGAGCTCAAACACGTGGTGATCGTTGGCGCTGTGGACTACATCCGCCGCGAGTGGAAGATGTTGCAAAATTTACCAAAAATCTCTGTACTCAACGTACGTGTCATATTGTTTGAACTACGAAACGATCGCATACCTGTTGTTATTATAACTGTTATCGACGTGTGATACAATATTATATGTTTTCCGTGCGGTTTTCCGGGTGATGGATTTAATATTATCGCGAAATCATTGTGGTTTTCAGGGATCACCACTGAGTCGAGCCGACTTACGAGCGGTCAACGTAAATCTGTGTGACATGTGCGTTATACTGTCAGCAAAAGTTCCTAGCAACGATGACCCGACATTGGCTGACAAGGAGGCGATTTTAGCGTCACTGAATATCAAAGCGATGACTTTCGACGACACTATTGGAGTACTCACGCAAGGTGAAGAAAAATTACTATAAATATTATATAGCTGATTGCGTTATTTTCTGTAAAAATAAAATTATGGCGCTGTCGTTATATGGCTAAGTATTCTCGTGAAGTGTTTAAATAATAACCGTAGAACGCGCATTCAAACCTTTTAAAATTACAAATATTTGTTCAGAAAAAATGTACTCCGTCTAGACAATTAATTTGAATGTCTCCGAATGCCAACTCTCTATATTTTCCAACCAACACTTTGAGTATATTTTATGAGACACTCAATGTGAAACAATACTGTTTTCCCAATATATATTATTTTTTGTAGGTATAGTAAATTTTGTTCAAATTATAATCGTCAATATGATAAAAATTAATCGCTGTTTTATTTAAAAATTTTTGTTTAAATTGACACTAAACTGTGCGCACAATTTTTTCATCTATATGGATTTCATATATATAGGATTATTTGTATCGTTCGTTTAGTAACCGTGTAGAGATGTTCAGAAAGATGCAATTTTCCACAATTCTAGCAGAATCAGTTTAATTAAATAAAATTAAACGATTTTAATTTTTTTTTTTACTATACTATACGAACAAACCCTATTGGATTGTTAACCAAACATTAATCCGATCGGAAAACAATTTAAAGAAATAAAAAATAATTATATGTTATCATTATGTCCTTGTATAAACAATTCTTACTATTAAAAATGTTACTAATTAAACGTATTCATTACGATAGATTTACGATTTATTATGTATTTATATTTTACCACGTCTCATCATCGGTTGCTCTGCATTACGCACGTCTTTTAATCCGCGCATAAAACAAAAGTAACTGATAATGTTTGGTGTGTTTATTCTACGCTGCTATAAGATCAATAATTGTGAATGCGGAGAATTTTTTAATGTCAGACGACATCCTTCATTTAATTCGCGTTTATGCTGGTCTACGTTAAACGGGTGTTCGTTAAACGGTAGTTTCATTCAAATTCGATTTACAATTCACCATATTATGATGTCCACACACCACGACGTATATTTTATGAGAAATAATATTAATACGACCGACGAGGTCAATTGGATCCAATACAATTGGATCGTACAATCCCCGTAGATCTTACCATTCTAAAATTGATTTCATGTTCCATATACTACGGTACCCCGACGCAGCATCCGTAAAGGATTTGTCCTGCAGTCCTGCACGCTGAACCGATTTCATTCGATGACACATTCAATTTCTGCTGGTCCGGTGGAGTGCGCGACAGGAATTAGACTAGTTTTTAGATTTCCGTTGAAGTCAGGTTCGTTACACCCTTCGGCGCGTTTGATTTTCGAGCGATTTCCCAATTTATTGTTAACGATTAAAACGTGTATAAATCATCTAATACGCTGTACACGTAATCGATGTAAAAGTATTATATTTTCGCGCGTAGACGAGACCGCGGTGACCAAACAGTTTGATCCGGACGGTCTGAACTGCGCCGGTGGGCCGATAGTGTTGCAAAGACGCGGATCGGTGTACGGCGCCAACGTTCCGATGATCACCGAGCTGGTCAACGACAGCAACGTACAGTTTCTCGACCAGGACGACGACGACGACCCGGACACGGAGTTGTACCTCACACAACCGTTCGCGTGCGGTACGGCCTTCGCCGTCAGCGTCTTGGACTCGCTCATGTCAACGGTATGTTCGGTGCACAAAAATGTATTTCGAAATTCGCGTCCGATGATGTGCTACGGTTACAAATGGAACACGCCTAATGACCCGTATCGAATTTTCGGATGTGCGATTTAATGTGTTTAATTTTTCCCCCCTGTTGTATTTCAGACGTATTTCAATCAAAATGCGTTGACGCTCATCCGATCGCTGATCACCGGTGGAGCAACACCCGAGCTCGAGCTTATTTTAGCCGAAGGAGCGGGTCTCCGTGGTGGCTACAGGTAAATACGGTGAACAAATTATAGCAACGGCGAAATCGATCTTCGAATTCGACCGTACGGTTTATTGTTTATTTTTCTTTGAACTAACACCCGTAAGCTATAATTTACTCAGGATAAATTGTACCTGTAGACGTACGCTAAGTCATGAGCTCGTTTTTCGAATCAGACCCCGTAATTGCGAATGGTTCGAAAACAAAATTATGTAAACGCTTACGTGTAAGTAAGCTTTATAACGTTCCGATTCGGAATCGAATTAACAGAACTTCCCGTCTTACAGAAATAATGTGGTAAGCGCACTTATGTTCGCTCGTAGTTTTCGAGTTAAAATCAACTCAAAAGGCCGTATTGTGTGAGCGCGGAAGGTTATATTAGCATTATTCAAACACGCAAACCCGGATTTAAGGGTTATAGTATTACACTAGTTTTAACAATATATACGTGCTGATAATACCGCGTGTTCACGAACAGTTTATATTTTCCTGGCGAAATAAATAAAGTAAACACGTACTATACACACACACACACACGCGCCATGTTGCAGATACAGTGTACGCGAAACCGATTGTGTGTCTTGAACACTAAAATATAATACTTTATCGGGGCAAAATAGCGTCCATGTACGATGTTGTAAACGCGTTTCTATTGTTATTTTCAATACGTGGATTATACTACACAGCTATGATGAGTTAGGATGTGGATGGCCTGAAAACATAGGTACCAATTATATACCATATTATAAGGACTATGTAATAATTGTGTTTAGTATGTACTCAACTAGACACAAAAATAACACATTAAAATTATATAAAGAATATTAATAATAAGTTAAAAAAGTGTTGACAGAAAAGCAAAATATTTTTGGTCATCGTCCGTTGAAAATATTTAAAACAATTAACTTGAATTTTTTTCTATGGTAATTGATGGAATCGTAATAGTCGATATCAAATCGTTCCAAAATATTTTTTTCACGTGAATCTGCATGATCAAAACAAAAGGAAACGCGTGTGAGGAAGACAAACTTGTGTCTGTAGCTCGAAAGTATAAATTAACCAATGCAAATTAATGTCCGTCAGAACGGTCGAGGATCGTATTGGGTTATCAAAATACTATTCTTTGTAATTATTTCAAGAATTGCCCGCGGTTAAGAGTTTCGCTCGGAATAATTTTCGTCTACCTGTCGAATGTGTGTGTGTGAGTAACCGCGGCTTAATGTGTGTTTGCAGCACCGACGAGAGCCTAGCTAACAGAGACCGGTGCAGGGTCGGTCAGATTTCGCTGTACGATGGGCCGCTGGCGCAGTTCGGCGAAGCCGGCAAGTACGGTGACCTATTTGTTTCCGCCCTGAAGTCGTATGGGATGCTGTGCATTGGTCTATACAGGTACCGGTATGAACAACTAACTATACATGTTTTGTAGTTTGCGATTAGCATTAAGCACTCGTATAACCTCTCGTATAACGATTAACAGGGGTCCTGGAGTCGTCTCCGACGTTCACGTTTTGTGGGCGCGCACATTTTACGTGTACGCAGTGACGCAGCAGGCCAAAAAAGGGATAGGTTGATAGTGGTATATATACCACTTACCAGCAATTACTAATACAGAAATCACGGCACGATCTTCATTATCAATCGCTTCAGTTTTGAGTTGTTTTTTTTTTTTACTTTTTTTTTTCTTCAAACAAATACCTCATCGCAGCTGAATTATTATTATTATTACTCAGCCATACTCACCTTTACGCCAATAATTTAAGCAATAATTAATTGATCGATATCCTTTTATAAGCAGATATATAGTGGGGTATTTATGCCGTCCCCCAAAAAATAATCTCTTTGGCTACGTCACTGTTCACTCGTGCCTACTAGCTTTTATTTCCTCGACACAACTATTAACGTACCATATACTATGGCGTTTTTGTTTGATATTATACCATATTTTTGTTGTGTTGCACACACGCATGTGTATATTTTAATGCGTTATCGTAATCCTGTTCACGACGGCGGAAACAGGACAGTGGTAACAAACAATATAACAACGTGTATTGTTCGATCCGATTGTTAGCTAATTTGCTATTATCGCGATTCATGACTTTATACCTAATTTAGCATACACGTTTTTGTTTGTTTTACTGTATAATGTGCTAGGTCCACCGTACGCCTTATTCTTGCAGGATGTGGGTAAACTCAATAAGATTATGTACTTAGTCAGTGTGTTTGCGCTACTTTCATGTTCAATAAAACTTCATTAAAACCATATTTATTTTTTATTCATTTACATTGAATTATGCTGTATGAACCTTCGTCTAAAGTAATTTGTTATACACACAAATAAAATAAAGTTAAGCTAACAATCCATCTATATATGATGGTAGAAATAACATCGAGATGAAGGTCGGTATCAGTCGGCAAAACTTTAGAGATTTAGTTTTTGTTATCTAGAACGTGATAAGATGCGACACTCTTTAATTGGGGCGTTAAGAGATTTCGAACAATAAAAAGTGTCCAAATGGTTTTCGCACGTCATTGGTCGTATTTGGAATAGGTACCTTGATATTTGATAACGTGTACTTAATAACAGCGAAGTACCACTAATTATATTATATATATATATATATAAATATTATATACTCGGGCATAAGGCGGTAGGGTTGTTTCGACAGAGAAAAAATACGAGTTTCGCTCTCAATTCTTGTTGTTTCATTACGCCGTGCGTGTGTACAAAAAAAAGCAATAACGCTATTGATTGCACATACGTTTCATTGTTTTTGCATGAAAGTTTCGAGGAAATAAACTATTTGTTCGTCGGGGTCGAGTTGATATATGGTCTGAACACGCATACTCGGAAATTCTATACCTATAGTAAAGATTCGAACGATACCTTTTCTTTTACTGTCAAAAAATGTTGGCATTCGAGTTCATGTCAATTGATACAGTTTTCCATTCACGATATGATCATATAATGCGGATATACTCTGCACGAAAAAAACAAAATCTTAACCATGTACAGTTAAAACCGTCCTAGGTAGACTTTTGACGCGCTATCTTGTGATAAATTAAAATTAGATTCATTTTTTTATTTATATATTTATTTTTTTGATTACTTACGCAGTAGTTTTACTCCGTACGTTATTACCGTGATGCACGAGCCGGAAATCTATCTAAATCGGAACAACGTTTTTCCAGCGCCGTGCGATTCACCTCTGATGGTTATCACTGTACTTGTGGTTAAACCAATTATTTCCATTTGTCCGAGGTCTATAAAACGGTTCAGACCGGGTCCCTCTTAATCCATCTGGTCTTCCCCGCCCTCGTTTGCATTTCTGTGTGTGTATGTGTGTGTTTGTGATGTCGATGTATATAATTATATTGCTATGTGCGTGTATGTGTTCTGTCCCTGACTTATGTTTTATAATATCGCGACGGGACGTCGCTATTCTCATCCTGTCGCTTCGGTGTTGTTACAGATTCAGAGACAGGAGCTCATCTTGCGACGCATCCTCGAAACGATACGTGATCACCAATCCACCGGATGATTTCTCGCTCATGCCCACGGATCAGGTAAACTGTAAATTGATCGATTTGCGTACAGAAAGGGTGTAGATAACATCCACTCGGGTATAGATAATAAACTGGATTGCTCTTGAAATTCGCGATACTAAGTGAAGCTACTACTATCCGTCATTTATGCAGGGATTATGCGATATATCACACACACAGTGGTAGATTGTACTCTTCACGACGAATATTTTGTAAACCTGTAGACTGCATTATTACGTACTCAGTCTATGTTGAAACGATTGTTTCACATAATTATGTGGAAATCTGATCTAGAAGATAACATGTACACAAGAGTAAATGATAATGTCCAACTCCCACAAAGACGGTGGAAAATGACTAGACAGACTTCGTTGCTATAGCGGGCGAACTACGCATTGGTTGGCAATTTAGTTTATTATCTATACCTTAATACATAATGATTCATGTTGTATAGCGCAAACAATACTTGCGCACGTCACTTTGTATGTACACGTAGCGTTATCGTCGACTTACGGTTCTAGTCGGATCGCGTTGCTCGTGCACAAAAACTGATGAACTATTCAATTTTTTGTTTTATCTCGTGAGGACGCTCATTCTTATCCTCTGGTCAGGCTTATTACATATTTTTCCTGATTTTGGGGGGAGGTTAATCTCTCCCACCCCAAAACTTGATCTGCCACTGTCGTTGAGACCGCAATCAATCGACAGGCCTCGAAACGTGGCCATACGTTTCTTTCGATCGTTTCATTTAGGTACCTTTTTAATACCATACCATTTAGATATTGTTTTCGCTGCGATGTCGCCTCGTCCGCGGGGCAACGTTGACGCGTGTATTCTATTTCTGGTGCACCGCGGGTCGACTACCAACTGCGCGTAACGTGCGCCTGAGATTTGGCCGTTGACCAACGTCGCTCGACTCACACCGGTTTCTAGAGATTCGCCGTGTGACGTATGGACCGCCAAGACCATACGATACGGTTGTTCTTAATGTTATGTTCCGATTAAAATGGAAAAACGCAGGGATGAATTATTCCAATCCGTTTCAGTTGTGCCACGTACCTACACCTTTCCGTATGATTACCAATCTATTACGTGTCTGTATATAGGTTAAGCGTAATATTTAATACGAGTTGACTCTTGTTCGTACAGCTTTGTTTTTCGAAACTAATGGCTACGGTCAACGAGACCTAATAACAGTTGATTCTATTACAAAAACAGATTTTTTTTTTTTTACTATTAATTTATAACTGAAAATTAATACGGTCGATTGTATTGACCGTTGCAGAGAATGTTTCGAAAAACATGTTAAATGTGACGCTTTATAAAAACTGTGATAGGATAGGGGATTGAGTTTCCTCGCGTCTCCCCGCTTTAAGCCTTGCGCGAACCTTTTTTTTTGTCCACGCCGGCCACCAGAGTTGGGCAAAAACAAATCAAAATAATGAATAAAAAATAAAAACCTGAATAACTAATTTATTTATGAATAAAGAATAATTTTTTATTCTGAATAATTGTGGTGTACTGAATAAAGAATAAAATTATTCTGAATAGTTTTATTCGTTAATAAAACAATTATTCAGAATAAATTAATTCGTTGAAATCATGAATGATATTAAATATAAAAGTATAATTAATTTATTTTTGTCAATTATTATATATATTAATATGTATTACCTTTATATATATTATTTAAGTCTAAATAATAAGTATATTATCACTATACATCGTTATTTTGGATTTAAATTTATTATTTATATGATTATAGGGAATAACAAATAACGAATAATAATACAAATTAAAATGATGAATAAAAATAAAAATCAATAATAAAATTAAGAATAAATCAATGAAGAATAATATTTTATTCAAATAATTAATCGAATAATATTTTATTCGATTAATGCCCAACTCTGCCGGCCACTAACCCAGCCACCAATTTGATTTTTTTTTTTTTTAATTTATACTGTATAATTCAACTGTTTAACATTCTCTCTTTTCTGCAGGTGTTCGTGTTGATGCAATTTGATCCCGGACTCGAGTACAAGCCCACTAGCCGGAACGGAGGACGTGCCAAAGACGACAACTCCTGACTATTGCTTTGTAGCGCTCTCACTGACGGTCCGTATTCGTACATCTAAATCGCACGGGGCCGAGCTTTTTCGCGCGCGGTAATCACACGTAACCAACTAGCGATCCTTGTCTCCTTGTCCATCACCACACGATGATCACGTGTTCACCAGTATTTTGTTGTGTCTCCAGCTCCCATTGTCGTTTGAGTTTCCCCTTATTTTCGTTATTATTTTCTAACAACGTCAATAACTACTGAAAACGAATGAAAAACTTTTTCGTAACATCAGTAGATCTCCCGTTAACATACGTATACTCGATTTGAGTATTTATCAGATCGACTGATGAAGTCCACCGAAATGGCAATACATACAAACGTGCACACTGTCACAGGTGAACACGGGATCGTTTAATTTTCTCACAAGCTAAAGGTTAAGCCTTACGTGAAAATTCAACGATCCCGTATGCACGTGTGCTAACGTACACATGTATGTGTGTATTTTTAAGTGTGTATTGGTGTTTTTCATGACTATATCGCGAAAAATATCGTGCATGTAAAAACTCCAAGCTACCCGTTGGTACGTTGTCCATTGGCTGGAGACGCAAACATTGCGCATTCCTCCGCGGGAAGTATCGGTTTTGATTTAGTTATATTTTGAATTTGACACTTCCCGTGGCGGAGAACATGACACACGCTCGTCACCGGGAAATTCGAATGAACACGATCAAGTCTCCGAACGCATACTTATTACCACCCCATAGATGCAGTCATTTTAATAATATTTGATTTTGTTTTCACGTGATCATAACGAAAAAACGTCACCACGGTATCCATGTTTTGATCACTCGATCATTATCCCCTCTCTCTTGCGTTATTTCATTTATTCATTTTCGTTTTGTCACAACACAAATCGCCATTCTTAACGTGTAAATTGTCGCCAACGTATGGAGCTCCGCCGCTGCGATTTAGACGAGAAATGGACCACGTGTCAGCGCTACACCCATCGGTAACTTTCTGTATAATATAAAATCACGTCATGTATTAGTTATTTATGTACCTTAAATTATAACTACTGTATTGTTAACTCGTTTCGTAATCGTAATAGTTTACTATATAATGTATGTAGAACACCAAAAGTCGAAAAATATGTATTACGCTCGTTGTACCTTATAATATTCTAGTTTTATCATGAGTGTAGTTTAAAAAAATTATATTCACCTTTGTATTTTACAAACATTTAAGAAATACCTTAGGAAAGCCAATAAAAACTAAAAAAAAAACAAAAAAAAAAAATTGTATCGTAGTATATATATTATACTGCTGTTGTTCTTTAGGACAATTCTTTATACATGAAAACAAAATTGTCATTTGTTTTTCTTTTTTATGAATGTAAATATATATAATGTAAAGTGGTTAAAAAACAAAAACGAAAAAAAAAATGATTAGCTTTTAAGTGGAATAATTGTACATTATTGATTTCGAACATTATTTTATACACTGCGTTACCGAATTTATAATTGTATTTCAATAGTCTGAAATTTATCATTTTTGAGAAAAAAAAAATTCGTTCATGAGCAGCTATCTTAATTTTAATTAATTTTTTTATTATATACTAAATTAGTACGATTTTTTATCATTATTATTATTATTATTATTATTATTATTATTATTATAACCATCATAAATCGCGGCTGTTTATGAATTCTTGTTAAAAATCATAATATTTTCAAAAATCACTACAACGGCACTAAAAGTTTTTTTACACGTAATTTTTGTATGAACTTAAAATGAAGTTCATTAAAAAAAATTATATATAAATTTATATATAGAAATATAAATTAATTTGTTTATAGTTGAAATTACAAAATCACGGTTCTATTTATTCGAAAATGAGGGAATTGGGGGGCTTATGGGGAGCTTGTTATTATAATATATATTTTTTTTTATTGTTACGAAGCGTTTTACATATTGCAATTTCGTGTAAACAATAGCAATATAAAATTAACAAATAACTATTACGAAAAAAAAATATATATAAATACATGAACAAATATAATATTGGCTTTCTGAGACAATCAATATTTCTAAGGATAAAAATGTTAAAAACTTATAAACCCTAAACGCGCGCAATAGAAAAAAACAAATTAATAATAATTGGACGTTTTATTTCTTGAAAAATTAATTATAATAATTGCATACTTGAATCATAATGACGAGCTTTTGTTAAAAGATATCCCCTTAAAATATATGTGCATTTTTTTTTTAAAAAAGACAAATTTTAAATTTTAGTAATTTAAAATATCGCTTGAAAAAATTGACATAAATTTTTTTTTTTTTTTTTTGTAATCAGTTATGTTTGAAATTATTGTTGTTATATTATTGTTGTTTATTGCTATTGAAATAAAATTATATAATAATAAAAAATACTTAAAAACTATGCATAATATTGTTTTGTTGATTTTTGTATGAGAAAAAAAAATGATTGTGGTGAAAAAAAATATATATAATTATTATGCTTTTTTCAATGTTTTTACGCATCTGCGAAATTCTATACTTCAACACAACGTCATCGTAGATGAATACGAAATTGTATTATTTACATTTTATGGCTGCGCAATCCGTACAGCCGATTATGTTATTGAGGCGAATCAATGTTATCAACCGAATACCGATCTTTACTCGATGATATTAGTCATGAGCACGAGCACCATCAACAAAGTACCCATCGTGCTCCATTAACGTATCATATAGGCGAGATTCATCGTAATCGAATGTAACCGTGGTCCGTGTAAGTGACGGATTTCGTTGGCAAGACTTGCAGTTTAACGCTTTTAGGTTGATGATTCAGATCTTCCACCAATACGTGATACCGTGTTCGTTTACCAAAAAATCGAATTCAAAAAACCCTATAGTTTGGTTGTCATCTACGATGTCCATGAATTTGACGTAATTATTGCGTCTACTTATAAATTCGGTATCTATTTGCACAGTTATTATGCTGGGACATAAATTATTACGTTCGTACCGGACTCCAAATGTTGGTCTATTGAAAAGTTAAATCGTTCCTGGTGCTTCATTGAACTATAAAATGTAATGTCAAGCCACTTTTGGAAAATAGACATGGATTCGGACAAAATTTGATAATCGGGCAGATCAATTTTTGTCTTAACAAAGTAGAGTACGTAAAAATTGTCGGTCGGAGGAAATATTTCGATGACCATCGCTTTTTTAAATTGTTTCTCTAGTCAAATTATCTTATTTGCATAAAACAAATCTTTAAGTGTTTATATATATATTCAAAAACTATTATTCTTCTAAGTTTTCTTCTAAGTTTTTCACCTGTCGGAATAATAAATAATATTATATACACATTATTGTCTCCTTAATCGAACGAGTTAAACGTTTCAAGCGTTATTCGCTGGAATGGTTGTTAGATCGAAATGATGAACTTGATAACTTTCATTATGCATTCACGCATGCATGGATCGTGTACAGAAACATGGATATCACTGTTTTTAAAATTATAATAATAAGAAAAGACGTTTTAATTTTTAAGAGTTAATTTAGGATGACGTTTATTTGATATTTATTTATATTTTAACACACCAAGTTCAATGCTATTTTCAAAGAAGTGTGTTCGCAATTTAATTTTTATCCATAAAATATTTATGGTATATTTGTTCGTTATCGAAGTGTAATTAACTGTCGTATTATTCACGGTGGTAGCACTTTTACGCCATCGTAGACTACATATACGATGATATGTCACAACAGAAACTTCCTACAAACCACGCGGGACTTCTCTTTCGTCTCTGTGGATATCTGTCCAATCGCATAAGAACAACACAAAATATATCTCCGAAATGACATGGTATGACGAGCTTTTAATTGTCAACTCATTGCAGAGGCAGTAGTATAAGTCAACAGCAGTATTGTCATAATCTGACCAGTTATATTTTCATAAATAAAAATCGTTTGATAAAAACTAAAATCTTAAGTTCTATAAACAAAAACGAATTATTATTAAACGTTTGAAAAATTAAAGATTATTGATTTGAAATATGTAACTATACCACATTTTCTATCAGAAATCTCTTATGATTGTGATGATTAGATGGTTTTTTTGGTCGAAATTGTATACACAACTTCGAAAAAAAAACACACATACAAATTATAAACACAATATATTTTCTTCATTACAGTTAGAATCTGAAAAACTTACTAAATGCAAAAATTCTGCTAATGTTTTGTTGCTAAACATTTTTTAAATGTTTTAATTCTTATACATAAGGCTTGAAAATTGGATACAATATTTTTCATATGATTTTTTTTGTTGCTAAAAAACTGGAATTTGTAAGAATGAATAATGAGCCTTACATAATGTGCAGTTTATGGGCGTTTGAAATCTTTCATTTTCCTGAATTGTAGATGTCCTTTTTGTTGTTAAAGTTAGAACACTAGATAATAAACATATTTTACTAAGAAATTTGATTCTTTTGCTATATCAATAATTTTTAGAAATAAAACTGATCCATCCAATCCCTCACTTACAACCGTTTTATTCGAGAGTACATTGGTTTCAAGTTTAAAAAGATTTATTTAGGAATCATTTAATCACTCATACATGTATCTTATCTTACCGTGGAGTCTCTCTCCTCTCCCTCTCTTTGAAAATTAGGCTCAAATTTTTTTTCTTTAATTATTTTATTGTAAATGTTGTTATATATTTATAACTTTTCGTCATTATTGTTAAGAAAATTACAAGAAAAATTGTAAAATGAATCCCTTGAATGTACCAACCAACTAAACATAATTTCCTATCAAAAATATCCTTTGAATATATTTGTCGAAGCAATCCTTCTGGTCGAAGTCGTGTATACAAATATATAAAAAAAATACACATCATAGCAAAACCAATACATTCCTTGTTTTTAAAATATATATATATAGGAATTTACGGCTTGATTGAAAAGGGCGTCCAGTAATACTACTCCGAGATGGAATTAATCTAACATTTTTTTTGAAAAGTGATTATTTTTTTTTAAAAAAAGTACTTTGCAACGTTACTTCGAATGAAGTATCGGATCGGGTCGTACATTGAAAACATGTTATAGTCGTTGGATTGAGATCACAAAGAATAAATCGTACTCGTTTCTGAAAGCCACTAGAGATCGCTGACGAACAATTCAGAGAGAAAACAAAGAGTAATGTTGAAAAAGGTCGATGATAATATTGATAAAATTTAATGCAGGTGATTGATTTTATAATTGCCAAAATTAATTTAGTTAGAGAGGGATGCTTTCCCTCTTTTTTCCTACCGTAATAGAAAACAATGGGTTTGTGTTATTCGATTCGTTAGTCATATTTAGTTAATGTTGCACGACGGAACTATTTCTACTAAACGAAATTTATTTATACAGTTTTATCATTATGCGTTTGGTGCATCGATGTATTTTAATTAACATTATAATGTATTTTAATTAACATAATAATTACTTTTAGGCAATTTATGAGCTATTCGTTTTCTATGTTTTATCAAGCGTTGTAGTTACCACCTGCGCAATACCGGCCTAGCTCTATACATTTTTATAGTATATGGATTCTGGTATCCCAATGGCATAAACGTAAGCTTTAGAATTAATTAATTCCAATCCTGAGAATTAACGAGTTAATAAATTAAAAGTTAAGTTAATTTAACTTATTAACTTAACTCATTTCCCTATAGATTATCTTGAATTTAACGTATTATTTTTTAATTTATCCCAATTAAGTTAATTTTGATATTCAAGACCATAAGAATATTTTTGTAAAATACCATATTCGATAATAAGTTTATGGAATTTAGAAAACTATAAAAATAAATATTTCGAATGAAATAAAATTTCATTAAATTGCCCAGTCTTGTTAATTGTTAGTTTTCAGTTACCGAATAAAACATATAATATTCAAAAGTATGTTTACATTTCTTAATTAAAAAAAGTGTTAACAAAGTTTAGTATATAAGCTTTATTATTAAATGTTCAGTTACATTATTTTATTTTATTAACATGCTGTAGTATTAAGCAATTTAGATTCATGTCAAATGAAATATTAAACAAACTAAAATAAACGTATATTCATGTCACAATAGAAAATAGGTTATCATAACATATTAGTGTATAAAAAAAAAATTTAAAACAACATTTTTTATACTATGTTCAAATTAGTGTGTAAGCAAAATATGTATAATTAGGTTAAGCTAAATGTATATAAGAGAAAAGAGAAAAACCAATAAAGGGGGTCTTCTGTAATGGTCGTGTGACTCGACCACGATAGGAAACTGACTTTTTCTTAAGTATTACCTTAATCTTACTAGTGTGTTTGTATCTATACGTACGATTCAATCGGCGTATACAACAATGCTTTTAACTTTTTTGTTTTACATAATTGTATGTATTAAAAAATGCGTTCGGTGTGATATTTTTTACAACTTTTATTATTCAATTTATTTCCTATTAAAATGTATTCGATTCCCGGATGGTTCACATATTACTGTTGCTTTACAGTTGATTAAGTTCAATAAACAAACTGATATTCAGTTCAACAAATATACGACGTTCAAACAAATATATTCGTTCAAATAAAAGCTACCTAGTGTATATTAAGTCATTTGGTTCTTGAAAATAAAATTGAGCAATGAAATTTAATACGAATTTATTTCGTCATACCTAATATTATTTAAGCGGTATAGTAAAATATGCATTATAACATACACACACATATATACGTGGTCGGACCTTCCCGACCAAGTTATTTATGTACATAATCTAACTTGATCTGGAAACTGGATTAATTATTGACAATATGTAATATTTTATATATTTATTAGATTTTAGATTCTTAGTAAAGTGAAAAAGCTTATGGTTTTATTATGATCTTTATTATTATTATTAATTTTTTTTTTTTTTAAAATTATAATAATATGAAAATATGCAAAAAAATGTTCCTTTGATTTATACTTATAATGCAGTGTGCAGTGTTTAGTAAGTTTTTACTTTTTAGTTTACTATACTTATGAGTTATGATTACCTACCAGAGTAGTATAGTACTTAGTATTGTTTATAAATAATCTACCGGCTAAGTTAAATTACATTTTCAAACTAATTCCAAAACAAAGATAACAACGGCACGATATTGATTCTTATCTTTCGTATTTCGACCATCGTGACATTGTCTATTTTTATACTATATATAAATATAAAATAGTCCATTTAACAGTCAATACGATAATCTAAGGACAAGCTAAAGATAACACTACATTCTACAACAGTATACGGTATACCAACTAGTAGCTAGTGTGAAAATATTATAAATTTTACAATCTATATAAAAATGGAGCCAAAAATGTATAACATTTCACCAATTGAGAACGGCTGGGCCGATTTGGCTCAAATTTTTTTTAATTGTTCGTAATTGCCAGGAGAAGATTTTTACGAAAAAAAATTTTGGAAAAATGCTATTGTTTAATAAATCATAATTAAATTTAATAATTTTTGACCCATTTGATAACTGCGCAGTTGAAAATTAATTATTAAATATACCTATTAATTTTATTTTTGGTATTAAATGACGGGTATTGCATAAATATTAAATAACTAGATCCCGCAATAAGTGCCAAAAAAAATAAGAATGTTAGTTCGAAGAATTATTATACGTATCGGTTGATGATTAGACGCGATCAGAACAAAGTTATTTTACGGTGTCATGAGCTTTGTCAACAATTTATGATCAAAATGTATGTAAAGATAGAGAACAAACGATTTCGATACATGCGATTCAAACAAAAAAAGCTGCATGCGGAAAATTCTCAAAATTATTGTTATACAGTGTGATTTACCAAGCGTAAAACACTCATTATCTCAAAAACTATCCACTTTTTTCAAATTTTTTTTTTTCAAAATGTTAGATCTTTGCTATTGTATTTATTTAACCTAAATTGGTTAGTCTCATGTCAATTAGCGAGTAGGTATATATTAAGTACAATTTGTTGGTATATTTTACTAGTTGGTAGTTTCTACAATTAAATAATTAAAACAATATGTCAAGTTAAAACATTTTGATATCAGCTTAATCATTTATACACCTACAATTGTTTAAATGTATGGTGTATGGATCCCTGGTATCTACTGTATAATAAATGCTTTTTTTTTACAATTAAGTGCCATAGACACTACATAGAAGTATTACTTACAACTAAGCTTCTGCTAATTATTGAAGAGTTTTGTTTCTTTTGGTATTTCAATTTGGCACATAGTCTAGGATTATCTATATTTACTACAAACATACTTCGATAGATGATTTAATTTCCACTTTTTAATTCATAAAAAAAAGTGAATTTACAATATAATATATTATGTTTGATTTATACACATAATATATTTTGATTCCAAATCGGAATTTGAATATGTCATACTGAAATTACTATCACATACAATTTGGAAGATTCTATATGAATGTTAAAATTATATACATACTACTATTTTCAATTACATTTAAAAATACCAATATTTTAGTATCAGTGAGAAATAAAATTATCGCTTCACATATTGGATTTAAATACAACTACAAAATAAATTAAGTAAGTATACATATTTTTAGCTGTTATATTATTTAACTATTATACTATCAAAAATATTTTTAGGTAATCAAGATAATTGCAAGGAAGTGGAAAAAAATCTATTTGGACTAATTTTACATCACAAACGATATTTATTGAAACCTTAAAATTGTGCTAGTGTTAATGTTTTGTAATTTGTATATTTTTTATAATTAATTTAAATAAGGTGACAACATCAATCATTACAACTTAAAAGATAAATGTATGTTGTGTTTAATACACATACCTCCCCATGCTTAAATAGTGTAAATCAAATAAAGAATTTAAAAATATTGTAAGTAGATATGTGATTAATTATTAAACATATACATATAAATGATAACTATGTGATTACACAATATAAAGTAGGTATTTAAAAAATGTATGTATTTTTTTTTTATTATTATTTAAAGTAATTTAGTATAAATACTAAATTCTTCTGTCATTGATTGGTGTTGTCATTAAATAGTAATTTGTACTAAGTACAAGTTGAAATATTTTTAACAGCATTTTAAAAATTTTACTTTAATTCTAAATCTGGGATTATTTTATTGGAAAGTTTATTTCAATTTTTTGAATACATGCTATATCTTTACTCACTTTTGCATAATTGCAAAACGACGATTTTTATATAACTGTATCATCATTTTGGAATAGAATTTTCATAGTCCTGGACTTATAAATTAAAGTAACATTTTAAAATGGTTCATCATATTAACAGTGGCGTCGAAGTTCTTAAATTTAATCGAGTGAAAAATATTTTGAAAGATCATAATATCTAAATATTGTTCTCTATTGTGTACTTTTTGTGGGAGGGATTAATTTTCCCTGCAAAAAAATGTATTGATGTTTAATTAAAAAAAAAAAAAAAATCAATTTTGAATCTTAACTACACATTTTATGCACTTTTCATACAAACCAATACAGCTAAAAGACGAGAAATTTCTCAATCATTAATACAGGAACATACCTTCTTGGAGAGAAGGTTAAGACCAATTATACGCACAAAATATTAATCATTATTTTTACGCACTAACCAACACCCCATTTAAATAAAAATAGCTTGTTGAATGTTTATATTATTTAATAAACATAGATATTTGCATTTGGGACAATATAAAATTACTTTATTTTACACTTTCAAAAAATTTCGGGCTGGAGCTCAACATAGGGTTTGGCGTCACTGAATAATAATGTAAAAAGTTGAGAAATCCATCATGAATATAATTCAATTAAATTAGTTCAGAGCTAATTTATTTATCATAGGTTATGTAATATTTATCTTTTCAAATTATTATTTATTCATATGTATGTATAGTATTTTATTTAAAATTAAAACGACTTTGACAGTCAACCATAAAGTGTATGAATGTTATTAATGTATAAAATGAAAAAAAAAGCAATTAATGTGTAAATTAAATATTATTATTTTTTAAATCTTAATTTTAAATTTTCGCTTATCTAACTTAATGTTAGAAAATTAACAATTTTATATAATAATATGCAGGTAGTAAAGCGTCGATTAGCCTCGGACACCCTTTTCGTTAAATATGTAATTCAATTTTTGCCCCCTCTAATAAATGTCTAAGTTACGCATATGTCCATATGCACAGCTATTTATAGAGTTTATAAAAAAAATTAATTTGATTATAAAATATTTATAAGTATCAAACTGTTAATGACAATTATTATCATAAATATTATTGATAAGCATGGAATAATAAAATAATTATTAAGTTAGACATTAATATTTAAGTATTATCTACGGTATACTTAAATTTCAATTATGTAACTAACAATTATTTTATTAATTTTTAATTAATTGCTGTCGGGAAAATATTACAGTATTTAAATAAATTCGGTAGTTTTATACAGTTAAACGAATAAACAATTAAAACAATTTTAATTTTAATTTTTAAATAATCATTACAAGTTTTCAAAATTGCTGGAAAGTTTGTCGATATCGTCAGGCATTAATGTTGGCCAGCATGATGGTGCTCCAGCTCTTAATACGTTAGCTGTACGTGTTTTTTTAGATAATATTTTTGGGGATAAAAGGATAGGAACTCAAGGCTCAACAATTTTTTGGCCACCACGTTCTCCGGATATGACTGTCCTTGATTTTTTTTTTTTTTTTTTTTTTTGGGGTACTTAGAAAATACCTGCATCAATTTTAAAAAAAGCAACGAGTAGTGAAGTGATAAAACGGTTATCATTTTGTTTAAATATGGATGGTAATCATTTTGAACATATAATAAAAAATCAAGTTATTTAAAATGTATTGTTTTGTTGTTCTTTTAATAGGGATTCATGTACTTTTATATTATATAATTTGATCATTGATTTTTAAATGTAATTATAATTAGTACCTAATTGAATTTAATAGTAAAACCAGTAAAAAAATTACGTTACAGTTACAACATCACGCCGAAATTACGGCGTCTATATTCCGAGCATACATCAAAATTTCTAAGTTAACTCCATAAACCTTATACCACGGTTTATTCCTTAAGCCGGGTTCACACTACACCATGTCCTGTCATGTCATCTAAAATAATTATCTTTGATTGGCTGAACTATGTTTTTACATCAAGGTATACCATATAATAAATCATAAGTTACCTCACTAACCATAAGATACCGAGAAGTTGATTTTAGCCAACTTTTGAACATGTGGTTACCGATTTTAATAGTGATAATTTAATATTCTATAATAACATAATTCATAATAACAAAGGGCTCGGAAGGTGTTGCACTTGCACACTATACAACACAATCATTTTTATTATAGGGTTATTTTTTTGAAAATTAAGTTTACGGTATAATTTATTAAGTAAATACATTTTTAAATGTTTTAATAATAATATACTGTATAAATATGAGAATAAACATATTGTATATCGACAAAAATGACAACACTGATATGAGAATAGTCATGACCGCACCACCCAACCCTACCAGTGATGCTCCGTCAATTAGTATAAGATCTCAAATATTTATCAGTGAATGATGAAGGCATGTAGTGGGGATAACATGCGAAAAGACGTAACAGTCCAATATAATAATAACTTATAATATATATAGCAATAAAAGTCATTGTCAGAAGTTGGTACACTAATAATCATTTATCACCGTCGAACGGTATCAAGTTTTTTACTTATAACTTCTGGTTTTTATAGGCGATAAGTATTGCTGTGGTCTGAGTTACTGACTAAGTATAACACATTTAAATACAAATATTTCCCGAAACCACACAACTTTGAGGAGCTCTATCTCGTCAACAAATTAATGAAAAATGGAAAATTAAACGTAATAATTCATAAGAAAATAAGCCTTACTTAATTATGAAATGTTTAGTATAGGTTGCTATTTGAAAACAAAAGTTGATGGTGGTTTACTTAATAAATATAAGGATGAAAAATATTAAACAAATATATAATTCAAGAACAGCATAGATCCAAAATGTTGAAAAAAAAAAATTGAAAAAGTTAATTGTTTTTGAGATAATGAGTGTTTTACGCTTGGTGAATCACCCTGTATATTGGAGATGGAAAAGTTACTACAGATGAAATGGGATGTATACAATTACCGACCGATTTTTGCATAATAATTTATTCGCAAGATGCTCTCATTGACCAGATATTTTCCAATGTACACAGACAATACACAAATCATGAGTGGCTGGCAGAAAGAGAAATTTTAGTAGCAAAAAATGTGGACGTCAACAAATTGAATCTCAAGTTACAACATTTGTTACCAGGAGACTTGGTGTCATACAAATCTATTGATACAGTTTGCGATGCTACTGAAGCTGTAAATTATCCAACAGAGTTTTTAAACTCATTGGATTTACCAGGCATGCCACCGCATAATTTACAATTGAAGGTTTGATCTCCGATTCTTTTGCTTCGTAATTTGATTTACCACGTTTGTACAACGGCACGCGATAAGTCGTTAAAAATGAATGAAAAATGTTTAAATGGAAAATTCCGAGGTAAAATTATATTATTATCGCGAATCCTTATTATACCCACAGATGTGTCAATATAATTTAAACGCCTTCAATTTCCAATTAGATTGACATTTGTAATGATAATGAATAAGTCTCAAGGCCGTCATACGTGGCGTTCTCTCAAACCATCCAGTTTGTTTTGACGAAAGATGAGATAACAAAAAATATCGTACACTCTGTTGCATTAAGGGATAGATATTGTTTTTTACTAATATTATCATAATTAGCAATATATAAAATTTTAATGGATCAATTTTAATATATTATTAAAAAAAAAATGTTTGATGTTTTTTCATTTTTATATATCGTCACGGTTCACAGTACTCCATACCTCTTCCTTACATCCTTATCCTTATCTACATCCTTACATGCCTATATTAAATTAGTTATTTTTTTCTAGCAAAATATTCTCTAGAAATAATTTATATGACAAAACAACGTTTGTCGGGTAAGCTAGTATAAAATAAAAATTAATTCAAGCTCCAGAAAAACGTTCAGGAGATGTTTACACGTGAGATTACAATCTTTGATTTCCGATTTTTTTTTGAATTTTATTATATTTGTATAAAATAACACTTAAACACTTCATTTCATTTCCTCCAAAATAATAATTAATTATATTAAATAACATATATTTATTTACGTGCATTTATTTTCCATAAAATATTAGACCATTTAAAAAACATACAAGTTTTAAAAGCAACAAATGATACCACTTCCGAAAAAAATGTTCAAAAAGTCTTTTCAAATACATCCATGACTAAATAAAACATAAATGGCTCTCATTCTTTATATAATTTATTTTAACATATTATTAAAATCATATTTCTATAACTTTTAATATTTAGATTCTTTTTATGTTATTAGAAATTGTAATCTGTGAAAGAACTGAATATTTTCCAGTAGAACTTAACAAATTTATGAAGTTCAAAACACAAGATATATCTTATTTCTTCAAATTCCATCCTTATCAACAAAAAGATCCTTTTTCATTATTTTCTTCTAATAAAATTATTTTTCGAGAAAACCGACAAATCGCATTTGGTTGTCATTCGATAAGTCATCTGAAATCTCTTTTGCTTAGTTTGATTGGTGTTTGCTTCAGAACAAAATACATTTACTAAAGGAATATCTGATTGGAAGCATATACTTGTACATTAACGAATTAACAAGAACTAAAATATTATAATTCATTTGTGTTCTTCTGAATCATATTTCTTAAAAACTGCTAATAAAGATATTGACTCATTGTTATTTTTAAACATAAATTATACTGCAAAAAAAAATATAAAAAAAATAAACAAATATTTGAAAAAATTATTGAGATAGTCAAGTTAAAAGAGAATAGAGACATAAGCTACATAGACAAAAATAATGAACAAGCATATTATTTAAATGATTCAAATTTAGAACATGGAAATTTCTTAGAAACGATATTACTTAGTAAATATGACTCGATCATTTGTAAAAATTACATTATGTAATAATAAAAAAAGTGAGATAAAAAATGAAAAAAACCAGAAGAGCTGTGGAAAGTTTTTAACTTTTCTTTGTAAAAATATAGTTCAACTTGTTATAAACGCTATTTTGTTCAATATTAAAAATACAATTATTTCTAATGTGCAAAATGATCCATTTTTTTCTGTTTTTCTTGATATTACTCAGAATGTTTCTATACTAGGTCTATGTTTGATAGTTCTAAAATTTGTTGTTCAGGATACAATACTTGAAAATTGAATCATAGTTAAGTGTGTCCATAACTCAAGTGTCCAAGATATAGTAAAATTATTAAAGGAGAAATTAAATTCTATCGGTTTGGATTTGTCAAAATGTATTCGAAACCACTAATGGAGTATCTAATATGCGAGGACCATACAATGGTTTCACTTCACATTTGAGTAAATTATCTCCAGACCAAATTCATGTATGATACCATAGTCATGTTTTAAATATTGTAATTTGCTATGTGACAAAAAATCCTCTTCAATTTGCAAAATTTTTCACTTTATTAAATAGCTGTGCCGTGTTTTTCAAAGAATCACACTTAAGAATGGTTATTTGAAGTAAGATTAGCAATACAAATACAGACTCTACTCAGTATGAACGGCTTCAAACAATTGGAGATACGAAATGGTCTTCAAAACAGACTGCTATAGAAAGAATTTTCGAAAGTTTTGGAGATCCAAAAAGTTCTATGTGCGTAATTTGATTAATTATCTTAATAAAATATATCTTCAAACAAGTGGTATAGATCTTCTCAAATATCAGCAAATGGTTATATCTGAATTAAAAAAAATTGAAAAATGCCATAGAGATATAGAAAGTATAATTATTACTAGTAATAATTTTTTTAAATGGACAAACAACCAATTAGAATTATAAGCTGTTGACGATAAAGTATATCTTCAAGAACAATATGAGATAAAGCGATTAAGAAAAAAAGAAACGGATGGTTGACGAACTCTTAGAAGATAACCCAATGAATGATGCAAAACAAAAATTTTCTGTGGAAATTCATAACCATGTAATGGATAAAATAATTGAAAACATGACTTCAAGATTTGTGAACAACAGTCCACTGTATACGGATTTGTCACTTCTATCTTCCGTAATCTTCGATAGTGTTAAAAAAGTTTTACCAGAAAAAGCTTTGAAAACCATTTTCAAAAATTAATTAGATTCCTAGACTATGGAAATGTTGATGAATTTCATAAAAAATTATGAGGAGAGTAAAACAATTTTGCTTATAATTGGGATAACTTAACAAAGTTGATCGATGATGTATACCACATTGACAAATTTTATTACGCTGAAGATGATAAAAGTATTGGTGTTTAAAATTGTATGTCATGCAAAAACTTTATTTGTTGCTGTTTGAAACTATTAATTAAGTATAATTTGTATAGTATTGCATATGAACACTTATGTTTGAAATATAATATCTATTGACTTTACCAGTTACGCAAGTGGCATGCGAAAGTTTATTTTCTACAATAAAATACATAAAAAATCGACTAAGAAATACAATAAGTAACGTAAATTTGGAAGTGTTTTAGTTAATGGCCGTTGAAAAGCGGATATTGGCTTCTTTAGATGATGATATTTTAATTAACGAAACTGGGGAGACCAGTGAAGTTATGAAAAAACAATTAGATGAAAAATGTAAAGTTATAAATCATACTGTATTTTCAATATTTTGTAAATGTATTAATAATTTTAATTACTTTGGTTGATATTGTAATTAATATATAACAGTCTACATTTAATTTGTATCACATATAATCTTCAAAGCATAATAAATGCTCAGAACTGTTTTATAATTAGGTACAATTAACTGTTTGTATTATAAAAAGTTGAAAGGTTAAAATTAATAAGTATATTTCACCGTTTTATAAAACTAAATATTCATTTAAAACAACAAAAATTAAGTGAGTATGGTAAGACTTGTGTTTTTGTTTAAGGTTTAGGTTTAGTTAAATGTTTTATATAACTATAGTATACATATATATAGTATTATATACCTATACTTATTAAAAAAATTACCACATTTTTTAAGTAAAATGTAATTGGCTTGCCTAAAACATTTTTCCGGCTTGAAATATTATATTAGTCCACCCTTGGACATATATATGTGAATGTATGACCTGTAGTTATATTATGTAGAATAATTTTTCGTCCTTGTATAGTATGCTATGTTCTTTAATCGAGATTGAAGACTTAAAATAATATTTTTATAGACATTTGCAGGAAAATATTACATTATTTGATAACAATTGTTTATCATAATTTATAAGTTTTGATGTCAAGTTAATTAAATATTCGCTATATATGATTTATGAAGTTTTGAACTTAAATTTTTCAGACTAAGATATTTCGTACACAAATTTGTATATCAAATATTCTGTTTGATCCTTAAGCGGTGAGATAAGGCCCGAGCTAGAAGGTGTTAAAACAATGTTTTAAAACATAGACAATACTATTGTATTGCTTAATAATTGTTTTGATGACTTACTTTAACTAGGAATTTTTTATATTACTGTATAAACGTTGTTAGTTAAAATCAATGAGCTTCATAGTCATATATTCAAACGCACTAAGTTTTGTCTGCGTTTAGATTAACAATTCAAAAAGGACACAAATCATCTAAAACAAAAATAGTTTATACGTCTTACGGACCGACCGATATGTGTATTATATTTCAAGCGAGATTGATAGAATACTTAATACTGTTCGAGTTTTCTTCTGAAACAATAGATATATGATGTGATATAAATGGTGTACCTATACATAGTAGTTTTTCGTCGACAATGATGTGAATGTAATTTTCAAAAAAATCAGGAACATCGCAAAATGAAAAAAAAAAAACCCAGGCAATGCACGTAAACAATTATTGCGACAAGAGCAAGTAATTTATTTATTTCAAGAAATCATGGAATTAACAGATATACGCTGTGAAACGGACGCGTTACTATAACGAGTACGCATTTGGTGTAGGTACTCAAATCGAATCGTTTTTCAATCGTGGTTGTTTTTATCCGACGAACGGAACATTTTAAGTTGTATGTGAAATATGTATAAACGTGTTCTCGTTTAAAATCCCGGTCGCCACGCTCATGCGTTTACATCCCATTTCGATTAGATTTATTTCGATTACGTGAATCTAATAAAATCACAACCCGACGTGTTTGCGCATGGTTCATTTTTCCAAATCACGAATGTTTCAATAGAAGAAAAACATCAGCAGAGTTTACGTCCAAAATTTTGACGATATATTCGTATCCTCGGAACGATTTATTAATTTTTGCCTATTGTACGCCCGAGTAGGATCCTACATTTTATAATTCACGCGATTAAAATAAAATTGTAGTAGTTATAACCGTCAAAAACTGTTTGATTGTCGATATGACCCACTAGGTTACTCACCGATCATCGAAGGGCCTTTGATTACATTTTCAATATCAGGAGCTCAAAGCCAAACGAGAAAATAAGAAACATAAAATTGGTTAAATGTACATAGATGTATACACATTCAACGATGAAAATATTATGAGAAAACGGTTCTCTTGTTCTTATTTTTAAATACAGTATATATTATTCAAATCGTATGTTTTTTCCTATTACGATTATTTAACAGTAATTTTAAAATTTAATTTCGTGTGGACCCATTGCAAATTACCGTAGAATGTCTATTCATGAGCCACAGTGGGCCTTAGAATAAATCACATGTATGAATTAATAAACGAAATTTTAATTTAATAAAAACTTATACTGTTACTCTCCTGTAGTTGTGTATGTATTATAAATATACAGTACTTCATTTAATTATACTTTACATGATATTTTTAAGTGTTTTGATTGAATCCAGTGCTCGAATTGGGGGGGGGGGGGGGTTCCGCAGGGGGACGGAGATACGTTACTATTTTTTTTTTTTTGCGTACCCCAACTATATTTTTTTACCGGAACGGGGGGACGCCACGTTCATTCTAATTGATGTCCAAAATAATTTTTATGTGAATTTCTATTTACGTCAATTGGAAAATTAATTTTACGATTTATAATATCAAAACTATTTTTATAATTAAAGATTATATGGTGGTTATGATAAGGGACAACGTCGTCATTTCGGAAAAAAATAAATGCCCTCACCACGACTTTAGACTAATCTTCTAAGGCCGTTGGCCGCACTTAAGAGGAAAAATAGATAAAAAAAAAAATCAAATATATGGTTACATCATTCGATTCATGAGACTGCCTGATCGCCTATAATTACCTATGTTAATTATTATTTTATTTTTATTTTCTATTGTAACATATAGAATGTTGGTATTGCTATCAAAATATATTATATTTGGAATTTAAATATTTGTTTAGCTGAAAAGTGGTATTCAAAATATATTTAAGGTTGGTTGTGAGGGGGAAGATGGGGGAAGACCCACACGGGTCTGTGTCAAATAATTGCGCACGTGGAACGCAGTTTTCAAATCGTTGGACTGAGCTCCTCTACTTAATTTTTCTCAATTCGAGCACTGATTGAATCCGAATATATATTTTATAGTTTTTAATATTCACAACTATAGCAACATGTTTTCGTTTACATTGTGCAAAGATATTGTTCGTCAAGTATCATGTCAGCCGTGATATGATGATATCGTATGATTATGGGTATACGTAATGCTTTTGATTAATATCAACTTGTTTGTTCCAGTCTGAAAACTTATCATATTTGACGGAGTGTTAACTCACTAACAAGTTCAAAAAACTATTGATTATTCAGTGGGGAATATTTCGGTGTGCAAGATAATTCAGCTGTCATTTTCTCATTCGGAACTTGCGCATTTATAATTCTGTTTTTAACACACACACACACACACATACTCACACACACACCACATACCGTAAAATGTTCTCAGACGTGAAATCGATGTCTCTTTTTTTCTTTCAATCTATTTTTTTTTTTTCAGTCAAATTGGCACGTTTTATATGTGCCGTGTTTGTTCGTGTGTCACACAGAAAATCGATCAAGTTTTTGGTAATTCACATTGAATGAATTTCACAATCGAATATATTGTGTGCAAATACCACCGGAAATACCATTTTATTGTTATATTTACAAAACCGCTTGGGCACCAAAGAAACCTAGGTGCAGTTTAGACGTCAGAAAACTCGAAATTAAACGTCTCGTTTCCATCAAACATTGTAAATCTCAGTAACGCACTAAAATTACTTTTGGAATTCAAAATATTTTATTTTACGTTATTACAGTAGTACTCACTTTCCGTCATAGAAATATTTATTTTTTTTTCATCAATATATTAGTATTCTACAATATAACCGATGAATACGTGTCATTATATATTCCCAGCTTTTTATTTCGATTGTGCTAATAAACCACGCAAGTATAATTTGATACACAAGATTGTGATCTAAAAATTGAGTATGTTTACCATAGTTTTTCGAAAAAACGCATTGGTACATAACCAACCGTATTTAGCTTAAATCTAGCAAATTTTGAAACTTATAATGAAGTTTTTTACTAGATTGTTCGTTAAGATAGAATATTAATAGGATTTTCAGTAATACAACCATGAAAATAATTTACCTTACAACTCTATGGACTAATATTTTTACTAGCAAAAAAGGTTTTATCTGGTAAATGTTATACCTTTTTTTTTTTTTTTTTTTTTTTTTTTCCGTGCTTAAAACTGTCTAGTATTAAAAATAATTATGTAAAACAACATTAAAATTAATGTATATAATTATGTATCATAATTTTATACGTTTTCTAATATAAAACATAACATTTTAACCCAAATACGTCTAAAATTAAATATTTTTATTATTTTATTTATATTATTTATTATATTTTTTTGATTTAAGTAGATTCCTAAATAATTCATTCAATAAGATAGTAAAACTACAAACATTATACAAAGGTTACTTATTAATTACGAAGATGGAAAATCACAATCTCAAAGTAATAATAATTAAATCCTATAATAAATGCAGTTGTAATAGTCCGTAAGTATATACACGTTTCTGTCACACCTTACATGCATTATTAGTGATATCTAAATTAGAACCATATATTTATCAACTGTGCCAGCAAATACAAGCTTACCCTTTTCACTAATTCCATTGAAAATAAGCACTTTTTGTTTTTAACATTTTTTTTTTGTACTGTAATGATATGCGCCTAGGCATTCATATATTTTTAAAAAAATGAATGTATAGTTAAATAATTATTTTAATCAGTATACATTAAATGTAAGAATAAGTCATAAGTACTAAAGATAAAATATGACACACATACACGTGCAAACACAGGCGTTATTAAATATAAGGAGCACAATTTTCAAAATCAAGAGAGACGTGTTCTTATTGTCATTTTGTATGGATGATCAAATGCGAATTTAAAAGACTACGCAGATCGTCTATGCAAAAGGACACGATAAACTGTAAACGTTTTATAATAATCTATTAATGTGTGATAAGTAATTTAAATAAAATTAATAAAAGTCAGTTTAAAAAAGAAAATTATTGTTATTTTAAAATATAAATTGGCTACCTTATTCCATACCTAAAGAGTCAACTATGGTTTTCAAGAGGTAGACCAATTCAACCATTGGAGAGGTAATGTTGTTTACAATTATTAATAAGTAATGATTTAAAAAAACATATAAGTATTTTACACATAAATTAATATACTGCTATAATCTTAAATCATTATAGTATTTTAGTCATTAACGAAATGAAAATGTATGTAAGTTTTTAATTTTTTTATAATTATTTTATTTTCTTATTGAGAAGAGGGTACACAACATTTTTTTTGACAAAAAGGGGTACAATGTTTAAAAAAGTTTGAGAATTCCTCTTTTAGATGATCGTACAATCAAATAACAATCGATGAGTTAAAAAACGTTTGGTACGTAAATTTAACATGGAATATTTGACCTCAGTCAATGAAATCATTGGAAATTAAGAGATACATAACTGAGCAAGTATAAGAAATTTAATTAATAATTAGATTAGGCGATGCGAATCAAGTTTATTCTTATTTTGGTAAGTTACAACGCTTGTAAATTGTTATGGATCTAGTACATATTTTCAAAACAGTAAAAAACAATTTGTAATTACTCATTCGTTATTGTTTAATAATAAATAATAAATACATAAGAATAATAATATTAGTAATAATAATATATTTAATACTTACTATAAAATATGGAGTTCTTGGTCATTGTTGGTTATTTCTATTATTTAAAGGAATGGTTCACATTATTTGATTTATTAATTATCAATTTTAATTATTTAATTTTAACTAAGGACTAGTTTGTGTATAATATAAGCCTCACGCAAGATTTTTCTTATACTCAATTGTCTTGCAATCATGATCTATTTAATATTCTTATACATTTTATTCAGTATTGAAATTCAATATTTTATATTAAATTAATATCTGAATCAGAAATAAGATTTTTTAATAGTTGATACACAAGGTGATAATGACACACTGGATGTAATACTCAATGTCGAGTATCCATGTCAGTGGCGCAACTATGGAGATGCTATGAGATGCTGAAGGAACCCCAAATTTACTTTAAACGTCCCTAAACTCCATGTCTTTGTAATTTAAAATATTATATTATTACTACTATAGGTAGTGAATAAGTAGTATTGGCAATAAGTAATATTAACTTTGGGAATACCAAAATTATTATTAATAGTTTCATTGAGTCGATAAATCCACACATGATATTTTGTCAAATATTTTATTTGAAAATACTTACCGTATGCGGTAAATGGTATGTTCAAAATAATAATACTTTTTCTTCAATTTATAAAATGCTGTACATTTAGTTGTGTATTATAGAAATTAACTGCATTTTATATATAACTAACAAGCCTAGCCTTGCCTGAAAGACATTTTACTGTTATAGATTCAAGCAGTTGCTTTTTCAATGAGATAAAAATGCTAAGATGTTAAAAACTTTCAAATAACAACACCACCTCAACTTGAAAACTAGTTCACACTATGGAAAATTAAAATTAATACAAACCCATCGAGCCGCATTAATTTCTCTCTTCGTTCTAATAATCGTCCGCCAGTTTAATTTTACAAAAAATTGTTATCTTAAACCAACCAAGTAAAATACTTAGGGCTTATTTTTTATAAACGACTAACTTGGAAAGACCGATAAAAGGAAACAATTAAACATCAGATACATTTACTTTGAGATCCAAATAAAATCCGAAATTAAAAATTCTTATCTACAAAGCGTTGATATATCCTTTATGATAATGATCATAGACGCAATTTAGGGAGGGGGCTTGGGTGTGCTTAGCACCCCCAAATTTGTTTATGTTAATTTACATTTAAATACTCATTACTTATTATGTATAAAAAAACATTAAAGTTTTTGAGTTTTTTTGTATAAACATATACATTTTTATACAATACGAAAAAAAAGTAATATTTTTGCTATATAGTAAAAATTTTAAGTTTCTAGGCACATTACTTTTAGAATTATAACTAAATAACTAAAATTTGAACTAAAATTCTTATTTACAGCGTATCTTTACCATTTTAAGACAATTTTTTCCTCAAGTCTAGAAAAACTATTAAGATTTAAAAAAATTTCTTATTTAAAGTACCACCGCATGCCAATTTAAAATCTAAAAAAGGTCCTTAAAAAAAAAAAAAACGTTTGGACCAGTATTTCTATCCTAAAAAGTGTTTAACAAATAAAATACATACATCATTATAAAACCATAATATCCTTCGCTTTTGTCAGAATCTAAAAGTGATCGTGTGATAAGACATTTGTATTTACAGACAGGTAATTCGTTTTATGCACAATAAAAATATAAAATCAAAGTGAAAAATTTAAATTTAGTATTCATATATTTACCAAATATTTTAGTAACTATTGAATTGTACGGTTTGCGGATGTCTATAACCATTAAGGAGCATGAAAAAGATAGAAGCACCCCCAATATTTTTATTGAAATTGCGCCCCTGGTAATGATGCCGCTCCAAGTAACATGCAGAAAACCCAATCTTGCCAATCCATCTGCTTACGCACTATGACAAAATCTTCTTGGTATGTTAATAAAAAAAACCTTCCATTCAGACCTGAAATTAAAATATGTAAAACAAGTCACTGGAACTGTAAACCGTTAACTCCACCAAAAATTTAGCTCTCACACTAACCCCAACATAAGTCACCTTACTTCACTCTACATCCCTGACAATCCAAATAAAAGACTCAAACAAAAGTGATGTAGAGACCTCCTTTAATAAAATTATTTCTCTCAAGTATTCAAACCAGATAGTTTCTTTGAGAGCCCTACTTCGTGTCAATTTACATGTTAAAAAAAATCTTTTATTCATTATTACTTGTTGTACTTAATTGTAGTTATATAATTCATTGTTAAAAAAAAAAATTAAAAAAAATGTATCACAACGATTAAATATATTAATTTTTATTTATTTATATTATTTTAATTAACATTTATAATACATTATTTATTGTATAAAATATACGTATATATTACAATAATATTAAATTATACCACAATCGGTAATTGTTCATACCATACAATTTAATAAACAGGGTCTTCAACGCTTACGAATTTAATTTTCAAAATCCTTAATCATTTTATAGTACATCAATAATAATACATGTACCATAAATATTACTATAAATATTTAATACTGAAATATTTAATATTGAATACTTAATATTCCATATGGTTATTTTTATCAATACATAAAAATGACCATATAGAATATTAAATATTAAATTTTAAAATACAAATGAAGTGCAATCATATATAACGTTTTGTTTCGTGTATATTTACAATTCGTTTCTTTTTGTGTTAACGGAAAGTTGTCGTTTTGTCGCTGTTTCCAATTTGTCGCAGGATCAGAAAAATTAAGAATTTTCTGTAGTATTTTTGTTTTCTATTTTGTCGGCCTAGTGTAAGCCCGCTATTACACTCTTGCATATTTGTAAGTAACATCGATTAAGTTCTTCGATTTCATCACAGATTCATGTCGAACAACCTTATCAGGGCTCATAACTTATAAGCTCTAAAAAAGGTTGTTATAAGCGCTTATATGCACTAAAAATAGTAAAATATGCAAAAAAAACGTTTGTACACAAAAATTTTTATTTTTTACATTATTTTATTATTTTAGCTTCTATTATTAAAAAAAAAAAAAAAAAATAGATACTGAATTCATGAAACGAACTAGCATGCATATAGTACGAAAAATCGTAAACGACTGCAAAATGTTAATGAAAAATAATCTGTAAATAATCTGAAAATGATGATATCGGAATATCTAGATAATGATATCGGAATACCTGAATACCTAGAAACTATAAAAATAAAATACTACAGTACAAGCTAAAATTATATACAATTATAATGGTTTCCTTATCGATGGGATTACGAAGTTTCTGGTGTACACTCTCGTTACGTTGTGCGTCGCCTAAACTCGTATAGGTATATATATATATATATATATATATTATCTGATATTATTATAAAAGTTATATAAGAATAATAATTAATTAACGCGAATTAATTACTTATATGACTATAATTACTTGTTATTTTTAAGAAAAAATGTTTTAGGCTACTAAAAAATATTTTAAAAAAATCAATGATAAAAATCATGCAAAAATCCAAAAATAAACAAAAAAAAGCGAAAAAAAGCAAAATAGCACTTATACTCCGAAATATTCAAAAATATGCAGCATAAAATTTCGTTTGTAGCTTCTTGGTTATCTGAAACAAATTTATAGCTTACATAGGCACCTCGAGGACCTCTCAAAAAAAATATGCAAATGCTAGAAGTTATGAGCCCTGCTTATTACATTCCGATAATGTTAATACGGTCTTGCGCGGTGTTACTTCTCCTATCGTCCATCATCGTCGCCATGTTTACATTAAGTTCAATAAGATATGTTTAATTTTTAAATTAAACCGTCGTTCGTCAACCGATCGTGTGCTCACGTGTGTTGTGAAATCTTAGTTCACACAAAATAATATTAACGCACGATTAATTATTATTAATGTATTTATTATTATATAGCTATTAATTAAACTTTAAGTACAAAATTATATTGATACTAGTTCTAATACACAATGCTCTGCTAATTTTACAACTATATCGCTCTGATACCATAATACGACTGACTGCCACCTCCTTAGTGTGTTCGCCCATACGCCGAACCTGATGGAATTCCTTCGTCAGCAGATTCCGTTGGTTCGTCGTCACACAATTCCTGACCGTCTAAATTCATATACAATATTACATATAATATTCAGGGGTTCATAACACACGCATAATATACCGAACAGGTCTGCTGCGGTTACCACTCGTTTCTGGTGTCACAGTCTGTCAGAGACGGTTTAAACATTTACATCTTACCGGGACAGTATAATTTAAACCACTCCACCTACCCTGAAAAAATTGTTCTGGCTTCTTTCGTATCACATTAAAACTACTTAAACGTTAAAACGTAAATTATTCATCTCCAAATATGTTCATAGATATACTGGTATGCCTACTAAATTTTAATTTATTTAATCAAAATATACATGAAGAATGTTTTTTACCAATGCACCGCCGGTTAGTGCTTACAAGCCGCTTCTACTGTCCATCGGACTGGAACTCCGGAACACTGCTCTATTACGTACAAGTATTGCCCCACGTATCACTATTGGAGATTTACAAACGGTCAGTGGATGGCGCCATTTTTGAAAATAAATTCCATTAAATCTGTGAATCGTGTGCGGCAAACACATCGTGACGTTCAAATCACGATCGTAGCTGTCGGACGGTGGCGCCTTCCAAATGAAACATAACTGTGTACAATTTAATGTTCTAGTGAGCAATTATATAGAGACTGTTACAATCGAATAGAAAATAAAAAACTGTATGCGTTACGATTATTATACGCTCGAGAAAAATTAATCTTCATTCGCAATCGATGAGTTTATTATTAATACGTGACGTTGATACCGAAAATAAGACGAGAACAACAAATCAATCGTTTTTAAGAAACATTTAATATGATTGTATCTATTTTATCAAGAAAATACGGACCACTGTTATAATCTTATTAAAAAAATCATAAAATCATAATTCTCGGATTTCCATTAATCGATTTTCAACTAAAAGGGTACAACATTAATAACGATCATTGTCAATATTTACAAAAATGTTTATTTTTTCTGCATTATAGAATTGTGTATTCTTTGTATAAATTAAAAGTAGTTGTAATTGCGATTTATTGTGTATATAAAACGAATAATACAAACTGTACAGAGATAAAGTATATTACAATCATGTCGTGAACAATACACATCGGGAGTACTCGATGACGTATACGGCAAAGGTTGTGCGACTCGACAGCTGCAGGGTATATAGGATATATACCGTCAGTCACCGAAGTTTCACCGAAGTTTTCGCCTGTGTGCTACATTTGTAATCGTCGGAGTGACGTACACCGTAAGACAGCAGTAATGGTATCTATACCTAGAAAAACTTATAGTCGTCCAACGGCAACTATACCGACTTCGACCTGAGCGATTTAGAAACATTTTATTATTAATTTTAATTTTCACTTTCGAGCAGTGTAAATTCGTACTATAAGCCTCATTGATAGTTTCTCATTGTACTGGATATCTTTTTTTTCGATTTTCTCTATAGTTTATCCAAAATGAAGAAAAAGTTGAAAATACTCTTATTATATTGTGTGCACATCCTCGTTTTGTTTGTGACATTTTAATATATTTACCTTAATGATATTATTTTATATATGGTCACACCTACTCATTAATATGAGCTTCTATGCGACTATTCTTATGAAATTGTTTTCGATATAAAATCACTTGTGTGCATCCATAAATACATTACCTGTGAACGCGTATGCATTATGTTTAAGATTACCCCTTGACCCCTATATACCATACGTGTATTGCCTTTAACTCTTGAATACAAGCCCGTAACAACAGTACATTAAATCTAAGTAGTTTTTTTAATTTTCCGGGCGGCAGTAATGTGCAAACAATTCCCGCTCGGTTCTCGGTTCAAAAAAAAAAAAAGAAGTTTTGTTAATTTTACAAAAGAAGTTATTGGAAATTACAGTAGTTGTATTTTGTTACCGCTGTATTCATAACTAAATTATGGAAATTATATTAGAATTTTGATGCAGCCGATATAATTTGTTATGTATGTTTTACGTTAGTTTTTATTTTCTTATTATTATTATTTATTATTATTTTTTTTTTTAATTCAAATGTTCAGAAGCTTTTTTTGTATGATTAATACATGTTTAAATTCATTATTGGCCTATGAGACGAACATATTTGAAGCATTCAGTAAATTTGAAAAGTTTTTTTTACTTTTTTTTCAATACTTCTACCGTCGAATTAATCAAGTACCGTGTACTTGACTTAAATGATATACATTATTTCGGCTCATAAGTATTTAGATAAGTATGTAGTATGAAATCAAACGAAGTGACTTTTAAAATAATTAAATTTAAACAATAAATATACCAAATTTGAGTTTGGTTTGAGAATTTTTTATCAAACTACGTGGGAAATTCATCATATTGATCAGCCGAGATGGACACACCATCGGTTGAGCTATTGTTATAATGTTTAATGTCGATATTGTTCTCTGATTAATACTTTTTGTTTTTTTAGGGTTTAAAGATTGTGTAGCTAGTGCGCATACGGTAGATTCCGAACATTGAAAAAATTTAAAAACATTTGCAAAATGTATCTGATAATGATGGAATAAATACCTATTATAGAAATGTCTTACGTTGTATCTGCTTCTGTTAAATACATTATTGTTGCATTTATTTTTTTACTCGTTGTTATTGTTTATATCAACTTAGTTATTGATTTAAAAATGTTTTTTGTTGTTTTTGTATATAAGGTTATTTGTTGACTTAAATATTGAGTCTTATTTGTAATAGCTATTTTCAATATTGATTGAATATGTGTATTCATTGTATCATCATATTTGGCTAATTGTAATACAATATCCAAAAAAAAATTCAATGACTAATGTTCAAAGGAAAGAGATCTTTATCCGATTCACGTTTATCCCAAAAGCTCATTTTCAACCTTAACTTAGCAGTATTTACAATTCATCTGAAGCAAGATTTTGGTGTTTTACCTCAATAATTTTTTTCAGTAAGTTGATCTTTGATTAACAACATATTAGTAGTTTTTTTCTTTCGATTACATTAAATATATGTCAGATGAGTAAAAATTATTTTTACTATTTTCCAGTTCATGAGTTCTACTATGTACAATGTATATTCTACATGCCTGGAATCAATATAAAATAACGGACACATGTAAGCTTCATCGATTATGACCTTTTCAACCATTTTTTTTTTTAAAGTAAATTCCACAGGTCGGTACATTTATATATATATAAAAAAAAAATATAAATTCCACCGGTTTCTTTTTTTTACCTGGAAAAAATGTATACTTCATTAATATGTTTTTTTGGCTGCAATACGTGTAAACTCCATTGATAGCAAAATCCTTGGATTACAACTATTTTAAGTATACGAGTAGCTAATCATCAACTGACCACTGTCTTATCTAAACGTCATCTCAATATCGAAATATTAATAGCTTTAAATGGCATATCGCCTTAAATAATATATTTACTTATATTATAGACAGATTTTAGTTGGTTTTTTTGATTTCAAAATGAACACATTTCACGAAATAATCAGCGAACGTGGAAATATTTAATAAATTAAATTTTTTATTTTTGGCTAACCAAAGTGATAATTATTATTTTTTATAAATATTTTTAAATAAATGTATAAAAATATATAAGTATCAAAATATAATATTTATATAACTATTTATTTTTAATATATACGAGTATATTTGTTAATGTTATTAGATATAATAAATAATAAATGAATAATATTATGTCATGATGTTATTTTTATTACAGATAAATAAAACGTGCTATTATCATGCTATTATTAGTATTTCTAATCACACGTGCGGCGCCGCAGTGGCACCGCACGTTAAAAATACGCAAGCGTGCAACAGGCCTTAGAAATAGTAATAATAGCATAAAACGGTGCACATGACGTTGCGGCGACGTACGTTCCCGCGTGTGTAGTTTTTACCGTACGTTCACGCGTGTGTAATTTTTACCGTACGTTCCCGCCACGCCGCAAGTTCACCGCACACGCGTTATCAACCGCAACTCCGGCAAACAGCACTTTGTCGTCAATCGTGTGATACACACAAGAGTTTTTTTTACGCTCGGTAAAATTGTTAAATAACATATACAATTGTTTAAAACTGTGCAAAAATCACAAAAATGGCAACAAAAACCATTTAATTTAATATTGATAATGTAGATATGGAGCTGTTTATCGGCGAAGTTAATCTTCATCCCGAAGTATGGAATATAGCTGACAATACTTACCACAATCGAACTAAGAAAAGAGGAGCGTGGGTTGAGATTTGTAGGGTGTTTTGTGAAGGATTCGATGAAAAGGATGAACGTAAAAAAAATGATATATGTAAGTATTTTTTATGTAATTTGTTCTTTACTTTATAATATTTGATTTATTTAATTTTTAAGAAATATTTGAAAATATTATTTAATTGTATAATAAAAAATTTAAAGATAATGAATATAACGTATAATGTAATATAATATAATATAATTTATCTAGTTTACATATTATTTGTTTGCCATAGGCATACTGCTGATACCTGAAACAAAATAATCATCTAAATTGTTTTTTGCATTGATTGATTGATTAGTAGCTCTCGGAGTAGGTTCTGACATGCCTTGTTCGATTTCAATCAATCCTTCTACATACATTGTTTCTTGAATGTTAAATCCATCTCTGGATCGTACGAAATTGTGTTGAACACAAGTTTTTACTAGAAGTATGCTTAAATCTATATTTGCATTAATTGGTTTATTGAATATTTTCCATTAATTTGATAATATTCCAAATACACTTTCAACACATCTACGAGCATGTGACAATCTGTAGTTGAAAATCCTTTTTTTATCGAACAAAACTTAACCGCTATAAGGTCGTATTATTTTCGGTGAAAGAGAAAATGCTTCATCTCCAATAAACGTGAAGGGCATATTTGGATTGTCAGTTCCGGGGAGAGGTTGACTTCCTGGAATATTCAGTTCGTTATTTTGAAGCTTTATATTAAATTTTCAAATATTTTACTGTCAGATTCTTTATCAAAAGCTCCAAACATCAATATAAATGAAATTGTAATTCGCGTCTAGCATCACAATTGAAAAGAAATTTTTCTCTTTCTTTATGGTTTCAATCCGTATATTGGTTTGCAGCCATATTCCAGTCTTCCCTCTTATCCGTCTTCCTTTTCATTCCACATACGGGTCACATCCTTGGTCCATTATTATCTGTTGAATGAATTCCAATCTTGGTCTACTCCTATGGTTTTTTCCTTCTATTATCAGATTCAGCAATCTATCGTATCTTATGATATGGCTTATCCATTCGTTTCGTCTTTTGACTATGTTATTCTATAGTAACTTTCCATCTGATATTCTTTCCAGTACTTCTATGTTAGTTACTGTCCATCCAACTTATCCTTAACATCCTTCTATAGGACCACATTTCAAACGGCTCAAGTCATCTTTTTTCTTCCGTTGTTATTGTCCAAGTTTCACACCCCTACAGGGCAATGCTCCATACATACAATTTTAATAGGTTTTTTCATATTTTTATACTCATGCTTCTTGATGTAAATATAATTTTATTTTTGTTAAAGGCTATTTTAGCTTGACAGATACGTTTTTTTATTTCACTTCTGTTTCTTCTATCTTTGTTGATTGCGCTTCCCAGGTATGTAACCTCATCTACTTGTTCTATTGTTTAGTTTCGTATTTTTATTTATTTATTTATTTTTAGAAATATGTTATCTGTATTCTTGTATTATTTTCCCTTTCACATATAAGTACTTTTGTTTTCTTCACATTTATTCTCATTTCCAACTTTTTTTCGAATATTTTATTCATAGCTTTAATTAGTTGAGCCAGGTCTTCCTTGCTTTCAGCAATTAAAGCTATGTCATCGGCAAAACTTAACATACTTACTTTTTGTCTATTATTCTTTATCCCTAAATTAGCATTTTCCTTTATTAGATCTATTGTCTCTTGAATATATACGTTGCATATAATTGGGGATAATGTACAACCTTGTCTAACTTAACAATAATTTCGAAAAATCCTTTCTTAGCGCACGTCTACATTATAATAGTTATCTGTATGCTAAATTTCAGCCAGATCCGTCCAATGGTTTGAGCTGTTGATAGCAGTCAATCAGCTTACTGTTTTATATATACAGATATTCTTCACATTACTTTGCTGCTGTTTTATTTGGGATGGGGATAATTAGGCTCTTTATGTTATCTTCAGGCAATTCACCGGTTTCGTATACGACGTATATGATAATTTGAAATGATTCCATTTTATATTTTTTTTTCGCCTTTTTATAATAAAGCTCCGCATGTATTCAATCGATTCCTGCTGCTTTTTTATTTTTTAGATTCCGCAAAGCTTGCTCGCTTCTCTCATAATTGGAACTATTTCATCATCTTCTTCAGATTTGTCTTTTTTTTTTTGATTTGTTGGTTTCATTTTTCTTGAGTGTTTCCCTCTTGTACAGGATTTATAGATATTCTTTCCATCTTTTCGCTATATCATTTTGTTCATATAGCATTCTTCCGTTGCTATCTTCTATTCCTCCTGCTCGGGGCTTATGGTGACCAAAAAACATTTTCACCATTATATATGCTTCATCATTACTTCCTGTCCTTATGAGGGTTTCTATTTCACTACACTTTTTTTACCAAATATTTTTCTTTGCTCCCTTCAATTTCCTAATGATTAGATTCCTCAGTACTCTGTATTTTTTCTGTCCATCTATACTCTTCGAATTCTTGTATTTTCTTCTTTCCTCTATCATGTTGACTATTTTCGTTATAATCCATTTCTTTCTTGCTCCATTGTTGCTGTTTCCTGTAGTTTTCGTTGCAGCCATTGTAATTATATCTTTTAAGTTCAGCCATATTTCTTTAATATTTTAGGATTCTTCAATAATTACATCATTAGTGTCTTCATTAAATTTTTTGCTTATTTTTTCATATCTCAGATTTTTAATTTTCCACTGCACTATTTTCTTCTTTTTACCCATTATTCTTTTAAATTTAAGTTCGCATTTCATCACTACTAGATATTAGTCGCTATCTATATCCGCTCCTGGATAACTTATACTTTCCTTTACTTGATTTTTAAATCTGTTCTTAACCATGATGTAATCTATTTGGTATCTACTTATGTCTCCTGGCATTTTCCACGTGTATCTTCTTCTTCGATTGTGATCGAAGCAAGTATTTTTTATAATTAAGTTATGTTCTGTACAAAATTCGAATAGGCATTCTACTCTTTCATTTGGCCTTCCCAACCCAAAGGCACCTGTTACATTATTTACTTTTTCTTCTCCTACAACGGCATTCCAATCACCCATAACTACCAAATTCTCTTCCCCTTTAACATTTTCGATTATTTTATCTATAATTCCGTATACTTCTTCTATCTCTTCGTCGCTACTGTATGATGTCGGCATATAAACTTGAACTACTATTGTATCTTTTGGTTTCATCTAAAGCTTGATTAGGATATCGTTATATTGTATACAGCTTTTAACTTTTTTTCCTAGAGTTTTATTCATTATAATCCCTACTCCTCCTGTACCAGGTTTTTTCTCTGATGCACCTGTATATATTATTCTATGGTGTCTTCTGACTTTGGCCATCTCATTTATGATATTTCAAGAATATCGATTTTCATCTTGTACATTTCTATTTTCAGATTCTCCAGTTTCTCACATTGTAATAAAGTCCTTACATTATAAGTTGTTATTCGTTTATATTCCTTCACATCCTTAATACTTCATATATCTCCTGTAGTCCCCACTTGGAGATCCGAATGAGTGACTATTTTACCTCCGGAATTTTTTACTTGAGAAGAAGATATGTTGATTGCTGTTACTTGGGATATTAATACGGTGGTTTCCCGTTGCCTTCCGTATCGCAGTGCAGCCATCATTCATACAGTTTCCTGTATCTGTTAGATGCTGCCTGACATGTAGTTCATGGCCTATGCCCAATATTGCAGTAGCTGCTGCCCTACTACAAGTCCCTTTTAGTCGCTTTTTATGACAGGCAGGAACAACCGATGGTCTATTCTAACCTCGACCAACAAGGGAAAAGAAATTATTATAGTTGTAAAATAATGACCCATTCTTATTTTGTTTTCTAATTCGTACGTGCTCTCCATCAATCGCACCTAAGCATTTCAGTAAAAGGGCATATTTTTGATAACCTCGAGAAATTTCTATCCAGCGTAATTCCCAAATTGTAATGCATAATTTTCTTAAAATCTTACCGATAGTTGTATGTCCAATTTTGTATGACAAGTGTAAATCTACCTGATCACATTCACTGCCTAAATACCTGTAACCAAAGAAGAAAAACGTACATTTATAAAAAAAATTGTGAACTTCACAATATGGGTAAAATATTTAAGTTGAACATTTGTAAAGGTTGTATTAAGGGTATATATATATATTTAAATACTTAATTTTTAATAACCAAAAATAATAATTGTATAAAAAAATTACTATATTTTCAGGTACCTCTTGTATAAAAAAATGGCGAAATGTTAAGGACAACTTTAAAAAAAGTTTAAACAAAACAAAATCTGGACACGCAGTTGGATCAAGAAGAAAATACATTTATGCCCGGCAATTATCGTTCTTACAAACTGCAGGTGCTGCTACGGAAACGCAATCCAACTTTTATAACAACGAAATAAAGGAAGAGGTAACCCAGCCAGAGGAACCGGAACAACCTCCCCCTTTAGCCAGTGTTTTGCGAAAAAACGCAAATTGGATATAGAGGCCTCTTTAATTGATTTCATGAACACTTCAATTCCTACACCAACAGCTCCAGCCGTTCGATAACTTAATCCAGACCGTTCATTTTTCGAAAGTATTCTGTCATCGATATCTGATTTCACCGAAGACCAGGAACTAGACTTTCGCTATGAAATACTTAATATTATTAAACGTATGAGGAAACCTCCTCAGAATATACTTGACGAAAACAGTATAGATTTATTCAATAATGAAACTTTATGAATAAATAACACAAAATAAATTACATAATTAAAATTTTGTATTATTATTTTCACCTGTAAAATTTATTAAATAATAATATTTTTCGAGTTAAAATTGAATATTTATTAAAATCATACAATTATCATTCAATTGTATAGGCACTTAATTTTCAAAACAGCAGAATAATATATGCTGCATAAAATACGCTTACCTTAAAGTCACAGCTAGCATTTCCATTGGAGGTATGCAGAGTCTCATCCTTGTATCTTGTATCTATCATATCAGTTATTTTGTCTGCAAGTTTGTCAAACGATTGAACACTCATACGGAAGTAGTTAAAAAACTTATCTAGATTTTCTCGTAAACCCGAAAATAAAGTAATAAAGCCACCTCTAGTAAGCCTATCATCGATGTAAGGATGTACCCAGTAACGTATTTTTTTTTTAAAATAAATTTTTTGTGTACAATGTACGCGAAATTCGCACGATTTTTTTTTTTTTTATAGACCTCCATCGCCAACAAAAAAACAAATACGACTGATGGCATCGTTACGTATCTGACCAAACGTTTTTAAACAGCCTTGCAGCGGTGCCGGACGTTAAAACAACGGACATGTCCATGAGTTTCTGTGGCCTCGCAGCAGTATCGCAGCGGCGCCGCACGTTAATTAACGCAAGTATGCACCAGGCCTAAAATAGAGTATCTATAAATCTGTGGAATTTACAATCGTCCCAAAGAATCTAAGTATACGAGTAAGTTTACTTTCATGATTTAATTTTTGAAAGAAACCATACAAGTTGTATGATAAAACTCATCATTTTTATTAAAAGAAAGCATGAAGATCATTATTTTTTGGTTTATAAAACATATTGTCAACATACTTGTCAGTTTCTACTACATATGACAGCTTTTTTACACATTTTTCAATATCAATCGAGGTAACCATTAAATGATTGAATTATTTTGTATTTTAATTTTCAGATATTGAATTATTTAAAAAACTTCCTTTTCGCAATACCTTGTCCTTTAATTTATAATTGAAATCTTTGTTCCGTTTTCAATTACGTAATTCATTAAATTAATATAATAACCTACCTATTAAGATAATACTGTAGAAGGAACAATTTATTTTTAATAAATACAAACATTTAATTTTAATTGAGTTCATACACATTATTTTGATTAAAGTAATTACTTATCAAAAATAAATTGGTTTAAAATTGACAGAAACTAGATACAGTTATTGATTGTAATCTTAAAATAAAAGTCTAACAAATCTTTTCTTTTAAGAGTTTTATAAATACAAGTATTATAAAAATATGGTTCCGATGATTATTATTTTATTTTAACCCAAAAATAGATATTGACAGAAACTAGATACAGTTATTGACTGTAATCTTAAAACAAAAGTTTTACAAATCTTTTATTTTGAGGTTCTTATAAATAATATAAAAATATGGTACACTTGATTATTATTTTATTATAACCTAACAATATATTTACTTAAAAGGATTTTCAGATAACACTTATAGTGCCTTCACTTATAATTAATTGTTAATTCTTATTACACCTATAATTATATTTTAATTACATTTATCATTTCGTTACTATGTTAAAATTGTATAAAATTAGACATATTAAATACGTATGACATTTAGAATGACCTTACCACTCTGAATAAGTTTTTCAATGTCATAATTATAAATAACGTTATTCTGTTTCGAATGTATACAAACAATACGATCAACGCGATGATGAAGAATTATCCTAGTTGGACTTACGAATATTTACTCAGATGTTTTTTTATTCAGATCACACAATCCGAAATTTATACGTATGTTCTCGTTAACTTTCGCCATTGTATTATCGTCATAGAATCACATAAATGTAATTATTATAGCGGCTGATGATAAAATAAAATACACTGGGCCGAGACCTTACGAGAAATGTGTTTAATGCACACTGTAAAGATATTACCATATACTGACTATGTTATAACTCTAGTATTGTAAACATACGTCTTATACAGTATTATAGGTTAGAAAGGTAATTAGTTTGAAAAAAAAATGTTTTCATCAGTGTACGTAATTGTTATACAATATTATAATACATCGGTCTAATTTCTGTTCGATATGCGTATTATCTTCAGTTTAACTATTGGAGAACGTAACGAAATTTAATACGAAATACGATAGCTTAACTGCAAGATGTTAATCTATCGTTCAATTGGACATTGACCAAAAGTCCGAATATTTTTAATTTGACACAATTGTCATTTGGCATCTACAGTTGGAATAAAATAATTACGTTATTTAATAATCAATAATAATTAATTTACAAATGCTGTCAAAATTTTACGAAATAAATTAGAAAATAGATTGGTGCATATTGTTTACGTACAAAAAAGTGGTTCTGAATTTACCATTGAACTGTAATTTACTGGATGTTTAATGAAATTAGGTACATTCCGATCATGAAACAACAAGAAACACCACGCGCAAAGGTTTTTTTCGCGGCTCATCGCAGTAACGATCCGTATTTCAGTTAGAAAATTATATTTTAACATTTTAATTATTGTACCAATATTACGTTACTTATACTATCATGATGCATTATCGATTGTAATAGTAGCAAGTCGAGTTGTGACACTCTGCAAATTGGTTTCATGGATCGGAAAAACATTTTTCAACTTTGATCTAATGTTTGAATATACAGTGGAACTTCGATAAGTCGAAATTCAAGGGAAATACAATTTTTTTCGACTTACTAAGGTTTTCGAAAAAAAATTCGACTTAAAGAGTTTTTAGCCTTTAGGATATAAAATATTAATGTGTCTCACGGTATTAAGATGATAATTTAAAATCACAAATATCTTATTTGTCCTCAATACCAGTATGGCAATACCAGTACAAATGAAAAATACTGTTGTGTGCCGAGGTTAATAAATACATACGAAAATAAACACAATTACATAAAATTACCGCACACGCGTAATCGATCGATCGCAATTGGCAATACCGATACAAATAAAAAATATTGTTGTGTGCCGAGATTAGTTAATACATACGATAATAAATACAATAAATGCAATTAGAAAAAAAATCATCGGAACGTTTAGAAAAATGTTTATAAAGCTATCCGTCATTATCCATCTATATTTGGAGCACAATATGTTCGAGTTACCTATAGTTTTTTTTTCGAATAATCGAGGTTTACATAAGGGAACAGAATTTTTTTCGACTTATCAAAGTTTTCGAATTATCCACTGTACGTTATAATATTCGGGTCTGGATTCGTTCAGTTAAAAATAAATAATTATTCAGATATTTATAAGAACCCTGATAATTCATACCCAGTTCACCATAGTGTAATTATTATTTTAATCAGTATACTACGTGACTCAATGGTTTTCCTGTTATTTTGCCGAGGAACAATTATCACTCTCAGCACTTTCAAATATAGCTTTCGCAAATAAAAATATTCCCCCATTTCGTCATTATTTCTGTTGGATAGAAACGGGACTGAAAAATATCATGAATATCAAGTAGATGTCAGAATTCTATTTTGATTTTTCGATGAAATATAACACGTGTCCGTAATTTTCCTTAGACATAATATTGTTTCAGTTTCATATTATTAAAGTACGACGATCGCAGTAGTCCAAAAAATGTTTATCCTGATTAAAAATTCGAGATATTAATTTATATTCAGAATAAATCGACCGATCTTCTTTGGACTCGTTCTTTAATAACTGATAATATATTTTTTAAAATAATATTATTAATAAATTATTTGTTACTGTTCGTGAAACAAACTTCATTTTGTATACAATGTAAAAGCAGTTTCGATGTTAGATCACATTTTACTGGCACATTATTCACAAAAACGTACAATACGTTTGAGTTTGCTCCGAGTATAGAATAAAATTTATAAATTAAATACGAGTCGTATGAAAAATCAATTATTGAAGATTAACTGAACACTTTTATATCAAATTAACAATCTTTAAACACAAAACCGCATACAATTATTTTGTTGAAAAATGTGAAAAAATTGAAGATTGTATTTTTGATACACTCGAATGCGTTAAATATGGTATATTTAAAACATGATGTTTAAATGCTATATTTTATAGAATTATGGTGAATAACATTAATTAAAACGCTTTGACTTGAATGAAATTATTATTTTTAGTCTTGTTATTGCTGTTTTGTAGTACACTCATTTTCCAGTACCCAATTTGAATAATTTTAGTCTTTAGTGTTTTTTCTGTTTAGGTATAAAATATTATTATAATATCTAAATTTCATATTTTTTTCACGAACACAATCTTATGCATTCCTTTGAAGTACGAAAGAATTTATCTCAATTTATTTTCTAACAAACACACACACACACACAACCTAGAAGCATTACGAAAATAAATTATTTAAGGTACCATTTTTAATTATTGAAATGATACAAAACTCATTTCCTTAGTTGAAAATTCACTACTTATAATTAAAAACGTGATATAATTTTATTTTGCTCATTTTGTATTTATATTGTTTTGTTCGTTGAAAAACCTTTCTATGGTTTATTACCTTAATAAAGAGTGAGCACTTTCAGTTGATTAATTTAAACATTTTGAATCGTAAGTTGTAGAAAATTAAAGAGTTTAGTCTACATCAATTTAAAAAAAAATCGTTATAAGTTAATTTGTTATGCAAGTTGTTTTTTTTTTTATGTAGTACGTAGTATACTAACGCTTTTGACGGTGAAATTAAAGTAACTTATCAAAATTATATTCCATTAACATTAATGTGATATGTTTTTCCCTTTCAAATATTACGGACAATTATAATTCTATTACTGTGCAGAATGTGTTCTATTATTATTTTAATGAAAAATTGTAATTATTCAAGTTTCCGGTTTTCGAAAATTATTTTGTGTCGCTCAGGAGACCGAAATATCAAATACAAAGTCATTTAAAGCCTTGAGAGTCAAATCAAGATTGTTATGCTTCTTTTGTTGGAAAAATCTTGTTTAAGAACCGAAACGAATTATTTAAATCACAAGTATTTTGCAATTCGGGATTTTCTCTCTTATTAAATTTGCATTTAAATCTCTTGCCATTTATTTTTGCTTAAAAGTAAAAGCCAAAATCACTACTACTTATACAATCGTTACTTAAAACACCGGTCTCATAACAATGTTTTATCATTTATAACTGACTAATGTTAGAGTTAAGGTTTGAAGCAAATAAGTTTCAAAAAACGACGTGGCAGATTGATAGGAAATTAAAAAAACAAAAATAAATAGTTAATGTGAGGAATAAGTATGTGAAAAATAAATTTTTAAATTGTATTATTGTTAATATTATAATTGTAAATGATTTTTTCTCGTTACAATAGAAAAAAGGATTATATGGTCAATATAAATAATGATATGCAATTTAATTTTTAGACGCATAAAAATATTTTAGGAATTTTTAGGACAAGGCAGACAAAAATGTTTAATCATGGTTGATTAAAATAATACATTTTATCGAAACTTATTATTTATAATTCATTTTTTTTTTTTTTATTCGTGGTCCACATTTCAGAAGGTTTATTACATACAATCATATCAAACAAAACGATGAAACGTTATTTTTTTAATTTGATAATGCTTATACTAAATAAATACTACTATCATAGGTGGATATCGGGGGAGGCTTAAGCCTCCCCCAGAATGTAACGTCAAAATAAGAACTTATGTGTTTCAATATTTTTTATTTATAATTTTTATTTTATTTTGTTGAGATACGAGAATGGTCTGGAATATTCACGGTTTATCGTTGTTGGGAAAATCATATTTTGTAGGAATATATTGATAATCGTGAATATTCTAGAACTTGTTTGCGATACCTGTAAAGTTATAAATAGGCAAGCTGCAGTTAGTGTCAATTACATTTTTGGAGCGTATACGGTGATCGCCTTTATTTTTATTTTTTTGTTTTTAATACCTACGTGTGGTTTTCCGTAAGTGACGTACTAAGCAAATAAACAATATAATTTTATATTACTTGTGTGAATTATGTATTTATCTCAATTAATCAATTAATTTTAAATTATAAATTGTAATTAATACAATAATGGCTAAAAGAATGTTTGATGTCTTTAATATTAAAAACAAAATTAGTTGTTACTAATTCCTCGTCAACAATAACTTTAGAATCTGAAAATTAAGATTTAAATATTGGTTTAGATATTGATATAACTACATAAAAAAGTGTTGAAAACATTGCAGATAAAAATGTCATTTCCAACTTGGGAACTTTAATAACAGGTCAAGTGCGACCAATTTTAACAGTAAGTACAAATGTAGGTAAACACTAAACATAGTTTAAGTTTTATATCAAAAGATTAAATTTTTTACTTTGCTTGTAGAAATTTTAGTACTGGAAATAGTGACAATTTTGAAGATAGCTTTTTAGTTGGTTTTAGAAATCAGAAAAAGCATGTGATTTGTTTTTATGCTTTATTTATAATTTTTTAACTATAATTATTAATGTAAGTATATTATAATTTATAGTTGAGTGTTTGTATTGGATCTAAAGATGGGAATAAAAGTAAACTCAATAAATTGGATGCACATGCTAAAAGTAATTTAAATCTTACATGTATAGTTAAATCGTCAGCGTATCAGAAAACAAAAGAAACTGGTAGTGTTTATTCTCAAATACCTTCTCAGCATTCATTAATGGTTGAATATAATAACAAATATATGAAAATGTTAGTTGACGTTGTTTTATTTTTAAGTTGTCAAGGAATTGGTTTAACGGTACATGACAAGACAAAAAGTCAAGGTATTAAACTAAGAACTAAAAAGCAATAACTAATAACTAATATTACTAATAGTCTTAAATGATCTTAAATGTAAAATATCTAATTATGATAATTATTTGTAAAAAATTAATATATGTTTAGGAAAATTTAAAGAATTATGTAAATTATTAGCAAAAAGTAATGATGAATTTGGAAAAAAAATTAATCTTAAAACCAATAATAGTTATATAATTTAAGTTGAAATTATAAATATATGTGCAGATGTTGTGAAAGAAATAATTGTGAAAGATATTGAAGAAGTTGAGGTGTATGGAATTATGTGTGATGAAGCAAGGTAAAATATAAATTATGTTTTATACATAGAGTTCTTAATTTATTTTTCATTAAATTAATTTATAAGTGTTACAAACAAGATCAAATGGCATTATGTATAAGGTATGTTAAAAATCTAGATGTTGTTCAGAGATTTCTCGGTTTTACAGATTGTTCTAAGAATCAATATGCTGAAAATGTATATCATTACATATTATGGTACCTGAAAAAGTGTTAACTTAGTTCTAAACCACAAATAGTTGCTCAGTCGTTTGACGGTGCAAATGTCTGGGAAGTTTAACGGACTACAAAATAAAAATTCAATATACTTACGCTATTTATACCTAGTGTATGGCTCATAAAATTAACCATATTGTAATTGATATGTGTAAATATGTAAAGGTAATGAATATTTATATACATCTTAGATTTTCATGATTTTATTTATTACTTATATAAATATTAGGAAACAAGGCATGTGTTCAACACTTTAGAATCCCTGTACGTACATTTTTCTCATCCGTCAAAAAATCAAAAATTAACTGAGATTCAAACTAAACTAGGAATAAAACATACGACTATGATTAGACTTAGTAACACTAATTGGAATTGCTGTTATCGAAATATAGAATCTGTTAAAAACATTTATAAAATAATTATTCAAGCTTTAGAAGAAGAAATTGAAAATGAATATGATAGAAGAGTAAATAAAGCAATTGGTATAATATAATAAGTAATAATTAATGATTAAAAGTATTTAAATTCCAATATTTTTGTTTTAGGTATATTAACAAATGTAAAAAGTGGACGATTTATAGTTTATTCATTTCTCTTACATAAAGTATTAATTAATATTAATATTGTTTCTAATAAATTTTAAGAAAAAAATGCAACTTTAGGGGAATTTAAAAACATTATTGAAGGTTAGAGTATTTTTCTAAGCTTTAGCGTGAAATAGAAATCTATTCTAAAGACAATGAAATATCAATACAAACTAGAGATGTAATGTATATTCGAACATTCGAATATCAGTATTCAATGCTACAATACCTATTATTATTAAACGTTTTTTTGTTGCGTGAAAACTTAAACGAATAATTTTCGTTACGTATTGTATTGTAGCATCGTATACTGATATTCGAATGGTCGAATAATTCCCATCACTGATACGAACGCCATCTAAAGGTATGACTTAATTAACATATTATATTTATTTATAATTATAATAATTTTAAGTTAATATTTACTTAACTAGGATGTAAAAGAAAAAGACAAGAGCCACTCAATCTTGATACTAATCTAATCAAATACAATCTTGATAAACATTTTGATACTACTGCAACCATAAATGCTGAACAAAATATGAATGATACCATTGAAACAATTAAAGATTATTTTAGAAAAAATGCTTTCTTTCCTGTATTTGATGCTATCTTGATAAATCTGGAAAAAAGATTTTCTACTGAAAGCCTCCAAATGGCTACAGCTGTTGATCAATTTTTTCAATTAAACTTTGAGGAAAATCTTTTCTTTATAGATCATTATAAAATAAGTATCGTATCGGTTTCTGAAAATTAAATTTTTATTTACCTATGCCCTAGTTTTCTAATTTTATTAAAATGAATCAGTATTTTGTATATTTTTCAGAATTTGATGAATGTATCTAAAGATGTATTACAGTCAGAAATAGAAAAGGCAAAGAACTTTAAATGATGTGAAAAAGGTTTTAACAAAACTGACTTTCCCTAATATATATATAAACTATTTCAAGTTGCTTTAACAATTCCTATAAGTTCCTCCACTTGTAAAAGGAGTTTTTCGGTCATGTATAGAATAAAAATTTGGCTTCGAACTTCTATGCTGCAGGAAAAGTTCAACAACACATATTATATAATGAAAAGAAATTTCTAAATCTATTAATACTGAAACATTTATTAATATATTTGCACAAAAAAGTAGATATATACAATTAAAATAAAAATAATTAAGTAGATATTCCGTATTTTATTTTTTTATGTTCCTATTAACTATATACCTATATATATAAATATTTGGTGCCTCAGCTAGAATCATGTAGGAGTAGCCAATACAGTTAGTAGGTAGAAGCGTCGAAAGCGACTAAAAATATTTGTTTCCGCTAATGAATAAGACAAAAATATTAAGCCTTCCCCCCCCCTACAGATGAAACAAAATATCCGCCTATGACAACTACTAACTACTAGTTACTAACCAAGCACATATTTTATAATTTAATAACATTAAAAAATATTGATGGAATTTTTTTATTTGTCGTTATATTTATTCTAAGATTTTGTTAACTACTCTCAATCATTTTAACAATAATTGATTTGATGTTTACCATTGAAAACCAATTTATATCTAAAAAAAAAAAAAATGATTTCATAAAATATGTTTCATAATTTTAATGTCATTATTTAGAGGTGGTTTGAAAATGTTCTAATTTTTGATTAAATTTTCGCTAAATTATTTTTATTCGGGCCATGTTTGAATTTGCACGCGTCTTATCAACCACCCGAAACGCTCCGCTTTGACACGCAACGGTCAGAATATGAACGAAGCGCATGTTGACCGCACATGTATTGATAAGACGTGCGTAAAAGTTTTTGTACACTTCTCACGTGTTTCGTCATCGGTGTGGTCGTCGCCATTTGTTTTCTTTTCTCGGTTTTGTGACACATATGCCGTTGGTTTTGTTCTGGTTTTTCTTTTTAACGGTACGGGAACGCGTGGACGCATTTGGCATCGGCAACCATGGTAATTTTATTTTGTTTATAATTGCATTGGTATTATATTTATTGTTAAAATGTAATTATATGTAAAATAACCATTGTTCTATAAGTTGAATCATATATTTATGTATATTTTAATACTTAATATACTTAATAATCTTAATAATACGTATTAACTATTGTTTTATTAAACATTAGGTCTTTTCTTTATTGTGTATTCCTCTCATAGTTCGCCCGCAACGTTCAACATGAACACACGCTCGTCGTAATCATCCACGCTCCGTTATCATATCGTTATTATAGAATTTGTCATAATAACACTACGTCATTATCATGCCGCATACACCTAAAATAACGAAGCGAAACTTATCTAACAGTTCGCCCAGTCAAATCGAAGAAAAAAAAGGTATTATCACCCTGGACCGTTACTCCATACTCAACACCGATGAAGACAATGTACTAACCACACCTTCAACTAGCACCACGGAAGATCCGGACAGACCACCTCACAAAGTTCACAATGCTAAGCCCGTGGCTCCTCCTATCCACATTAAAATCATATCCAACTTCTCAGCATTCAACACCGTCCTAAAAAATATCACCGAACCCAATGGTTTCAACTGTAAATCAACTTCGTCATACCTGATTGTACAACCCACCGATAGACGAATTTACAATGCAATAATAGATCATTTAGACGAAACAAACGCTAGTTTTCATTCATTTACCCCCCAAGTCATTGCACATACAGAGTCGTCATTAAAAATTTACAAAATTCCACCTTACACACCGATATTACTTCTGCTCTTACTAAACAGGGACATTCAGTCAAGAGTATTTAAAATTCCAAAAACAGGAACAACTGCCCACTTTCAGTATTCTTCGTGGATATCCGTCAGCAAGATAATAACAATGATATCTATGAAATTATATCTCTTCTCAACACAATAGTGAAAATTGAAAAACCACCCAAAAAAATACGTGGCCCACCGCAATGCCATAATTGCCAAGACTATGGACATACAAAGAACTATTGCAACCATGAAGCTCGATGTGTCAAATGTGGTGAAAACTATCTGACAATCGAGTGTACCAAGGACCGAAATATTCCAGCCAAATGCGCCCTATGCGTTAAGTACCACACCGCAAACTTCAAAGGATGCCCAGCATTCGAGTCAATATTTAAAAAATCTGCTCAAAAGATTCAACCATTAAGAGATCCTGACCCTCATTGTCAACAGTCTTGACCCAAAAACCAAAACTAAATCATATGCAGAAGCCACCAACAATCAAATCAAAATCACAAAAAAAATATCATATCCAATTTAAACTCTTTAATTAATTCATTAATTTCTCTCCTAACTTCAGTCTTAAACACACTAATAGCTAAAGGCGTTATCTCTCCATAATACTATCGTACACCGTCTCATAATACCTTTATAATCTTATCTTTTCTCAGACATATCCTTATTAATTGTATCTCAAATTTTAATTGAAATTATATTACGTCCAACCTAGTGATGGGCAAATTCCCGGGAATATATTTTAGGGGAATTTCCCGGGAATATAATAAGTTTTTAAATATTGATCATAGGTTTCAGTTTTTCAATTAATCTTATGGCTATAAATTATCCAAATTAAAGTCTTTTACTGATAATTACAGTTTATATTTTTATTTGCAATAACAACATTCAAATATCTTTTTGCCATTTACATTTTTTTCTTGGTAATATGACCAATACCCCAATTTTTTTTTACCACCAGCCATTTCAACAGAAAATTTGATTAGCACCAAACAGATAACGTACTTTATATACTAATACGCACACTAGATTTAAATGCAAAAAGTTATTAACAGAAATGTTAAGAAGTTTGTGAAGTGTGAAACTAAAAATTTAACTTACTAGGTACTATAGTAACAGAAATTAAATGTATAAAACTAATAACTATGCAAATGGAAAATAATAAAATGGAACAACGATAATTCTATAATCAATTATAATCTTATATATTGCTTATCAATAAGTATGTTGATCAACAAAGCCAATTGATGTGAACAAAATATACTAATGAATACTGTTACTCTAGTACAGAGTACAGACGTATAGTAGTATAGACTGTCATTATATTCCCACTCAATTTTTTTTTTTTTTTTAAAGAAATTTCTCGAGATGCTGAGGAATATTTCGGGAAGATTCCCTGTTACCGGGAACATTTTTTTGAGAATATTTCTAGTGGCATATCACTAGTCCAACCATGTCTATCATTATTAACGACAATATTTTGTCAATTTAGAATTTATAAATTATTATTATTTCTCTCTAAAATTAGTTATCCATTATTTTCATTCCACAACAACATCATTATTGTTTTCTTTTAACCGTATCATTATTATATAAATAATACATTGTAATAACATGTAATATGTTGACACATTATAAGTTTAAATAAATAAAAAAAAATTTCTCTCTTGAGAACATTTTTGTTATAATACCGACGGTCTATACTCCCACGAATTCAGACACACGGATATAGACGTCAACAATTTTTCACTTTATCCACCTTTGTTTTGGCCTCATTTGTAGTATATTTTCATGTGGTTTTTATATTAAATATTATTTGACTGTGTGCATGGGTGTGCGAAGATCAGTATTTTAGGGGATGCCTACAATACTTTTTGGCTCTATTAAAAAAAAAAAAAAGAATCATGTTGGTATATTTAGAAATAATAATGTTAATTAAATGAATATAACTTTAATTTTTTATTTAATATTGTTGTATATTACTCCCAATGAATATATTTTCTTTGCAATTGGTAAATTTTTCTCAGATAACTTCAATTATTTAGCATATGTACTTTTGTAGTTATTATACGAAAATTTAGTACGATTTGTTTTATTTTTTCTGTTACGAAACATCATTTATGTTTTACCAAACATTTTTAAAACAAATTATATTTGTTTTGAGTAGCATCAGTTAAATTATGGGTCCCTTATTTTAGATTTAAACTTTTGGGCCCCGTCTATTATATTACTAACCCGATACTTCCTGTGCGCACGTTTACGATTGTTTGGTCTCCTTACGTGGTTAGCCCATGCGATTCTTCTATATTGTAATATGGCTATTATGAGTGGTTGTTATAAAACAGTTGTAATTCTATGTGGTTACTAATTTCATACTGTCATGTGTTATTATTTCTTTTTGGCCGATATATTCGTTTTAATATTCTTTCTTCAAATATTGCTATTTTATCTTCCTCGGTTTTGGTTGTTGGTCATATTTCACTCGCTTAAAAAATAACTGGTCTAATAAATAATTTGTATAGTATAATTTTCGATTGGTTGATACATGTTTTAATAGCATTTATTTTAATATCACGGTTACTTATATTTTTATGTATAATTTTTGTACGAAGTGTCCATACCTAGTATTTTGTTGTCAAAGTCACTTCCTAGATCGACAAAGTTTATAATGAAGACTAATCACGTAAATATTCTATTACATCACAACTTGGATACTATATATACAACTGAAATTTAAAATTACTAAAATTGAATCATGAAATGTATGAATTAAGTACGTGCAGAGTATACGACATGCCATACAACTGCATCAGTTTAATAGTTATTAATGTTATTTAATTTTATTGATTCGATGAAAATATTTTTGAATACTTACTATGGAAAAACGAAAAGTAATAAAAACAAATATTATGCCATACAAAAATGCGAGATCAACGAATTATTAATATCCTTCACATGATTAAATAAAAATAATGATGTAAAATAAATTGCATTGTATATATAAATATAAATAGATAGGAAAAAAAATATTTATATAAAAAAAATATATTAAAAAAAAAAAAAATATGAATATTTATCGATTTACTTACAAATTTTACAGACCAATTAAAATACCTTTGAATGATGATTTTATCGTAATAAATTCTAACTACTCACTTTCAAATAATATCGTATAAGATGAACATTATGAAAAAAAAACAACTGTATAAATTACAATATTTCAATATATGATATTATTTCAATAGATTAGCTTTTGATACTCTTAATTAAAATAGTTCTTTGCATCTTTGCATATTTGCATATATATATAGAGACATTTTACCATAGTTTCATATAATTTTTTTAAAGAAAAAAAAATATTATTATAATAAATAAAATAAAATAATAAAATAAATTATATTAAACGAATTAAATGTTGTTTTTTCACAAGTTCTGAAGGTCCTTCCAGGTTATTTTTTTACATGATTGCGATGTTTCTTTTCCTATTTGGTTTTTCATTTTATTCATTATCGTATCTATGGTACACAAAAATTGTTCTGTTGTGGTCGTTGAAACTGGTACACACATAAAGCTTTCAACTAGTTTTTTTTTTAATATTTTCTCATTTCATGAGATATTAACTCCATATTTTTTTCAGAGAGGGGAAACTTTCCAATGATCATTTTCAAAAAACTACTAAAAACAGGACGAGTTTTTCGTTATTATATATACTGTTTAAAATGATTTCACTTGGCAAGAAGAAAAAAAAATGGTACAAGAATAAATGTTTAGAAAAAGTTATAAAAGAAGGGTAAAAATTGTGTTTTCTTAAGTATAAAGATTTGTTGTTTAGTTCGCATTGGAAATTAACGTTCATTTTATACTTAAGTTTATACCTTGGAAATTCAATGTTAATTTTTAATTAACCGATTACGTTTCGTTAGTAATTATAATCTGACTGTATTTCCATCCACTACTTTCGTGCTTCACTCCTGTCATATTATCTAAATTCAATGACATTCCTGCAATTATAGGTTTCGTGATTGTTTTTATTTATCGTCAGCCTACAAAATACATGGATAATAATAAAATTCTTCAACATTTTTATCAGTTACGCCGAAAAATATTAATTTGTTTTTCGCATTATCCGCTACTCTTTCAGCGCTATGATTATTTTATTTTTCAACCTTTGTGTGTATTTTAACTATACAATATTTTTAAACATAATTATTTAAAAAGTTCTTATTATAAAATGTACACTGTCTGTATTGCATTGTTTAAAATAAAAATTGATTAGTACATGTTCGTAGCGTCATTTTTGACATGATAGCAACGACGTTATAAAGATTTTTTATGTTTTTTTTTTTTTTAAATCGTGGCTCCATCGTCTTCAAGAGTATAATAATATAATACAACGCATATGTATTAAAAACCTTACTACCTTAAGTGTGAGCTGCTGTTATGACATATCCGATACATAATTCCCGGGCATGTGTTATTGAATTGTTAAGAATTTTTTTCCTTCATTTATAGACCTAAGTACTATTTTAAAATGTTATGATATTAGATTCAATTGTATACAAGAACGATTGATTGCCTACTACGTTATACTCGTATGTCCATCCGTTTGAATTCCCGTTCTGGTTATCGAGTTATCGCGTTTTTGACGATAAAAACACGATGCCCGGTCGTCGTTTTCTCACTAGAAAATAATGCACACTAAAAATTGAACAGCCGTTGCTTAAGGCGGTTTGGCATTCGTACGAAGTTGATTGATTGCAACCAAAACACATTGATTTATTTTATGATACTATGAGTAGCCGAGTCGACCGGCGACGAATTCACAGAACTATTTTCTGTTATATTATTTATCAAATTAGACAGGAGTTCACTACATTATTTTTATAACATTTCTTGGTTGATGAAACAGCGTGGTGTTCATTACTTGAAGAGATTTTATTTATAAATACAAGGATAAGCAATATTTTCATAATGTTGCTACGTTGACAGCGAGAATTGGTTTATAACATGCCAATGAATTATTTTCCACTCAATAGCCTGCGGAAATGCTTATGGTCTACGAAGACACAAAATATAAATTATATACGAATATACAATAATATTAATATAATACATAAGAATATAAAATAATATAGAAATCAAAAGGAAGAGCCGACAAGCTTTGATTATAAAATTGAAAAATTTGTTAGATGTTGTTAATGATCTGAAATATAAAATAAAAAATATAATTTTCTTCGGTAGCTACATCTACCTTTAAAAAAATTAATCATTATTGAGTATTGTTACGTCAAATATTTATTGCAATCTCAATAATCTAATTTATTTTACTTATAATATAATACAAATCTATTTTTTTTTTTTTTAATATTATCTTGCTGATTAAAACATTTGATAATAATAAATAATTACTTTTTAAAAAATCGCATTACGTATTATATTGTAAGCACAGTATTTTTATTTATTTATTTATTCGTATGACGTTATAAATACACATTAACAATAAAATAATCTATGAACATGAAAATTATAAATGATGATATTAAAATAATAAATAATAAAATAGGAAAATAGGAATAAACATTTAGGCAATAATAATACAATACAGTAACATATACACTAAAATAACTCTAGGGAGGTAACATATATTAGACTAGGGCCGTTATATATTGATACCTAATTTTACAAGCTAATTAATACCATCCCCGGTAACTTTGTTCAGCTCTGCTAATCCCCCTGGGAATGCTCTGATGGGGCATTCCTTCACTATGTGTCTTACGGATTGGGTATAGTGTCCACAGTAAACATTGTGGAGTGGGCCTTAATCCCCATCGATGCATCACGAGTCCAGTTCGTCCATATCCGGTTCTAAGTCTGTTTAGGATTATCCATTGTCTCCTGGGGAGGTTAAATCCTGGGGGTTGCATCATAGGTTGGTCGAAGAGATGGTTCGAGTCGATATTGTTAGACCTCCAATCTTCAGTCCATTTAGACATAAGGTTGAATTTTTTTATGATAAGTTTCCCTGCCAGTTTCTAAGTCTGTTTCTTGGATTTTAATATTTGCAATAATACAACCGCTGTGGATAGGAAGTGCGGTATTTCTGAAGCATTTAGTCCATTCTCGGAGCAGTGAGTTCATCCGGCGAAGATTCGGTGAGACAATGTTATATAGTATGGGGAGCCATTGATTGGGCATTGATTTGACCACTCCTGAAATGGTTCTCATGGCCGAGTTTAGTTGGACGTCGATTTTGTTCACATGGGCACTATTAGCCCACACTGGGGCGCAGTATTCTGCTACTGAGTACGTTAATGCTAATGTAGAGATTCTTAGTGTATGGACATCAGCTCCCTATGATGATTTGGCCAATTTTTGGATTAAATTGTTTCTTGTTTTTATTTTAGCAGCAATTTTTGTTAGGTGCTCCTTATATGTAAGTGTTTTATCCAAGGTAACTCTAAGATAAGTAGGATTTTGACTATTTCTCACTTCTACATTATAAAATACTACTTTAATTGTTTGATTTGCCTGTCTGTTATTGAGGTGGAATAATGATATTTCTGCTTTTGCTGGGTTAGATTTCAGTCTCCATTATTTTAAGTAGTGACTCCGGACAGTAAGATCTGCGGTCAGTGTTTTTTCACACGCTTCTAGGTTTTTATCTTGTGTGACTAAGTAAATATCGTTAGCGTAAATGAATTTTCGAGCCTTGGTAGTGGGAATATCATGGGTGTATAGGTTAAATAACAGCGGTGCAAGTACAGATCCTTGTGGTAATCCGTTATTCAGTACCCTTTGTCTGCTCTTTTTGTCTCCAATTACTACTGTGAAGAGTCTGCTCTGCTCAGCATGTTATTGATGATTCTACTAATTGTTTTACATGGGATTACTTGTATAAGTTTACTGATCAGTCTCTTGCGCCATATTGTATCATAGGCTGCGGTAAGGTCGATAAAGGCAGCCGCAAACTTTATTCCTTTTTTGAACCCAGTTTTGATATGCGTGGTTAGTGCTAGGACCTGATCATAGCAGCTTCTGTTGGGTCGAAACCCTGCCTGTTCGATCCGTACTATCTTATTAATATCATCAGAAATTCTATTGTGAATTAGTCTCTCTAGAAGTATGTATTTAACGGTCAATATGGCAATGGGTCTGTAGCTTTGGACATCTTTACTTAGTTTACCAGGTTTAGTATTATAGTGCTCTTAAATTGCTTAGGGAGTAATCCAGTTAGGAGTATATCCGTGTAGAACTTGGCGAGCCACTGTCTTGTTTTAGGACCACTATGTTATAAACTCTGGGAAGAGTTCATCAAAACCAGCGGCCTTTTCTGATTTGAGATTTTTAATTTTTTCGTTTATTTCAGTTTCATTACAAATTCTGGCATAGGTTAATCTTTATTCTAATATGCCCTTTCTAATATGCGATTCATATAGAGTTTTTCTTTTAGATTCCTTAACCATGGCAGCTCCAGTGAGGTCAATAATGCGATTTGCAAAGTTTTCGGGCTGGATGTCTATGTTAAGATTCTTCCAATTTGTATTTGGGTCGATTCGCTGTATACGAGTAAGCTTCCAAGCATTTTGGCTTGATCGTTTAAAATCCAAGTTTCCAACGGTTTTAATCCATTTTTCTTTTCGAGCTTTAGTTAATGAGTTGAGAAGTTCCTCTGCAGTAAGAGGGCAGTTAGTAGCTTTGTATTCCATATATAAGTTGTCGCTTTCCTTACTCCTTCCGGGAATATAATCCTTCCTAAATCCTCGTAGGACACATTTTTCGCTATGCTTATTATCATACCGACAAAGCGACCGTAATTGATTGAATCAGGTTTTATCCATCTGATGTTATCGTTCAATCTTTTCCTGTATTCTTACCAGTTTGCTTTTTGGAAGTTTCATCGGGGTTTTAGTATCGACTTAGTGGTAGGTATTTGAATTCCAATATTAGTCATGACAGGTCTATGCTGGCTGCGTGAAAAGTCGTTAAGAACTTTACGGTTAGCATAAAGTGGTCGTCTCAGTTCATCTCTAGTCTCAAAACAGAGGTCCGGGTTAAAGTCCTTTTGCCATATTCCGGACCTAAAAGTGCCTTTATCCTTAGCGTCAAATAATAAGGATACGTCCTCTCTATCCATCCATTCGAGAATCGATTCACCATTGAGATCGCTTTTGTCGTACCCCCAGTGATGATGATGGCTATTGATATCTCCAATAATTACAGTAGGGTGTTGGACATGTGGTAATGTTGGATTTTGCCAGTTTACTCCTGGAGGTTTTTAAACATTGATAATATTATTTTCCTCAATTTTTATTTTTATAAGAGAATTATTGTTAACGTCCGATGTCAATATATGTTCCCAATTAGATATGCTATTTCTGATATAAGTTGCTGATCCGTATTGTTTATTATAAATGGCAGAGGCCAAAGTAAACCCTTTAATATGACCTTTGCTTGATAGATTACTAGCGTTTTCAGCATGAGTTTCTTGTAGTACTAGTACTGTTATATTATTTTCGACCAATAATCTCGATAGATAATCGCATTTACTTCGGCTGATTCCTTCGATGTTAAGTTGTAAGATGCGGATTTGAAGACCCACATCTCGAGAGGGCCCTGGCAAGGGCCATTTTGGAGGTGTTGCATTTTTAGTGTGTGTAAAACCGTGAGATTCGTGTGAACAGTACGGTTGGTCGAGGTTGGTAAATCTTTAGCCGTCTAGGACGTTGTCCGAGATACACTGCGTGGAAGCGACTTACCTTTTTAACTATAATATTTTTACTTATTTTTGTGATAGTTAATTTTTTATACTATGGTCATTGAATCCAAGAAGTTCACACAGTTTATGAATAATAAATTTACCAATTTTGAGTTTGATGATATTGTAACTGTGGAAGTTATATTAACATTAATTCTTATGATGGTATTTGTTTAGACGAAAGTTTTGAAAATTCTATAGATAAATTTCGAGTACAAGTTTTTAATGTACTGTTGGTCATTTGGGAAGGCAATTTACCAGAATCAGTAATAAAACTATCAAAATTATCTTCGATGTATCATTAGAAGTTAGTGATCTAATTCACCCATTTTTCAAAAATCTAATGCAAAGTCCCTGAGTTCAAATACTTCAAATTTGTATAACGGCGCTGACACGTTTAAGGATAATAAATAGTATGACTATGGTTTTTTTCTAGAATAGGATAAAATAGATTCAGAAATTAAAAATAAAATGTATTATAATAAAAAATAAATAATTTGTTAAAAATGTTATTAAATTAAATAATTCTATAAAATACCTACTAACCCACATATATTATAATATAATAAATGTAGGTTAGTATATTATACTATTGTTGTATACTGTGGCATTTAATTACAGGATATATAAATACATACAAATAAAAAATGTACAACATAGAAACAAATAAAATAAAATGATGCTTTAATATTTTATTTTTCAATATTTTCTTTCAACTAAACTTATTCCTAGATATGATAATTTATTTTATTATGATTTACCTATCAAAGTTTGTAATACATTTTACAAATGTTTTAATTTTAAATAGTATTTTGTTATATATGTATGTTTTATTATAGAATGCGACAGAACATAAAAATATAGTAATTATGTCAAAAAATAATAAAGAATGTATTTTAATTCGTTATAGAACACTTTACTACACATGTTTACTATGAAAAAACGTTCAGTAAACTGGAAATAATAAAAAATTCGTCTACGATCATCTATATATCAAGGTCATCTTGAAAAATCAATGCATAACAAGTATGTATTGAAAAAGATACATTAGATGTATTAAGTATCTATGGTTTTCTGCGTTAATTATTCTAATTTTATCTGTTAATTGATTAATAATTATTTTAAACTTAACTGTACTTAATATTATTATTATTATAATTATTGTTAACAATTAGAGAAAATAAAAAGTTTTTTGTGTGCTAATTGTCAAGTTTTGTGTATATTAGGTAACGAGGCCGATTGGGTCCCCGTCAGCCCTTGGGCGTATGTTAAATTTTGTATTAAAAAAATAACGTAAAAGTCATAGGAAATTACCCATGTGAACATTTAAAATATTCGACGATAATAATACAATTTTAATTTAATAGAAAATTAAATATTACTACCACAATTGTAACTATTGTAATTTTGTAGTTTCTAATTTTGAACTAAAACCAACAAGTTCTATTTTGATAATTCGACTAAATGTTGATCTGCAAACGTATTTCACGCAAAGGGAATTTTCTATCTACGAAAAAGAGATTTTTAAGTTGTTTGGACAATAAATTCATGATATAACATATATTTTATCTGGTATAGTTTTAACATTCTAAAAATGTGGTTTACTCATTCAAAAAAAGACTTCATTTTGTTAATTAATTAAAAAAAAAAAACACTCACAATTTTAAGATTCCAAGTATTATGTACCTATGAATAAAGTATAAGTACCTTTTTTCTATTATTATTAATTAACTACTTGTAAACGTTAGGTGAATAATTGAAGCACGTAAAGGAAAATCTTAATAATAACGTATTGTATTATTTTAATAAAGAAATAAGGAACGGTTTTTTTTTTTTTTTTTTTGAATCATATGAATCGTAGGAGTTTTGTATTTTTCAAAGGTTTACTATATAACCTACTATATATTTGTTCAGCCATTATTTTGTGTATTCATGTTAAACAATGTTGACTATAACTTATTTGTAAAATACCCATAGATATTTCACAAACAGAACATTTTTTTTACACAATTTTACTTAGTTCAAAAACTTTAATTGTCGTTCATTTTTTAATGCACTTGAACGACAAAGTGTATTATAAATAAAATTATAAAAAACGACAAACACAAATGTACGCTTATGTTTAAATCGGTCTGTATATAAATATTTATATATCTAGTGATAAATATATCGAACTATAAAACCAAATTTGAATCCATTTTTATTCATTGTTTTGGTACATCATCGATCTTAGCTATTAATTTTCGCTATATACCTTGAATATTAATAGTATTATAAATGTAACCCTAGAAATCGATGGCTATACTCTTGTGATTACTGAAGCCGTATCTGTAAACTAGGCAATATACAAACGAGACGACATGTAACTAAAAACTATAACGAAAACGAATAAAAAAAAAATCTTCATTTTTATATTTATGGTTTAATTTCCTTTAAAATCTACAATACGAATGGCCTCAAAAAAACGTACGGTCATGTGTGTGTTTATAACGGAAATGGGTGGGAGAAGGAATGAGTTCCTGGATGTCGTCAGTTCATAAAATATAGTCTATATTATCATAACAAATAGTCTAGGACCAAATGTCAATATAGAAATCCAAAAAGCCACCATCCAATTCATGATACATGGTATCGCTCGACCTATAATATTAAGAATAATTTTTCTATTTGTACTGTATACATAAATTCTGATTCATTTTTGACGACAATTTTACGTGCCAACAAATAAAAACAAAAATGACATTCGCACACGTTTATTACGAGCGTATAGATACCAAATCAGCTATTATACTAAAATGTTTAATAAAATATTCAAAATGTGTATAGTATTATATATATGTTTAAATTACACTAAATTTATGAAATTTCCGATTAGATTAAATTTAGAAATTCAGTTGCCCTGGATTGATGTATTCAACAAAATGTTAGGACGTACAGTTGTAGATTGCACGAAATGCATGAGCTAATTCTATCTAATTCATTAAAGTGGCAATTCAATTTTCAATTTTGTCAATTTCATAAAATTGGTAAAAGGGTAGCTATTCACGTACTCGGCAACGGTATTCCAGACCATATAAATTCGGCGTAGGTTTAATAAACATTTATGATAAATATTCGATGGTTATTAATAAATTGCGAGGTGTGAGAAGAAAAATTCAATTATTTTTAAAAAAAGTGCAATACTTCTATATATCTCTTTCCATAACTATCAATATTCTTTATATCGACGTAGAAAAACAGGACAGCGTGGTATAAATTACGTTTTGAATGATATTAATGATGACAAAAAACCACCGAGACTTATTTAAGACACATGGTTGTTGAATTTTCTATATTTCTATCACTAAAAAATATGAGAATTTTTTCTATTTTCATACAACCTAAGTACAGTACACAATATTCTATATTTACTTATCATTAAAAGTGACAGTGATATACGGTATATATGGTAGTTATTCAATATTGACCAATTCATATTATAAATAAAATATTTATTACATTATGCATACATATTCTATTACAAACGAAAAATTGTAAGTAAATTTGTATTTATTTTTCAAACTATAATTAAATTAAAAGTATTACTACAGTAATTTAACAACAAAAAAAGCTACAGATTTTGATGATTTCTATCTAGTTTCCCAGTGAAAATGTTAAATTTATTCAGTCATTATTTTGTGAGCTATTACTAAAACAATATTTTTATTTCCAAAAATCGGTAACTCGTAAATGATTTTTTTTTTTTTTTTTATAATTTCTCGTTAGTTTTTATTAAATACTTATAAAAATATTGAGCAATTTATGTTATAACTTTTCAAGTAACGGCGTCACCAAATTTTCTATCAGATGCCATATTTCTTATTTTGATGATCCGAATTTCCTTTTGATAAAATCGAGTCGGAAAAAAAACAAATCATAGTAAAATTAACACAAATATCACATTATCTTAGAAACGATATAAAATAATAGGTTTACAAGTTCTATAAAAACTATCTTGGTCGTAGTAGAAATGTGTTTTGAAACTCATAATTAGTTCTCAGCCTTCGGGTGATTATCTTTTAGAAATGATCGACATTTAATATTTTTCTTTGAGATACCCATGAAATAGACGGTTCGTCAATTTAATGTCATAATGTCTTGAGTTCAAATACAGATAGTATATTTTTCATCCTAAAATGACATAAAATATGTCTAAATAAATTTCTTGTATTTAGATAAATAATAATTTTACCTTATTAGATAATTTTTTTATATAATAACTTATTTGAAAAGTTATTTAAATTATTTCTTTTTATGAAAAAAAAAAAAAAAACAATAATTATACTCATATATAAAGTGGGAAATAGGAATGTGAATAATAATAACAGTGTACAGTTGACCGTTAAACGGTAAACATCTTGTTGTTTAACTCGTGAGTTTAGTTTAAACAAGTTATTTATTATGCATAAACATTTGAAATCGCCCGTATATAGTTAGTCTGTTAAGACTGACCCACGTTATCTGATGTAATCAAAATATTAAAATCTCAAGATACTAAACTAATCGTCATTTTCACAAAGTTGTCTGTTCATGAAAACAAAACGGATGTTATTATGACTAAATTAGAAGAACTTACTCGGACATCGCAAATTTAAGGAAATAAAATTATGACCTTAAGACTCAGATTGAATCATTGTGGGTACGTGTTAATTCAATGGGTAATTCTACATATGTTAATGCCATGGGTTAGGATCTAAAATCTTTAGTTCAGGAGGTGCATGAGCGTATCGACAAATCGAACAATATTGTCATTTTTAATGTTGAAGAGGAGCCTAGTGATAGATTATCCCCACCAATACATTTAGTTGAAACTATTTTCAAAACAATGGATTTGAACATTTCTATTGTACATGCTGCCCGACTGGGTAAGAAGTCCATGAAACCTCGTCCTTTGATTGTTAATCTGGGAAGTAAAATGGAAACATTGTCAGTTTTAAAAGCGAAACGGAAATTACGTTAATTTGATAAATTTAAACATATATTTTTAGGCGCTGACTTGACAACAACTCAGCGCACACAATACAATGATGTTAAACGCTAATTATATGATAAAAAACGATCAGGTGACGACGGATGGTTTATTTAGTTTGTAGATGATAATCCTATTCTTACGAAAAAAAACTTAAGAATGTAGCTACACCTCACTATAACATTGTAAATAAATCTTTTTGTAAACACAGAAAAAATAATTTATTAGGTTATTATCAAAACGTAAGAAGCCTTAATAATAAACTAAAATATTTAACATGTTCTTTGTAATAATTACGACTTTTTAATTTTAACCAATACCTGGTTAAATCCCGATGTAATAGATTCTAAATTAGGTTTTTATAACTATAATATTTTTAGATGTAATAAGAATGGTTTAACAAATAATTGCAGCCGAAGAGGTAGTGTGTTAATTGGTGTTCATAACAAATATAATAGTAAATTAATTATAACTCCATACTATTCAGTGGAACAAGTATTCGTATCGGTTTAAATTAACAATAAGATAAAACTGATTTTAGGTGCATGTTATATCCCAGAGGTTAGTCCCCTCTCTGTATATGAGACATACGTAGATACAGTTAATTGGTTATTTTAACGTTTCGGTGACGATAAACGTGTGATTATTGGTGGTGACTATAATTTTCGAGGCACTACTTTTTCACATGACAACACTGGTTTAGTTGTTAATGGCACCATGTCCACGGCAGTCAATATCATTTTTAATGCTTTTTCGGTTTGCAATTTATCTCAGTACAATTCTTTATGCAATCCCTATGGTAATGCACTAATGCACTAGATTTAGTTTTTAAAAATCTAGATTTTTTGTCGGTCGATTTATGTTCAAACCCGCTTGTTCCGATTGATGAACCACATCCACCGCTGAATATTAATTGTGAATTTATGTATGCAAAAGCTTTATCTTATCAACCGTCAGTTCAAAAAAATGTAAAGAAAGCAAATTTTCTAGGTATCTTTATGACCTTGAATAATGTTAATTGGAGTGAATTGTTTTTCAATACTGATAATAACACAGTTGTAGAAAGATTTTATAATGTATATATGCAATCCTATATAAGTATGTGTCTATTTATCAACTATCTAATTCTAAATTTCGTCGTTGGTTTGATGGTAATTTAAGAAGATTAATAAAAGAAAAACGTCTAGTACACAAATATTATAAAATAAATCCTGGTCCACCAACTTACCTTTATTTCTCGGAACTTCGTGCCTAATGTAAATACTTTTCTAAACGATGTTATGAACGCTATCTGTGTAATATTCAAGCTAGTCTTACTGCTAATCCTAAGCATTTTTGGAGCTTTGTTAAAGAAAAGAATAACGGTAATTCAATTCCTTCATCTATGTTCTATGATGAATTAAATTTTGATAATAGCCAAGTCATATTCAATGTATTTGCTGATTATTTTTCTTCGGTTTACATCAACTCTCAACCTTTCAATGTCCACCAGTTTCCTAAACTGTTACCAGAATCCACAATAAACGTTTCATCTTCATACATATCCTTGTCTGAGATTTTTAAAGGTCTTTCAAATATGAGCCTGGATAGCACTTATGGACCGAATGGACTACCTCCTATTATTTTATCCAAATGTTGTTATGCTTTGGCTAGCCCTTTACATACTTTATTTAATATGTCCCTTATTCAAGGAATATTTCCCCATTTATGGATGTCTAGTTTTGTTTTACCTATTTTTAAATCTAGCAACCGGAATTCAATAAAAAATTATCGCTAAATCTCAAAATTAAGTTTTTTACCAAAACTTATTGAAAAAATAATTGAATCAAAACATTCTTGTGCATTTAACAGTTTTATTATAGATGATCAACATAGCTTTCGAGCCTATAAATCAACTTATACCAATTTATTAGTGTATGTTACAAATTTATTCGCTACCGTAGAAAAATGGGAGTAAGCCGACGCTATTTATACCGATTTTAGCAAAGTGTTTGATTCAGTTGACTATGATTTGTTATTAAAAAATCTCAATGATCTTGGCGTGGGTAGTTCTTTACTATCATGGTTTTGTTCCTTTTTAAAGGGTAGGAACCAACAGGTCAAAATATTGGATCAATTATCGTCGTCATTTAATGTCCCACAAGGTGGATATTTATCCCCCTTGTTATTCCTGTTGTTTATTATTAATGTAAAGAATGTAATCCGTTCCTGTAAATTCTCTTTTTTTGCGGACGACCTAAAGATATATATGGTAATGAATTCCATGGATGATTTCAAAAAGTTACAAGATGATTTTGTACGCTTTTCTAATTGGTGTGTAGCGAACCATTTAAAGATTAATATAGATAAAGGCGCACAAATATCCTTTACTAGATGTAATAATCCACTTATGTATAATTACCGTATTGATGACAAAGCTCTTAGAGTAGTCACGTCTATAAAAGATTTAGGTATTATTTTATCGGCCGACCTTTCCTTCTCGAAGCATATTTCATCGATTTATGGCAAAGCGATGTGTATGTTGGGTTTTATCAGATGACAATGCTCGAATTTTAGTGATATTCGTTGCCTAAGTATGCTTTATTATTATTTAGTACGCTCGAATTTGAAGTATGGGTCCTTAATATGGAGTTCTTCTCAAATTGGTTTTATAAGCCGTCTTAATAATGTGCAATATTATTTCTTAAGATATGTATATTATAAGTTTATGATGAATTGCTCTATAAAAAAAGTTGCTTTAAAATTAGGAATGCGCTCACTTGCATCCAGACGCAAACTTAATGATGTGTTATTTATTTATAAAATTTTAAATGGTTATATTATTTGTCCCGAAATCTTAGAACTAATTGTTTGGTTAGTTTCAACATTTCACACCAGATCAAAGAAAATCTTTTTTGAAACATTCCACTCATAAGCTTATAGTTTTAATGAACCTAAGAGTCGCATGCTTCGATTTTGTAACACCTTTCAAAATTTTGATAAAGAATCTAAACTGTTTATTTATGCGATTATGTTTAGGTTTCGATTAAAAGGTTAAGATTTAAACATGTAATTTTAATTATTGTCTCATTATTATAATACTGTTTATCCTATGATATATATAAACTTGTTTATTTTTATAATTGTAGTCTGTTACACTCGTTTTACTATATCATGTATTTTATGTAAACTTATATTAGTTGTATATCTTTGTACACTCTTGCCCTTTGGGCATAAATAAATATATTATTATTATAATATTATAATCATAATCGATTTTACATGATCCTGATTAAGATAGAGGCGAGTCTACGATAAATCGATAAATTTTATAGGTAGATTTAACACGGTTTATTTGAAGACGATGTTGTTTTATTATTTTATAAGGCTAGTATTCTTAAATGCTTTTTTAATTAATATGTAACAATTACATCATATCAATTACAAATTGATATGCATATGTTTGTGTTTGATTTTATTAAACTAATGTACATAAATATACAATTTTAAGTAAGAACCTATTGTAAATTATGATTGTAGAAAGTAGAGCAGTCAATATTATTACGACGGGCTACCTACTTAATATAAGCATAGCAAAAAGGGAAAAAATAAAAAGGAAAAAATAAAATTCTCGGGGGAAACAGGTTCCACTTCAAGAATGAAACATTAATATTTCAATTAAAATAAAAGTCTACAACATTTCCGTTTGTTTTTAGTATGAAAAAAAAATTATAAATATTGCGAATGATTACCAGTTTTTACCTCTTGAAGTATGTAAATTAAACATATTTGCGTTTCAAAAAGGGTCAATGTGCGTGTGTGTATTGGAGGATTGTGTGTTTCTCACGCTCGGATAGCACCGCAAGCAACGCATGGTACACACGTAGTGTTAGGAGCAAGCGTCACGTCAACTATGACCATTTTCTAAATTAAAGCTCTTTTTAGCTCAATACAATTCAATTAAACACGTCATATTAACTTGTTATGTTTATTGGCGAAACTACCGTTAAAAGTGGACTGAGCTGTTTGCAGTATTTAAGGCGCATCAAACTTGTCCATATTGAATTCGGTAAGGGTAACGATAAATAAAAATAAAAAAAAATTATATTGTAAATATAAGTTGCAACATTTCGAACATTTTGTTCAACCGTAATATTTACCATTATTTCACAGTATGGCCCTAATCAATATATTTCAATGAGTACTGTCCAGCATTAAAAAAAAGGGCGAAACTTCTAGGACACACTTTTCAAGGAATTAAAATTGAAAGTTGCATGAATTTTTAATTACTTAAATGTAGTGAATGTTCATAATTTTGGTCGTTTTACCTAAATGTAATATTCTAACGATCATATATATATATATATTTATTTATTTTTTTGTTAACTAGTGAGATGCTTGCATAAAAAAACATTTGTTTAATTTTGAAGATTTTGTGTCATAGGCAAAACATAAAAATTAAAAAAAAAAAAACCTCATGGTAGAAACAATTCATTACTTGTTTCATTCAGAGTTTAAATCTATTAAATCGGTTCAACTCACCCGTCTGGACGGTTATATCATCGTATTAATTTAAAATATTATATGTTTTCACATAATGTATGTGCCGTGCGTAAATGTCATATGATTTTGGTTTAAATATTCAGTTTGTTTACCTACTACGTTTGAAAATTGTAAAATTATTTTTTTAATTTCTTCGTCGTTCATTGTTATAGAATATTTTACTATTGTGACCATATGCATTAGATCAAACAACAACTATTGAACAGATGAGTTCCTAAGACAAATAATTACATTACCCTAAATTTAAATGAACTATAGTGATTATTATTATTTATTATCAAAAGTTTCTTTGTGCCACTCGTAAATATACGTATCCACTCCTTAATGTGGCCGCATGAAACTGAAGGCTTTCACCACTCTGGGTACCACTGATCAATTTTATCATATTATTAAAATAAATTGAAGACACAAGTTATATATAATATGTATTTACACTAATTCTCCACGTACGTATAATTTTGTTCAAATGAATATGTAGTTTAAATTCAAATTAATTTTCTCTTACATACTGTTATGTTTGAAAAAAACCATTGGTAAATATTCATCGATTATTATTATGGTGATTTTGTGGTTAAGTCGTAATGTACATAGCACGTGGTATAAAATATGGTAAAATAACATGTAGGTATGCAGATAATTGTATTTACCATGGATTATCTACATAATGCTTTCGTTAGCATATATTATAATATTCTTGAAGCTATAATTTGATTTTATTGCTACATCGTGGTTCATCGTTACATCATTATTATTACCATTACTCTTTTGGGTATTCGATTGTTTTCCAGAGCATTTGAGTGTTATGCATTATTTTACATATCAATTCTCAAAGTTAAACTCAAAAATAAATCAGTAACATATGAAAAGGATAGTTAAATATTAAAGATCTAGTTGGGATTATTCTTAGAAACTTTTTACAAATGATCAAATAAATTAATAACGATCACATTTGTGCTTAGACTATCTCATATTGATGTACCCATTGTAAAAGTATATTTATGAGTTAATTTTAAATCAATTATAAATGCATTTTGTTTTTGCGATCTTCACTTGACGTTTTGTAGTTTGAAATTATGGCTCTCAATAAATGTTGTCATACACAGATAAATTAATTACAAGTATTATTGCATCTTAATAAAAACTAATTATATAGTAAGTTAATAAAAATAATAATTATAGCCATGTTGAGCTATTTAAGTATTTTCGTTTATAACTAATTACACAATATGTGAAACTTTATTTTTTATTAATTTTTATATTTAAGTTTTAAAACTCGAAGTAAAAAAGATTTAAATTCCTTTCGTTAAACTCTAAAGGTTTGAAAAAATATGAATCTACCTATCTAGTTTTGTTTTCCATATTAGTTTATGTATAAAATAATAAAATTATAATTTTTACAAATCTTTAATCTATAATAGTTTAGTTAGTAAAATATTTTAAACTCATTAAAAACACTGATATTTATTGAATTTAATTGATTCTTATTATTTATTAATTTCAGCTCGTACATATTATTTATCACTCATTGTTTATTTAGTAACATTAAAAGTAAAAAGGAAAATTGGTTGGAATTCGAACATGCCATATCTACTTTTAAAATCCGTTCGGTATAAAGAAAAATAATAAGAAAAACTACCGTTATCCAAGAGAGACGGGAAATCTGAGAAAAAGGTCGTCCTCTCTCTTCTTCCATCATGTTATTTTTCACCAAGATTGGACAGCAGACTATGAATTATTAATGATTTTTCGCTGTTGCCGATTTTGTGACGGATGTTTGAGGCCCTGCTTTTTCTGTACGAGCCCGTCTGGAAATTAGACTTTCGAAAGAGAAATATTTCATATTTTTGTAACCCTAAAGGAAATATATTACATTTCCTCGTCAGATTAGACCTAACGACTTATTCAATTTGAACAAAAATACGTAATATTTCGGAAATCTAACGTGTTTTATTACAAATTTCAATTTTAAACAAATAAATATCTCCTGTTCGTTACAATACAGTTGGGTAATAATACGAACTTATAAATAAATACCAAATTTTCGGAAACGTATAACTTTTAAACGTCAAAGATTCTTTTTCTGTAGGTAGTATATTTCGAATAAATGTATGATTATTCTTAATTCGATTTTAATATTTTACAAAGTCTAATTGTCTTTTGTATTTATTACTTTTAAAGGTTAGATTTAGAAAATAAAGCTCTTTTTTAATCAATATTGATTTATAATTTTTTTTTCCATTTCATTGGACACGTTAAGTCCGTCGTTGGAGCTATGTTTATTTGTTGTCGGATAACAAACTTAAAGCTTGTAATAATGATAAAAAATAAAAATAAAAATCTCTTGATTTGATGAGTCAGATTTTATAATTAGTATGAATATAACTATTATATGTTATATGTGTTATATAACAAATATTACTGAATGTTCTCAATTGTAGTCGACAAAACTGATTCAATCGTCTTATATGGTTTATACGTGAAACTATGTTTTGAAATTCATATTGGCGTGTTTTCTTTCAGCAGAAAAACCTCGTGTCGATCACGTACCAGCTGACTCAGGTCCTTAATGATTAAATAATCAGAGGCGTAGAGTCTTAAGTCGATAGTTCGGAAAAGAGCCATTTTATAGTTGGACCGCGATGGCAGATCGGTATAAGGCGAGGGAACTGCACACGAACGCGTATTAAGCCAACATTGAAAACCGCGTGTGAGAAGCCGCTGGTAATTGGTAGTTCCGTACCTTGGCGTTCAAGTTGTAAGTATTGCGGTCCGCGGTACAAATTTTATCAGATGTGGTGAACAACTAACCAGCATGAGGCGGGCGTTCATCATCATTGTTAATCTATATTGGAGATCAACAGTTCATTCATTCATTCGTTAATCCTCGCCCACTGTCGTCATCGCTAATTCTCATGAGTATAATGAGATGATTATTCCTTTTGCTCTTGATTTTCTATGCTTTGGGAGAGTGGAAGGAGAGATGGTCAATACTGTTACTATACCAGGATTGCGCGTTTAAAAATGAATGGATTTAGTGGATTTTCAGTTAATTAGGAGAGTTGGTTCACTTATTTAATGGAGTGAGGTGGGGTTTGAGTTTTAGTTTAGTGGATGGCCGGAAATAGGTTTTGATTCAAAGCTGGAATGTGATTATTCCGTCAAAATGACAATTTCTTATACTAATTACCGTATTGTCTATTTAGTTTTGGTTCTCCAAAGAATTCGATATGATATCGCTGTTATTTCTAGTACGGAGTTAAGGTTGATTTTTTTGGAAAGATCGCGGTCTCCTGGTATGCTCTTCGGAATCCTATCAAGAAATAATGGCTTGTAAGTTGTATTTTTATGTTTCTTATCTTCCTGTTTGTCGATGTACGGTGTCGTGCACTGTGTTTTAATCCACAGTATTGTACAGCGTATAGTGCGTTCGTCGGTGGTCTTGAAAAAAACTTTTTTATTATTAGTACATTGTTTTCAACGTAACATACGGTATGTCATGTCGGCATATTTTTGTTTCATGAAAATCTAGTGAATTGTGAATAATACTTATGGAACGATATTTTTAACAAAATATATTATCGGTAGGATTTGTAATAATGTTATAATGCATTTACTGTTTAATAGGTATAAAAATAACGAACTTTTTTATGCATCTATGTTAATTAGTAAAACAAATATCTGTACCAGTCAATTGAATGGTATTTGCATAAGCTTTACTAATAATTTACATTCATAAGGTAGGTAATTATTCAATTTATTCAGATAATTAGTATTTTTATTATAATCATCACTTATCAATACGATTTAATTATAAAATTAAAACCTTATTTAATGTCATACATGATGAATTGTATTTTATCGTACTACCCAGTTTAAACGAATTGCATATTCAGACTAACTACCAGGAAGTTTAAAAATTTCCAAAAGCTCCTGATAATGTCATTTGTGAAGATTTAGTGTACATAATTTTCCTAAAGTTTGAATTTCTTGTTTGTTATGTTAACATTATATTTTTGATAAGACCAGACCAACTTGAAACATAGATCGTACACATAAGGACTTTTACTGATTTCATCTAAGTAAATTAGGATAATTCAAATGCACCAGGTTTTGTCGGTGTTGTTTATCAACACTAGAACTTCAATAATGGACGACCTCGTTAAAACGATAAATTTCCTATACGCACACACATACGCACATACACACATACATATTATACATATAGATTCAGCCACACACACACTGAGGCAACGAAGATGATTAATTTTGAATATAACATGTAACAGAAATAATTTAATTAGTCCGTGTATATATCTATAATATACTGGCATATGCGTGGCATGCAAAATTCGTGTGTATGTAGAATATATAGATGTTTACATGCGTGATGTTTTCTCTTTTGAAACACAAAGCCGCAGCCGACCCTTTTTCCGTAACGCAATAATATTATAAGCTTTTAAAGTTATAAAATTTAGTAAAAGTTCTTTAACCCGTATACCGTAGCAAAGACTCTGTTCAGACGTTAAACACGAATCGTCCAGAAAGACGAGAGATTCTCCGAGGTGAACACGCGCGTTTGCATGGAGTACACGGAATTATACCAGCTATAGCACAAGTAACCATATCATCGCGTACAGTGGTTACGATACGACGAATTGACGGGACGGATAAACGTGAAAGAGCATAAAAAAAAAAGAATAAAAAAAAAAAACAACGAAAACAAAATAAAAATAGAAATACGAAGAAAAATACGAATATCTCACCGCGCGTCCGGGTAGAAGAAGAGTTTCCGGTCTGCGGAATAATGAAAAAGGATGTTGCCAATCGGTTTGACACTCACTCACACAAACTAACAGAAATACACACATACACACTTACACACAAATCTATACACCTACACACGCACACATATGTACGCGTTCCTCAATTCTGACAAATTGGCTTTACACCGACGACGATGATGACGACGGGGGCACATGTCTGACTTACTTCCACCCTCCGTCACAGTATTTTCCATCGTTGCATAAAAATAATAATACAAAACACGACAGACGAGCACACGCGTTCTTTTTTCCTGTCCTCTGCCGTACACAAGCATACAACACGTACTATATTAGAGTCAATCTGTGCTCGCGAAAGCAGATAATATGACAGATTGAAACATTCGATTGTATGAGAAACTCAGAATCAAGAAACATTTAGGGGTAATAGTACAAATCTTTCAAGGACGGAGGTAAAAGGGGTTTGGGATTCGAATCCCCCCATTTAAAAATGTCGATCAATTAATAAATAATAATAATAATCAGAAGAAAATTGTCTACATCTGCAAGGTTTTTTGTAGGTACTGTGAACTACAAAAATGACTTTTAAGTTAAAATTTTGGAAAACAATATATATATATATTGCTAAATTATAATGAATGTGCATCACAAGTTTAACAATTGCAACAAGCAATAAAAAAATTCATAGTTTGTATTATTGCTACTCATTTTGTGAAAAGTTTTCAGCTTTACAAATGTTAAAAATGTTAAAAATAATTAAAATGTTTATAAAAAAACATTAGAAGACATAGAAAATGAGGAATCTTTAAAAAATGTGACAGATTCTAAAGAACTTTAAGGTATTGAGTTCCATTACCTAGAATTACAGACAAAAATTACAAAGCAATAATCCTTCAGAGACGGCCGAAATATATTATAAAATAAAATTTATTTTACATGTTTTTAACATTTAATGTTTATTATTCATTTCTTGACTATGTGGTAAGCGAACTAGCAGCCAAATTTTCAAAAAACCATCAAAAAGGATTGGAAATTTCAGATTTTATTGCCAAAATTTTTGAAAAAGAAGAATTATAAAAAAAAATTGACAGAAATCCATCATATATCTCTTGTATTAAAAACTTGAAAATCTGCCGAGTGATTATCAACTATGGTTCAAAAAGTGGAAAAAATAAGTGATGACTTAAATGAGTTAAATGTTAATAAAACATTGGAAAAATGTGATAAACTGTTTATTCCTCTCGTTTATACTCTTCTTAATATTTTGGCCACTCTTCTTGTGTCTACTGCGAGTGCGGAACGTTTCTTTTTTACATTAAAGCGTTTAAAGTCGTATATACCAAACACCATTGATCAAGAGCAACTCACTGGGCTATCACTTCTAAATATTTACAGAGACATAATTGCTGATTATTTGCAAATTACGAACAAACTAATACAACGTAAGCAACGATTAAATTTACTTGTATTATATTTGATTTTTAAAAATTTTATTAAAAGTATTTTATTAATATTTATTATTTTACTATAATTGTATTTGTTTTTTATCCCGTCAGCCAATTACTAAAAATGTAATGTCAATATCTTTTCCAATAATAATATCTACTTACATCTCTGCAATTCCTCAATAGGGACCAAAAAAAAAAAAAAAAAAAAATACCAATCCTAGAAAACAGGAGTAGGCATAGAAAACTAAAATCTCAAACCATAATTATTTATACATTTTCGAATTGGAATTTTTATGTATTCAAATATTATACAATAATAATGAGAACAGTAATTATATATAACTTATAAACGTCATTTATTCATTAATTTCTGAGGATCCGATCCGGTGTTATAAAAAATTCGTTTGAATTATTTTTAATTATTATTGGTTGGTATGTCGCTTTCGATATTTACTTTATCACATATAATACTAATCTCTGAGTCTTATTCTCTATGTAATAGATCTATACTTATCTCTAAGTTTTATTTGTGTTTCGCTTATGTGCGACCATTGAATATCGCATAAAAATACACGTTACGTTCGTGGAGAAACTACAGCCATAAAAGAAAAATATTGTCCACGCTAGTTCATGTAGCGAAATTGGAACGTCTATAATATTTTAATTTCCTCTTCGCCATACTTATATTTTTCAAACAAACATAATGCAAGGAAAGTTTGGTTTTTTTTTTTTTTAAATCAAGCACACGAGCAAATTAGGGTAAATATTTTCTTATGTTTAGTCTCTAATCCTGTGTAGACCGATCGTAGTATTTCATATACTATACTCGATGAAATAATGACGTTCTGCGTAGGACGTTGTCGGGTTCGGAATGACGATGTGGTTTGACACACGCGCGGTGTACCGGTCACGTGTAAAAATTATGAAATCGACATTTCGATATAATTTATTATTCGTGTTGGAAACGAAACGACAAAATTGGATGATTTAAGAGTGCTCGTTCGAAGCACACGACTAAACCATCATTCGTCTGTCGAGACTTTTAAATAGAAAACATAATATATAACAACACAATATATTTATATAATATGCAATAATATTATATATCTGTAATACACTAGTGCGTAATACAACGTATTAATCTTCACATTACTTTTTTTATTTATGTGGAAACATGCCATTTTTAAAAACATTTTTTGAAAGAAAAGGAAAGAAGTGTATGAACGTGCTGGAAATTGATCCGGTGTTGTAGATCGGTACTGTTGAGATATGATTTTGGTTAATTGACTTCCCTTTTTGTTTAAGGAGGCGCATTCAGAATTAGAAAGGTTCAAGATTGCAGATTAGTGTAATTGAATAGTATTGGAAACTAAGTAAAACAGTATTTACTTGGTTCGTCGTCAGTCTTTGGATTTCGATGGACATTTATGATTTTTACAATAATATCCTTAGGCTATAATGAAACAGACACAGGATTTATCTAACCTCTTGATTGATCTAACCTATATTGGACATTTTTCGGTACCTGCACAGGATTTGTGTTTATATTTTATAATTACGCTAGATTAACGTGCTGACATTGATTAAGTCCACACATACTGATTATAAATCGTTTTTATTTTAAACAGTAATTTTATTTAACAGTAAGATTTTTATTCTTTATTTCAAATTTATCATCATCAAATTAATATTAAATCACTCATGTGTAATATTAACTTTAACTTAAAATACAATAATTTAAAATAAATAATAACATATTTATATAGTTTATAACAATGCATGACTATTATCCTATATATTCATGTAATGATATTTTACACATAACATTATTGTCCTCAGGAGCTTGGGCGACTTCATTATCTCTATTTCATAATCTGACACAACAAAACACTTTCCAGTTTACTTTAGTCTAACTTATTTTTAGTATTAGTATCTTACTGTAGTTTAACATGAATAATATTATCTGAAATACCTTATAATATCTTACCACAAAAGTATACGCTAAGTTATAACTTTCAGTTACTTAACAGTCAATACATTTTTTTTACAAACAAGTTCTAATATTTGAATGAAATAATGTCGAAAATATTATTATAAATCAATGGTTTGTTGTAATTTTACAGCATCATTTCTTTCATAATCAAGCCACAAAAATATGAAAACACTAATAATATTATCAACACATATTATTTTCATCGTGAAACTACTCAAATAATAAATACATTTTCAACATTTTTATTGAGGATACTCGTAAATTATATACATTTATATTCGAAATTAATATGTTTAGTTTAAACATAAAATAAATACTACTAAGTATTTTGATGCTTATATTATAATCTAATTTAACTATAAAATCGGTTAATTATAACATGTTGAACTCAAATAATAAACTTTGATCTCGTCAAGTAAGAAAGGAGTAACATAAATTATACAGGAAACAATCAACTATATAGTTTTAAGCTTCTATAATAAATACAATTCACTTTATCTACACGAGTTTTCAAACTTTCGGTAAAGAGCAAAAGTTTATCGAAAAAAGAGATCAAAAAAGATTATATAAAAACTACTAAATTTTAAGCTTTTGGGGAAACGTTGTGATAACTTCTATGTTGGTTGTGAGCAATTTTATGTATTTACAATTTTCTAACGGAGAATTTTTAACTTTAAATAGTTATGATTATAGCTATTTGAATGGTTTAACAATGGTGTAGCTTGTGCATGATTCATAATAATCATGTGATTTTATATGAAATATTAAAATAATTGAAATCAGATTTCATATTTTATTTACAATTCATATGATTTCATAATAAGTTGACATCATTTTGTTAGAAATTTTAATATTTCAAGAACGATATTGAATGATTTTAATTTACTAATTTACTAAGATTTATACTTTCTTTATTTTTAATAAAAAAAAAAATGTTTCCGTAATACAATTCTTAGGTATTTTCCATCATAAACATTGTACAGAATAAAATAATTTCAAATATATGTTGGTACGTTGTATTATGTATTCAAAACGTTTTGATATTGCAAAGATTAAGAAAATTGTCAACAGAATATGAATTTTATTTTATATAAGAACGGTTTTGATCAAATTGTATACATCTAAATACAAACATTAAAAATAGAACGATCAATTACACATTTTAGTGAAATAAATATAAAATAAACAAGAATAAGTATATAGTAAAAGCAATGGATAAGTATTCATGTGTACGCCTAAGTAAATATAATATCCGCGTGTTTTATTTTTTTTATACACATCAAACGTTTGCTTGTTTGTACTTTTTACAATTTTATAATAGTATATTATTATTATAGATCAAATTACTATGCAATATATAATTTATGAATCCTATTTGTAATTATTTAGTAAAATTAAATGATTTGTATTGATTCATTACATATTATTGAGATTTTATTTAAGACCCTTTATGTTTTCTAAACACATTGTTTTTGAGTTAAACATAGTTTCAGACGATTAAATACCAGCTATATGAAAGCCAAAACTACCTGTCTATCTGTAAATTATCTGGTCTATATTTTAAAGTGATAACAGTTCTGAGAACTGATCCAATCCGGTATTAAATTTACTCGATAACGGTTGAATTATTTTTTAAAGTTTCATTTTCCAACTTACACAAATTGGAATATTTAAAAACTACCAAAAAATAAATGTATTAAAAAACTAATACATACAAATAAATATATTTTTTAAAGGATAGTTATTTCAAGGGAATTTCATGCCAATTCAAATGGGTTATTAAAATTATTATTTGAGCACTTCTTAAGAAGGACCGAACCGATACCAAAGAGATTGATAGTATTTTTTTTTTTTTTGGATAAACGGTTAGTATCCGGTTGCTTTAATGAAAAATGTATGATAAACTATTAATGGTAGTCCATGGAATTGGAATAGCAGCGGAACGAGAATATTTACGATGTGCACATAGCACGTCAAAATTTGTTTTCCGCGTAGACGCATTCCAACAGGTCTTTAATTTCAAATTTCGTTTATCGAAGTGAATGGGAGGGAGAAAAAGATGCTATAAATCAGTTTATTGTTACCCGGCAACTCGTTTGTCCAAGAACGGTGTCCTCCGTGAAGTGAATATTATATGTACACTATTACAAGCTTACAAGCATAACGTACCGCTAAAATTATGATATCGTACGTGTTATTATTGTTATTTATGGTGCTATCATGCGCACCTTGCATCTTATACGTAATTAGAAACCAAGTACATAACCTTAATATTGCTTGCTCGTATTCTACCCAATTCCCCGGTCGTGACTCACCCAGTGTAAAAAAGACATAGATTTTTGTGGCTTCTCCGATGATCCGAGTGATTTATGTTAGAGATCTTATATCTGATCGATATCGGTGACGCTAGGAAAATTATGAATGCGAGGGAGGCTAAATAGTGTACCGATATTAGTATTGCATTTGCTGATATTCATAATCACCTGTAGAAGCGGTCGTTTTTCATGTAATAATCAAAAGTAATTTTTTTCTTTTTTTCGAACACGATTGCTAATCAATATTTAGCCAATTAAGATTGATTGGGTTCGCCGTAACTTTATAAACATAGTTCTCAATGTGGCGATGAGTGATCGACTCGTATCTGTGCGACCAAGTGCATATTATTGACCCAGTCACAAATAGTAGAATTGGCAATTTTGTTAAACCATATAGAGGACGGTCTATTGCTGACGTAAAAATGAGTTGCGTCTTAAATAAAAGAATCACGGCGTTCGCTGCACAAACAACACACTCACCCACGTTGAGTTCGGTTATTATTTTTATGATACACGAGTTACGTCTAGATATTGTTACCTATTCTATGCTGGCCACACTATGACATTGTTATTACTTATATGTATTTATTTTTTGTCCAAAATATGGATGCACGTCAGCGAGAAGTAATTCATAAAGCCATAATTCGCTAGGAACCAACACGAAACGCAGATGACTCGACCCAACGGTATTGTTCAACGGTAACTATATATCCAAATACGATTTCGTTGTAGTCAGCCCGGAGTTCATAAAATGCGAAAATAAATTTCATTGGGAATATAATCAAATACATTCGTTGAATACTTCGATAAACCGCCATATTTTTTTACCGGTACGCAACTTCGGTTTATAGTTTTTTTTTTTTTTCCAGCCAATAAACAACTCATGTTGGGACGCGATTCGTTTGCAGCCGTTATTAATAATAAAGATACATGGGTTCACAACGGGTGTTTAGGTAGTGTTGACGTTACAATGAAATTCTAAAGGGGCGATTTTTTATAGTTAAAAAGGACATGAAACCCCTTTTACATATAATAAAGTAAATAGAAAAGTCCAACCGAGTACCCCATTTATAGTGATAAATGGAAAACATACGCTACCTACCTTAAATTAACATAGATTCGTTAAAGGAAGTTTGTTAATTGCACAAAAATAATTGGCATAAAATCTAGGAAGGCCACATTTAAAACACTGAATGTCTACAGATAAACTATTAATATTTATATCGATATAAGGATGTTTTATTTTTTTAATAAAAATGCAGTTTAATGAAGAATGATCATTCGATATTATACGTATTTATCTAAATCGTCACCGTTATTAATTTAATATATAAAGAGAAACTTAAATTAATAAGCAATATATACTTAATCATATTTTTAAAATATTTATATTCCTTTTTGTTTACTAGTCCTATTGTGTATATTTATACTCACTATATTCAAAAAATTTCCATAATAATTAATTATTATAAGTAGAGCTGTTTCTATTTTTTTTTTTTTTTATCGAGAGATGAGGTATTTAAAACACGTTTATTAACATTTAATCAATATTGAATTTATGTAATGACATTCGATTAAAAATATGAAAATTTCCGTGGGAAGACAGAGTGTTTTAGAATCACGAGGACCATAACTCAGATGAAACCCATTTGTAATATAATATAATATTATTATATACTATACATTAGTGTTTTTATAAAATTGTGTTCACATTTCGATGCACCTTTTCCACCAACAAATCGAGCAGTACATAATTATATACTATATGTTACACATAATCAAGCCACGTCATGATTTATTGATAACTACCACAATACCATATTCGTAGGGTTTTAAATTTGAAATATTTCATAATTGAAAATTTCACGCTTTATGAGATATTTCAATGAAATATTGAAAAATATTTTTTTTTACGTTTGAAATAGTGACCGTCAAATGTCATTTAATTGGTTGATATTGTTTGATATCGTTTCGGTACAATCTTGAGCTTTCCCATTTAACGTGGTATAGTCTATCAGCTGCCTTTAAATAGGTAACGACCACAGATATGCTTAATATTAATAAATATATGTAGTAACGACAAAACCGGCGCATTATTATTGATAGCAGCTATTTTTATGATAATATTCGTCTAATAAGTAATAGTTCTAATCACCTGTGATTTATTTACATGTTACTAGTCAAGTTTTCTGAAATGTCTTCAGCCATCCAAATTTTAATTTTATTATATTGTTATCTTTAAATAATATATTTATATTGTATGAATTCAGTTATTTTAATTTTAATTTCCATACTTTCAATAGCATAGTATTTAAAAATGTATATTTACCTAATGGCTAGTTATTATGATTTTATATTTTATACTGGTAAGTTATTTATTTAACTACGCATAGGAGCTAATTTTTATTTTTTATTAAATTAGATTTATTTTATTACATTATGTTTATTATCTTTTATACATATATATTATTTATTGTTTAAATATAAATACAATTCAATATTGTACTCCAATATTGTATTGTAATTTTCATCTTTCTTTAAAAACATTTCCAGATGTTGGTATAATATTGTGTGTTTCACAATATTCACAATAAATTTTATAAATATGTGCTTAACTTTTAAACTCACTAGGTACCGATATATTTTTTTGATGAGAAACTTCTGAAATAATGTGATAGCTGATGAATAATGGGACTATTGGCAACTTATTTATAAATTCATTTATATTTTGTAAAATTTCTTCAAATGTTTCAATGACTATTGGTCTCTTATCTCTTAAATCAATATTTATAAATTATAATAACTATAAACTAATATGGTGTTGATTGTTAATTTATATAAATTAGTTTTTATTTCTATTTAGTACAATTAATAATACAAAAAGTATTCCATAAAAAATAAAACATAAAGCATTATATTTTTACTGAAATGAAACAAAATTTTTATTTTTCACTCAAACTATATATTTCATGAAATTTTACAACCTTACATATTCGTATTATGTTACACGCACGTCAACATAACTCATTTTCACTCGGAGCGTCAGAATGGTAATTAAATATGTGTTTTAGAAGCAAACGCCAACTTTTAACCAGATTTTAAGCCATCAGACTCATCATAACGCTTTACTCAAATCAAATGCAATCAATAAGTCGGTATAGGCTACAGATTTGTATAAATCTACTGCAGGCAGTATATTGGTTTTGATGTTTTAGAATAATTTAATCCCATGATTAGGTCAATTCTAACAATATTTTTGCAATAAAAAACAATCATTCTGTTTAAGCTTAATATTAATAGAATAAGGTTATATTTTTAACTGTTAAATATTTTATAGTATTATTTAGGCATAAAGACATTTTTTTAAATTGTTTACATCACATGCCTGAACATTTTCGACTTCTTCGGTCACTTGTAATCTCTAACCTCATGAAACTTCTCAACAAACTTCTACTCTACAAATTCCTACAAAAACCCATTTTGGCATACGGAATTCAATTTTGAGGTACTGTCAAATTTTTCAATATCAACCGCATCCAAAAAATTAAATCTAAAACTTATAATTTCTAAGGAATCTTTCTATTTTTCAATCAAAATTCTCCACTTTAATATTAAAATTCCTTACGTTTCTGAATTAGTCAAAATCGACTACGAACATTTCATCAGCTCATCATAAAAACCGAATTATCATCTGTCACTATCCCAGGTAATTCAATTAAAATACATAAATGACAATGGTGTCATGAACTACTAACCTAACTAATTTATTTTATTTTAGGCCTCAAAGCTGTCATTAAATTTGTTATAATTATTTATTTTCATAATTTATTCTTATTCTTCTATCTTGCAGTAAATTTAATAATAAAAGATAAAAATAAACTTTTTAATAATTAAAAAATGCATGACATTTAAATAATTAAGAGTTTACTATATATAATTTTTACATTTGAGTTGTTTGAACTACATGTTAAAATGTCCATTTTATGTATAATATTATATACTATTTAATCCTCAAAAGTTTTTAGCAGCTTGAGTTCTGGCAATTTACCAGTATTTGATATACTTACAATGAAATCGTGTAGTCTATTTTTTTCATATGTATTTCATTGGAGTTTTAAACAAATTTCTCTTTGCCTCTCACTCTCTCTCTTTCTTTCTCCCTCTTTCTTTCATTTCTCTTACACTCTTTTCCTATATAAAAAAACTTATAAGTATAATAATATAAGTTTTTTCTATATTAGTACACCTAAATGCATTTTAAATTTAGTGAGTTTCAAAATGTTTTCACGCTAAAAATAAATATTTTTTTTATTAATTTTTTTAATTTTTACAGAATATAGCTATATATGTGAATATATATTTAGCTGTTGATACGATTGGTTTTTATGAAAATTGTATAAACTTACCTTTTTAAAAATATCGTGTAGCGTATAATTAATATTATCAAATTGATGCATATAAAACGGTCGAATGATATGGAACGTTTGTTCTTAGTCGATTAAAACCTTGGACTGGCTAAACATTTTAATTTTATCGAATATTTTGAATAGACTATATTAAAAGAATAAATTCGTAAATAATTTTGATTAAAAGTTGATGGGCAATATACACATTGCCTTTTTGTGTACATAATATAACTATGGAGTGCATTTGGGTTTATGAATTGAAACGAGTATGAAAAAAATTGTTTTGAACAATTAAATTTTAAATTTAGTTCTAAACGAACACATTCGTATTGGATATAGTGTTTGTGTATTTATATATTTAATATTATTGTTGAAATTGACGTGAAAAAAGTTCGAAATACTAATTTTGTATCAAATTCAAAACTTAATGAGATGCTACATCTTGTACATTTAATACTTTTCTAATTATTACTATCCGACGATAAATATTCACAGATTAAAAAATTCACGCATAAATGTGCCCGGGTCATAAAACTATATTAGAGGAATGGATACGTTAAATTATACCATAATAATAATAATATGTTGACAGAACAATGAAAACTATTTTTGATTAATTTACGCGTTAAAGAATAAATTAAAAGAGCTGAAGTTGTTCGGTGTGCTCAAAGTAAATTTATAAAAAATAATGCATGGAGTGGCTTTTTCTTGATAGATCAAAGAACTGGCAGAAAAAAAAATAAAATGTAATCTACAAGTCCTTTATTCAGTCCATATCGTATCACATGAGGAAGACGATATATATTATATATTTATATATTTTATATAGTATATATTTCGTGTAACGATAATATAACCAAGTGTACGTCCATATTGTGCCTGCAGGTGTAATATCTGCAATCGCGCATGTCTTTACTACTCGTATTTTATAAATAATTATTTTCAATGCAAGTCATCTGCATGTAAATACATCAGATATTTTTATTTTATATAAATTCGACGCGTCACCGATTTGTATTATATATTCAACAGGAAGTTGATAATTATAATTGTGTAACGCCCCGGAAAGCTTAAGTACAGTTAAATTATTATATTATGTACATGAAAAAAAAAAATGAATAAAATTAGCTTTTGAATAATGAGTATAAATACTAAATATAAAATATAAAAAAATAAACAGAGTTAAATAAAAATATAGGAATTGGTGAATAATACTGGTGTATTATTATATTAAACTTGAAATCGATGTACTAATGCTCTCGAAAAACCGATACTGATTGAAATATGTCGGGAGGATGGATCAGTTTGTATTTCCAATCAACGGGAACTTCAAGTTCTTTCGATTATATAGGCCATATTTATATGAATCTTCATAGGTATGCATTGAATTTGTGCTTCTTTAATTTAGTTTTCAAACAAAATGTATTCAATAATTATATGTTGTACAATCATAACCAAAAGCCGGAAAATATTAATATTTAAATCATCCTCTGTACAAAAAATCTGTAACAAAAATCAAAATCATACTATGTGCAATCATACATTGATCATATGAATAGATGATAATGATAATTTATAATATTATAAATGTATAAAACAAATATTTTATTGCGATTTAATTTTAAAACCATATCGATCGGTAATACAACATAATATAATATGATGACATATATTTAATTATTAGGTCATTGTTATTATTTATTTGCATTAACTATTTGATTTTGATGACCACTAACATTATATCGCAATACACACATGAAATCGTGCGTAAATTATGTGTAATGTAAATTACACATAATTATAAAGTTATAGAGTATCTTATTAATTTTTTTATACAATTTGTATCAAAACAAACGTCAATATTGAACGATATGTTAATTAAATTAGTACGGCAATCACCGGTTCATACTGAGCTGTATATGATAAGTCGTAAAAATTTCGTCATGAAAGCGTATTAAAATAATATCGTAATAATATTGTCATGTTATGATACGTATCACGTTGTACGTTAAAGTTATCAAAATATAAAATAATATTTTTATGTTATGAATATCCTTCCAAGCTTATTTTCTTCAATTATTCTTGATTATTAGATGTTTTCTGCTGACCCGAATTTCTTTGCTCAAACTTCAATTATGAAAATTTTTAGAAATGTCACTTATACTAACATACACTTCCATAACTCTCCATAACTTCCATGGTATATCAATCTCATTATATTCCTTAGTATTTTGAAACCGCAATTCGTCTTATTATGGCGATATGATCAATAACTGATCTATATTTGGCCTATATCTACAACAATAGTTCTTTGTTCATTTTTTTTGGTTTTAGTTCGATTTGTGTTTGGGAAACATAATAACACAATTTTATACAACTCATATAGAACAATGATAATGCCTGACAATTGCCGTAGACTCAACTGTCGCTTTTCTTACGAAGCAGACACACTAAATACTTAATATTTTATTACTAAATGTTAAAAAATAATTCCATCAATGTTCAAGAGTTAATTAAAATGTAATATTTTAATGGAGTATTTAATTGTTCATCTATAATTTTCAAGAGGTCTCGCTTTAATTGTAAACTACGGGGCATGTTCATTATATGTAATACTAATATACACCCTAAGTTAAGTCCGAATAATTTATCGTATGCCACAGGCAAGAAGAAATAATTAATTTGAAATGTTACTGTTTTACTATTATAAACCGAAAGAATCATGACTGCAATCTGCAGGTAGGATTCCTTTGCTAAGAAGCTTACGTCAATTCGGTAAATAGTAGGCATAAGTCATAGTTTGTTGCCGCTGTCTTTCTCGATTTTTTCCGTATTTAATTCGTAGTGATCTAATTGCATTATATTTAATGTATTATTTCAAAATATGTTAACATCTGAACAATGAAATTGCCTAGGCAACGGTTTTAATTAAATGTGAAACGTAAAAACATCGGGTAACTCGACAACGTTCATGTTGAAAAAAATATTTTCATTCATAATTACTCACTCATCACTCATTCAATTTTTATTCCTGTTTCAAATGTACTAGGTAGTGGGTTGGTACGTAATTTATTACATAATAATGAGTATAATCGTACATTAAGTCGTTCAATGACTATGTTCCATTTACAGACAGTATTAATTATTTTTTAAATGCAATGGTTTATAATTACTTTATAATCTATTTTAATTGTATAACACATTTAATGATATATATTATTAATGAGTGTAGCATATTACACGAATTGGTTTGATTTATGTTTTCTTTTTATTGTATGTAAAATTGGAGTTCTCCAATAAAACAGCGTCTTATGAAACAGTTATATAAAAATTATTAAACTATAATATTACATTTTAAAGTATATTAAAATCATATTGCCTCAACTCGTATGTGTATATGTTCAATTCCATATCGAAATACAAGTTGAATAAAAATAAATATAACCAGTTAATATATTCGTACTTCAATTCCAAATATCAAATACTATTTAAACATTATATCATCCAATATTCAGATGTAGTAAAGAGATTTGAGGCAGTGTATATGCATGCATTTCTTGAATTTTAATTAAAATATATAAAAGAACAAGTTCAAAAATACATTGAACTTTAAAGTTTTTATCTTTAAATATAAAATGTAAAAAGTTTCGAAAATGGTTCGAAATAACGGGGGGTCATATAATATTAAGTAATCCGTCAAAACACATGACGTTGTTAAATTTGACTAACTGTGATCAACGTATATATATATATATATATATATATAATTTTTTTTGTTTTGATATCGATGATGTTTTGCGAATGCCAATCGGTAAGAATAACGCACTACACGGTGTTACAACAGAAACTAAACTGTTATTTTGAGTAGCTTATTATTAAGGGTGAGGTAATATTTTAATTTTAACTGTCGTTTTAAGATAAATTAATCTTTTATATACCAAACGGTTGACAACAGGCTGTCAAAAAATAACCGAACAGGTATCTACTTTTATAACATGCAATACAATTATCTAAGTTATACCAATAAATAACTAAATTAAATTTAACTTAACGAGTTGAAATCTATTGAGCCATATTTTTTCATATTCCATATCCTTGGAACACATTATGTAATATAAAAATTAACATTAACCTTTCAAATACGTTTGTTTATTTGGAACACATTTTTTCAAAATGTTTCAAAATGTTACTTATAAGCAAAAAAAAGTAAAATCCCATAAAAAGCATTAAAATAAACAAAAAAACAAAATAAAATGTCATGTACTATGAAGTATACTCTTATGTCGAATTTATATCTGACATAGTTTCGTATTAGCAAAAAAACAAATACCTTTAAAATCGTACTATAGTTATCACTAAATAATAATTGACAATTATATTTATTCAAGTACCTGTAATTGTTTATCGTTTTCGAGTAATGATGTTAACTAGTTTATACCAATCCATCTAATAGATAGATCTTAAATAGTTCAATTTACCGAACTCCAGAAACTCGAACTATTAAATTTAAGTTTATTATATGTGGTTTCTTAAGCCGTCTCGAAATCGTTGATTTAGAATTCCAGATGTTGCATCTTAAGTACAGTGACTTTGGTTTTGATAGCTACGAATAGCTTATATAAGTGAGTAAACATAAAATTGTAACATAATTACAGTATTTGTTTTTTATATCTTTTATTCGATTATCTTAATAACAGTAAGTAGTCAAACACGTCAACAAAGAATCTGAAGACCATTATGCTTCATATAAGATTTCAAATAATTTAAACTCATTTTGGATATAGCTATTAACATCGATGCGTATATTTCCTATTCGTTAAATAATTAAATGTACATATTTTCAAAGAATCTTTACTTGTCTTGGAATATTACTCTAATTAGAAATCAAGACGATTGTTGTACTTTGTTTATTCACACAAAAACAAACAAAATAGAAAGGGAATATTACTCCGAAGTCTGAATTTGCATTATAAGATTAAATATTAGTTTTGAGATTGAGTAAATTGTAAACTCCATAATATAAATAAGAAAATGTTGATTTAAACTCAATAATCTGTAGAGTTTATGAACGAATCAGCCGTTTCTGATTTGTATTCAGGTAGTTTCAGGTAAAATATTATATATTCAATTTGTATTACTTACTACTACAGTTATTCTAAATGTTTAAATTATAATAGTTATGATTTAATATGATTTTATGTCCATAACAACAAAAGGAAATATATGTATTTATTTTGCAAAGCATTTTATTCTCATCACAAATTCATTATGTTTACGCAAAAATCTTATTTAATAAAAAATTAGATGCAATACTAACTTTCTAAAAAATATTTATTTGTTCACAGATGAATGGAATTACAAAAAATCAAAAATTTATCCAAAATAATTAAAGTTTTTTTTTTCTCTCTTGATAAGATAAATTATTAAATTATTTAGTACTTCAAAATTTAGAAAGCCATTTTCAATATGGTTCTTGTTGTAATTTCATTGTTTTGAACTTCCTTTCAAATAGTTTTGAAGACTACGAAAAAATAATTTATAGTTAACTAAATTTGATTCTCATACTCAATACAAACAGTTTTTTATTATAACACAAATTACATAATGATTTTAATATTAATAATTACAATTTTGGTACTATATGAAAAACAGCATTTTTATAATTGTATTTTACTAAAAAAAATCATAGTTTATTTATCATAAAAACCTATTTATTTGTTACACATTATTAGTTGTGATACCATTATAACATAATTAACGATGATAATATTAAAGTTTTGTATAAACATAACTGAATGAAGTAAATATTTACGTGTACAATTAATTTATAATGTGCAAAATATATGTTAAAATCTGTTGAAGTTACAACCATATACACTATTCCAGTGTTCGGAACGTTCAGTTAAAAAAATAATTAATATATTAATATATATATATATATAATATTAATAATTAATTATTAAATATAATAATTAGTATACACAATTAATAAAAGTTCTCATGCAAGTTCTATAAAAAAAAAAAAAAAAAAAATGAACGTGTTTATTTGGCCACTCATTTAAATTTTTTTATTTAATATTCATGAATCACTATTTCAATCGTGTATAAATAGGACAATTAAAAAAATTATTTATACATAAGATATATTTTAGTTTATGTTTAAGACTTATATATAAACGCATTATATGACTCGACTTAAAAAAAAAAAAAAAATACGATTTATGAACATTTAGAAGATATGAAGTATCAAAATTATATTTTTAATATCTGACACGTTATTAAGTTTGAAAATAAAAATTTCTCTACAGTTCGATATTTTTGAATTATAAACATGAGTACATACTAGACACACAACTAAAGGAGGGGACCGAATTTTATGAAAATTAACTGCTATATGAGATATGAGAATAAAATATAGTTGCGAATTTAATAATGAAGTGATATTCAAATTACCCACTTTTATGGCAAATTAAAAATTAATTTTAGCGTTTCATATGCAAAATTACATACCATAATATAACTATTGAATTTACAGTAACTTATACTTAATGACTGTGAATTGCCACAGAAAGAAATATATTGAATAAAGATACTAAAAATATCAATATAAGTATTTTAATAACATAATACTATTAAATATATAAGTTATTAATACTATTTAATATATAAATAATATTCAGAAAAATGTGTTATTTATACCTGAGAAATAATTTTATTTGAAACCAGCCATAACAAAATGTTTGCACTCTTTACTATAATATTCCTGGTAAGACTGTTATTTTTTTATTTATATTATTTATATATTCAATAGTTTTAATAAATAATTTTGTGTATTTAATAGTATTTTAACATTATTTTATTAGTATTATGCTTTTAAAATTATTCATTTTTTTTATATTTTTAATGTAAGTATATTTTTAGTATACATTATCATTGTATACATTTTATAATGCAGGGATTAATTAAAAAAATGCATGTAGAATTTCTTATAAATCCAATTCAAAGGATTAAAACAAAAATGGATTAAATATTTAGACGTAAATAGCAAATAGCCAAGTAGGTAAACAAATGATAAAAAATAATTCATATTTCAATTATATATATTTTTAAAAATTTATTAGGTACACTCACATGCATCTGTATAACATATTATATTAAAATATAAAATAAAACTAAACACATATTTATTTATACATATATTTTTAAAATGAAAAATGAATTTGAACGTCCCAAAAATCGTTCATATTCATTAAAAGTATAAACGTCATTCATATTTTATTCGAAAAAGAGCGAGTGACATTCGAGTGTCGTTCATAAAATATGAACGCGTTCACAAACAAAAGAATCGACATTCTTTCCAAACACTTCATTATCCCGATGATGTTCGTTCATAACCTTTAATATTGTCAATTGGTGTTTGCTATAAACCTAAATGAATAACTTCCAGGTACAATATTATCACAAGTTTATGCAATTTATCTAGTCATTTTGATCCACGCAAATTTCACCTCTTATCACAATGATCATCAGAGAAAAAATATTGGTAGAGGAATACCTCCAAAAGAGTTAAGTAATTATGTAGCACATCATAAGTTGATACAAGAAAAAAAAATGCGTGTATTATTTCTGTCGTAGAAGTCGTTTGATCAAAAATAATGTGCTAGGCCAACTCGTACGAGACTCGAAATTTGTATATCACGCTTGGGACAAAGATCAGGCCGTTTATAATACCATACAATCACAATTAATATATATGCGCGTCACGCGTCATAATTCCATAGTGTTGAATTAATATTACATCTTATAAAAGTTGATCACGTTCCGCATGAGCACGTTGACGAGGTTTTATATAATTATTAAAATATAATATGGCGTGAATCGCCCGAAAACTTCAAAATAAAGCAAAATCGTATTTAGAACGATACTCTTAACTTAAATTAAAAATTAACTAAAAGTTAGGATAACAGATGTTAGAACATCAGGCGGTGAACGAGAGCATTGCAATATTTTGTTCAGTCCAATCGACAAGCTATTTAATTCGCAACGATTATCATTATAATACAATATTAATTGCATATGCCAGGAGGCCTAGAATTTGGTGTACTATGTGTTTTGCAATAAATATGCATTTTATTATTTTTAATAACCATTTCGTGTTATCTATTACTATATCCGTTTTACGCACGAGACATGGATCATGAAACTAGTGTTTCTGTTAGTTTTTTACACAGATTTTGTAGGGCATAATGTGTAGTGATTCAGTTTTTCTTTGTACCGAAGACGTCAATTATGATGGCAGTTATAACAAATTGATAATCAATACGATTTCACTACCATTGCCGTTGAATTTAAATGTCTAGAAGTTATGTCTTAAATACAATGTTAGGGTATTAAGATGGATGTACTCAGTTACCTTTGACTTTTTTACACCGCTCCGTCATCCTGTGGGATCGTAAAACAATCGCTAGACCTTTCCTGCACGTGTGTGTGTATAAGTGCTTACGGGAAAAGGGACATCTTAGATTCTTATTCCTTTCTGGCGCCTCCTTTCATAAGGTACACTGTACAAACAAAATCGATGACGGCGACCGTTTCCTGTCCATAATAAACAGTAATAAAATATCTCTACACCCGCACACGCGCACCCATGTGCACGAACGAACGTAAATCGCCGAAAGTTATTAAAGTCAGGAAGATCGGCGGCGCCATTTTGCCGGTCACGGTAGTGTTCGGTCGGTGCACGCGTTATCGGATGTACAATCGTTGTTCGGCAAAGGCTACGTTGGCGTCGTCGGTGCAGCGATGTCCGGTTAAAGGCATTATCATCCCGACGGTATAAACCACTGACGACACATGCGCAGATGCTGTTTTCTGTTCTTATTCAACATAAACTTGTGCAATAAGACCAACACTGTTTTGGAAATTTACGTATTGGCTTTCCGTGTGTGTACGTGTGTGTATGTGAACGTCAATCTTTTGACCTATCTCTTTCTCTCTCTCTTACTCTCTTCCTACGTTTTTCATTCTTTATCTTTACCATCCTTCGGCCATCGTCTAGAATTTACTTATCTTACTTATCGTGCCATCGGTATACAACCGCGCACATTTTCGCAACTGTTCGTTCACGGGTCGTTGGCCGAATTCAATAAGTTTCGCTAATAAAATATTTCATTCGCCACCAACTTTTGTTTTATAAAAATAGTATATAAATATATACATTCGTCATAAAAACAACTTGTTGATGATTCGAAAGAAAGCTTCACCATCGTGCGTTCCATCCGTACTGAGCATTACGTTTATATATATATATATATATATACCGTGTACTATAAGTTAAAATATAGTTATAGGCATTTATATAAGACGTGTATGCACTCTCTTTGCGTACTTAATGGTCGTCAGTGCGAGTAGGCTTATTGTTATTATCGTAGCGAGTGCTGAAAACGAGAGCTTTTCGTGTCATCCCGGGGAAAAGCGCGCACGGCTTTCGTGTCGAGTATAAGAGAAAATCAATTAAAATAATTCCTACGGTTTCGCGTCGAACCCTATAAAATACATAATGCTACACTACAGCCGCAAATATGCGAAAAACACGTTTTAACACTTTTGTCCGCGTGATTTTTTTCCTTCCATTTTTATTTGATATTATACGTGCATTGTGTGTCGAAGACAAATCGATTTTTCATAATGCATACCCTGAACCGTACGTAAATTTACTGGCTTCGTCGTTGTTATGTATATACCATTCACATACATAATGTATGTGCATAGTATTTTTAATTCAATGCAAAAAAACGTGTTACATTACAACATTATGTACGTTTTTTTGTATTCATCTTCGGAAATAATTTTTTTAAAAATAAAAATATTCACTCATACGCCAGGTCAAACATTTTTAATGTAATATTTTTCACCGGAATATAACTACATTTGTTCGTACATCAGGATATTGAACAATTTAATAATATAATTTTAATTTAGACTCAAAATTATTTGTGCAGATTACATTTATCATTGATTACTATATTTTTATATTTTTTTTATTTATTTATTTATTAAAAATCTTTAAAACTTAATGCGTTTGTGTAAGAATAAAAGTACAATTTAGTTTTAAAAATGTCAATGAAAATATATTGTAACTAATAAATTACAAAAATCCACACAAGGAACGAAAATAAAACATCTAAAGGTTGTACTACAACACAAGATTATGTATTTTTCTTTAATTTTTTTTTCATATAAATATATCCATTTTATTTTTTTTTTAAGTTGTCACTGGGGAAATTTATATATTGGTATTTTTTGAATCATTTCATGATTCAGCGATCAGATTCCATCAGCGTAACTGACTGTTACAGTACGCTATATATGTTGTAAGATGTACACCTTATGACTGAAAATAAATAAATAAAAGGTACAAATTGAAAAATTGGTACTACTAAAACACACATCTACCAATATCATTTCAAGTGAAAGATAAAAATTACGTGCGTTAACCTTAAAACAAATGTATGTATTTTTCAAACAATAAATATGTTACCATTAATAAAATGTTTTGACAGTTTTAATTCCAAAATCAAGTATATTCTTAACTATTTTGTATGGTACTAATTTTTTTTCAAAATCTATGGAGCAATCTGGACCTGGTATATAATTCAAAAAATAATACATGACATTTTTCTTTTGTTAAATCATTTTTAGTAGAACAAATGTCTAAGTATAAATTTTTATAAATTTGGATGAGAAACGGATGGGTCATTGAACAATTTCAATTATAACTGTTAAATTTATATTTTAGGTACTTAGGAATCGTAAAAAATCACAATTACAAGAAATATACAGCAAGGTAAATGTATAAATAAACAAAATATTGTTTGAAAAATTAAAATTGTTGACATTTCTTTCATTTATTTTGATACGCGATATAATTACTTATTTGCGAATTATTTTAATAGAGAGAGTTTCGAATGATCTTGATTTCAATATAAATATATTACTGTATCATAGGGTTCTTCAAAATATTCGTTCTCGGGAAATTGAAAAAAAGATATTTATAAATAAAACGTGAAAATTAAATATGACAATAATAGTGGCATGAATTCAGGTGCTCGTCTGCATACTCATTGACCAATCTCGTTTTAATTATAATAGAGTGTGGAAAATAATATTGTAATAGTGCTCAAATCATGATTAATTATATACTCGCATATATTAAACAATTGAAATTAAAGAATTGGCTTTCGCGACGTATGTTACAGCTTGATTTTGAATTTGATTACATATTAGACGAGAAACGGAATAAATATTGTCTTTTGGCCACAATTTTTAAAAGGTTGTATTCTTTATTTACGGATTGACCTCATAAAACAAATTAATATCATAAATTAAAATTAATTATTAATATAGGCGATTATCATTATGAACATCGTATTTTAAATATCAAAGCAGTGTACTTCAGAACATTTTGATTTTCATCAACAAGTACAAGTATTGATTTAATAATATTATAAAATTAATATTTTTAGCAATATCAAAAATGTTAATTAAATAAATTATTGATGAATCTAGTACAATACATTTATAATTATATATGATGTTCAATAAACTATTTTTACTTTTGTACAATAATTCAATTTTGAAAACTTTACATACGCTTTGTAATGGATTTCGATAAACGACGAGCTACATTTTTTAGTTAACTCTATAATTATTTTCATATTTTCGAAGTACCATTACTCGACGAGAATATATTATTGACACGGATTATAAAACAACTGTACGATTCAATTGAACAGCGTGACAACTCACTTGAACGCCAATAAAATATACATGTAATATATTTATGTTATTCTCAAATAATAATACCAAGAAATAAATCGCATCGTCTATAGTTTCTGAATAGAATCGAAGTAATATCTGCCTATTTTATTTTTATTTTTATATCCATGGTAATATATATATATATATATTGTGTGTGTATGTGTGTGGATTAAATATTAATATTTTTATTCGATGTAACCTTTATCCACTTCATTATAATTTATTACTATCAGACCTAATATATTAAAAGGGAAAATTTATTGTATAATTATATAATATAGGTAGTTAAAAAAAACTTTTTCAAATTATTTCTGGTGAATCAAAATATTTCAATAAACGAAGAACTGAGAAACTTAAAAATACGTTATATATTTTATTAAATTATTATTTGTATGATTGTTTACAATATATATGTTAAAAAATAGTGAAGTATATATTGTTTTGAGTGTAATATACTAAAATATGAAAATATATAAATATATTATCCTAAGTTAGGTCTTAGAATATTAACCGAAGAGACCAGATACTAATGAAGTCATAAAGTCAATAGATTTTCAAATACAATAATAATAACAAATATAATTTCTTTAAATACTGAGAATGGTAAACGAATTCTAAACTATCAGTGTAAGTATTTATAAAATAGTATAAAGTAAAATTAAATGGAAAATTTAAAAAATTCGAAAAAAAATAATTGAAAATGAAGTGAAGTATTCGAATAAACTATTTGTTTAAAAATGTTTTTCACGTAAGATTGAAGGACATTAAAAAGCTATCAATCGTTATCAATCGTTTTTTCATATGTAATTTAAAATTATAATGATAGTTTAATGATTTTCTTTTTTACTTGGAATTTTGGAATTTTCAATAAGTATAAAAACGTCTAATAAAAATCTCTTTACAGTTATTTTTTCTCATCTTTAAAAATACTTTTAAGCATAAATAAATTAAATGTTTGAAAATAAATGTAAAATGTTCAGTTATAGCCCCCAGGGAGGATGATGTGGAACCTGAATGAATACAGAACTTTCTCCTTTTTATTTCATTATTGGTCTACATTTTTAATGGGTTTTTTCTTTTTTATTTATATTTCATTTTTACTGATTTTATAGATATATTATGATTTTTGTTAAATTCATATTATATGTAATTTCTTTTATTAAGCTACCTGCCCGTATCTATAAATAAATAAATAATTTAGGGCCTCCACACGAGTTCTTCACAGTAAGGTCCAGGAAGTAATTTTTAATAAATTTAATTTAATTTTATTAATAATTTAAATTATTAATAAAAATAAAAAAATTAATACCTAAGTTCAATAAATTAAATAATTTAAAAATTTTAATTTAGTTCAAATCAAGTCGTATATTTAAGTCGTTCATATTTTTCTTTGGTTTAAATATATAAATGTAAAAAATGTTTATTGAAATTGGTTGTCAATCACAATACCAAGAAGAAAATGTAATATCTGTCAACAGTAAATGTAGCATCACATTGTACAACACTGCCTCGCAACAACATTTTATACCTATTTTTATTAAATCTTTATTTTTTTCTCTAATCATGACAAAAATAGTCAATTCTAGTCAATTGGTAATGTTTTTCGTAATTTATTTGATTAATACTCTTTTGTTATATTTTTAATACAAATTTCATAACAAAATTAATTCGTATTAAGTCGTTATATATTTTCAAAAAATTATAATATGGTAACGACTCATTAACTTTTTTGAATAGTATCTGTACGATATTATGCCAAAAATAATTTTACTATTGTTAATACAAATCGATCGAAGTTTATAGGTATATTCGATCATTTCCACCAGCAATACGTTGAAATCGCTAATATGTACAAAACCAGATAAATATATCATTTCTATAGAAATTAAAAACATGACGATGCCGTGTTGTCTGCGGATTTAATCCTTAAATAACACAATAACACGCAATACGTATAACACTATTTATCCCATCTACATATAACTATCGATTCATTTTGATCAACAGCAGCCGACAAGTATGTATTAACTTATACTGACTCGTTTTGCTTAATTCAAGTATGCAACGTTTTTTCATAGCATCGAAACTTAAGCCTAGGTTTATCACTGTTTAGTTTCTAGAAAAGACGCAAATATTATGTCATTGTCATTAAACTTAAAAAAGGTGCTGATGGCACACGAATAAATATAAATAGTTCATAACAGATAAAAAAAAAACCTTTTGCTTAGCGAACTGATTCAATATTGTGATTGGTCGAACGGTATCAGGTATATTATTGTAAATTGTATGGATTCTTATTCACTTATTCATCACTCATATCTATTTCCCTTAATTCCTCCCACCACTTATCCTATATCTTACAAAACTTTATTATTTTTTCCATCTCTTATTTGACCATGTTGTTGTGCAGGGTAAATGCCGTTCCATATAATTACGTTGAATTTATCACTTATATCATCAGCCGTAATCTGTACCCTCTCATTCGGTTGAAATACACGCACCCGGTACTCGAAAGAATAGTCAATCACTCAAGTAAAAGTGATTTGTCTATTAGCGTTTTTCCGATATTCGTTATCGGTTGTAAAATTTTATTTTTCGTCGCAAATGGTTTAGCGACCACCGCAGTTTTCTTTGTCTCCGATAATGTTGCGGTTCTAGAAAACCAGCCCACCGCTCTCTGGGTACGAGATTAGTGTTACTGATGACGGACACAAACCCTTATCAATTTAAAGGACAAGAGATGAGATGTGGGATGGCAACTTTGCCTCGAAAACGTAATAATACTTAATTAACACGACGCAGCAGCGGAGTCGTGTGACTCGAACTATGAGAAAGACGACGCTTGTAGTAATAGACGACGTTTTATTCTCGCCTTTTCGGGTCATACTTTTTTTTTTTCACAATATTTGGGTGGAATGGACATCAATATGTTTTCCTAGATCGCGTGTTTTTAACTCACAAATCCCGGCACGGAACATGAGAACCGAATAACGCGTACTCTTTCTATGTCTTGCCTCGGGCACTATAAAACTATTTTCATTCCGAGAAATTGTTGCGATCTACAAGAATAATTTATGAACAATGAATTGTCCAGATCCAATAGTCCAGGAGCTGTATTGCAAAATGAACTTTAATCTGCGGTGACCAAATACATATCGGGTGATCCGTAATTTCTCACTCCCTCAGACACTATATTGCAAAATCAACTTAATTTTTTTGAATCAATATATGCTATGTTTCGATAACGGAAGTCTACATACTGTAAATTTATACGTAGTAGTTATACGCATTGATTACAATTTTTAAACGTCCAAAGGTTAAAAAGGTAGTCAAAGATTGGGATTGTGTCAAAAAGCGTACAAATTTCCAGATAAACGTACGCCACCAATATTAAGTTTCACTATCAAATAATAACAACTTATATAATAAATACGTTGTAATAAACGTGAGCGGCTCATTGCCGTTGCAAAACTGTATAGATATATACATTTTATATTATGACGTTTTATATTATGCAAGGACAATTTTTTCCATTCCAGAGCTTTCTTTGGAAATTTTCTTTATTATGTACATAATATCATCATTATTGTTCCTGTGCGATTACATTTCATGCGGTAACTACGGAAATGTTATTATTACCTTTGGATGTGATTATCTGATTCACGTTCACATGCATTTATAATATAATCCACATAGTGGGTAGTTTGCTTAATAAAATTGTATATTTTTTTAAATTAACTTTGGTATCAGAATTAATAAATCTGAAAAAATTATATAGTGGAATTATAGACGTTTCCTGAAAGATGAAACCTGCATAGAAAGATCACACAAATAAAGTAACCAAAATTTAAGTTCGTAATTTATACCAACTTTATTATAATATTTATTTAAAAAAATAAAAAATAAATTATTTATTTATGTGTGTTATTCAAAGAAAATATAAAAATTATAGAACTAAAAACGTAGAAAAAAAATCCCCTTCTTTTGAAAATGCTGCTATATATAAACATAAATATGATTGTTTTAAATTTAATATCGATAAGACACATAACGATTTTTAAAGAAGATGTATAAAAAATATTTCTGAAATAGAATTAAAAAGATAACCCCTAATTCATATTATGCTAAACATGTTAAAGAAAATAACCATAATATACATTTTGATATCAATTCAGACTTAGAAATATTAAGTATCTGAAATAACATTTACATCAATTCAATTTTAGAAAAATTACTTATACACAAAGAAATTAGGAAAAATAATTTTATTTATATTTTAAATGTACAAACTAATTTTAAAAATAATATTTATTTTAAATACATTTTATATAATAATGAATAATAATAACCAAAGTATTTATATTTCTTAACATGTCTATACATAATAAAAATTAATTTGAAATAATCTCTCGTATTTAATCTCTAGTAAATAACCAATTTTTTCTCAGCGTATTCCTTAATTTATTTTTTCATATTTAGTCGTGATTTGATTTACTTTGTATGCATCTGACGATACATTTTGAATTCGATACTTAAATTCGTTATATAAATATAATACTCCAGGATCAGTATTTATTTATTTATTTTTATAGTGTTTATTTATTTATATATTAATTTACGAATATTACCTATTTACTAATTCTACATTTTTATTTAATTATTTATTATTTTATTAGGAAATATATGTATATATAGATCTAATATATTTTTGTAAAATTGAAAACAAAAAAAAATTAAATTATAACTATTACATCATTGGGTATTAACTAAAAGAGAGAGTTTTAATTCAGTATTTTTTCTAATTTTATATTTGCAAAAGCGTTTCTATTTAATAATGTACCTGCATTAATTAGTTGATTAAATAATATTATACCTGAATAAAGTAATAATATAAAAAAAGAAAAAATAATAATAATATTATAAAACCGATACCTAAAGCGAAAATGTGGTGTAGTTTGATAATTAATATTTATGAAGAAAGAACTTTTGAATATTACAGCATTTCTAAAAAATGTATAAAAATATTTTCTTTTAGAACCAATATGAATATAGACTTTCCTTTAAGCTTTAAACAACCAGTAGGTATATATTATTTATTAGTTATTTAAGCATTTTATAGACATAATATTCTCAGTAAAATTAATTTTGGTAACATATTAAATAAATTATAACAATAAAAAAAAGTCGGAATTTTTAAGTTAGGTGAGATACAATAATGGGTGGATAATATGTCCGTTTTTTTAGTTAAAATGTTTGTATACAGTACAATTTTTTTTAAATATTTTGAAAATATAAAATGCTAATTTCATTTAATGGAATATTGTAGTAATTTTTATGAAAAAACTTGTATTTCATATTTTAAGTACATTTTTTTTAAAAAAATGTATGGTCTTGGAATTAAAACGTTGATCAAATTATAGTGCCTTAATATTTATAGAATATTGAATATAAACTTAAAAGAAGCAGATCCTAGTTTCAAAAAACTTTTTTCTTGGTTTTACAATTTTATTCAGTTCATATCATTAAGTATAGGATATTTAAAAAGAATATTTTCAATAAATATATTATAAACATTACCCATAAAATCTTATTTAATTTTGATGAGATCAAACATTAATTAATATTATGAAAATAAAAAATTATAGATTCAAAAATAATTACCAATACTACTACTTTATTTATTTTTATTTATTTTTCATTTTTAAATTTACGGATGATTCATTTTAGTACAAGTATAATTTTAAAGTACCTATATGTTTGTTGAAAATTTGATATACATTAAAATTATTGCACAAGAAAATTATAACTAACTTAATAAGTTTTTTAAGGTAGGGTTAATGTTAATAACTAATATCAAATACTATTTTATATTAGGCATCTAATAAGTTCGTTTTTTAGATAGTTTGTGGAGAAATAAGGAATAAACAAAGGAATAGTGATTATCGTAGCTTATTAGGATATCTTAATACATAAAAGTAAGATTAAGTCAGATGAGTAAATATTACGATTCAATAGACCAATTATGAATTTAATACCAGCAGTGCACTTACGCTCAGCTATAAAGAAAAGGTCAAGCTAGTCAGCTACTGGAGTACAATTGTTAAGATGACAGGGAATGTTGAGTATGTAACTGACAAAACACAAATACTTTCGCTAAACTCATTCAGGTTGTAGTGAGTCAGTATAAAGATGCAAAATTATACAATTATATTCTATAATAGGTCTGATAAAAGAACATAATAATGCATTAGTGATAGTTCTAGCTTAAAATATTTTGCCAATCGCGTAATAAATTTAAGTGATTTACATTTTTTGCAGCACACATAGTATATATGCAACATAGGATGACGATTATAACTAAACTTATAGTTATGATTTATAATAGAATTCAACTCACGTGAAATATTGGTTTCACCAATTCTACAGTTGTTATAATAGTGCTAGAGTTATTATTTTCGTACTTAGAAGTGTTTATGCGTGATAAATAGATAATCTGTATACAATATTATAAAAAATGTTATTTTTCTTCAGTGCTAATTAAGCTATAAAAATGTTGTATACAAGTCTTTATTGAACCTCTATCCTATATCATAAAACTATGAATCCAAATTTTTGATCATATAAAATTACTATCGGCTTTGACTAACGTTCAGTGTTGTGCTTATAAAAAAAAATTATCTAGATATAGATAAGATATCTGGATTTAAAATTATCTAGATATAGATAGATAAAATAATTTTTATCTAGATATTTATATAAGGCATTAATATTTTCATCCGTTTGTAGGTGAACTCTTTTGGTCTTGGGTAATGATTGTATTATGTAATGATCCATTCAAAATATAAAATATTTCACCAATTAAATAAAATTGAAAGTCATAGACAAAATTATGAAAAATATGAAGATGGTATGACGATTAACACTGAATACGTTGTGGATGAGAGTGCGCTGCGTACATTCAAGTTTTTAATAAATAACGGAGATTTCACGCCTAATATTTATTTTGTTGTGCAATAATATTATGTAAACACATCAAAGTACGAATTCTTAGAATTGGGGTCCGGTAATGACAATTATTTAGAGCACATGCTTATATGAACAACGGACATAATTTATATATAAATATTGAATTTAAGGCGGTCGAATGATGATGGAAAACGATCAATTTCTGTGTAGGTACAGCGTAATGCTTATTGTAATATTGCTATTTTCTTATCGACAATTATTTCTGTATTTTAGTATTTATAAACCATCTACCGCGCAGCTGCTATAATAACTAGTTTAGACTTATGGTGCATTATCTCTGGTCCTAATATTCTTGTAAATGCTTTTTCGGCGTTCAAAATACCACATAACAATAGTAATATGGACATGAGACTTCCCCGTATGGGCCATACTATGAAATTATTAATAAAATAAATTGTCATTGTTCATAATTAATAATAAATGCTATGTAAAACTATTTTATAACCAATTTTTGCTAGTAAATATACAAATTAAATTGCTTATTTAGTTAATTATTTTATATTGAATGATAAAATTGTAGATTAGTTATTACTAACGATTAGGTACAGATTTTGTGAACTATCTAGATAAATTTATCTAGATAACTATGATTTTTATCTAGATGAAAATTAGATGTAAATTTTTTTTTATCTAGATAAGATAACGATTTGAAGTTTTTATCTAGATAACATTTCTAGATAAATTTATCTAAAGCACAACACTGCTAACGTCTATCAGCATGAATTTTAATCATTGTTTTGAATTTCAATAGCTCTAACACTAAATCCTTCACGATAAATATAGATTGACCAAAAAAAGCAGTTCATTCGGGTATTATATGAACCGAAATGCATCAAATGAATCAACTTACAAATATTTGATCCTTATTTACCAATTTTCTTATTTTGTCATTAAAATAATTTTTTACTTTTGTAATAAAATAAATATATTAATATATTCATATTTCATACTCAATTTCATTTTATATATTTTTTTTTTAATTAGTAAAAATAAGTTGGAATCGTTTTTAACAATTGCATTTAACCGAAACCTTAATTTTGTATTTTCAAATATCGAAACATAAAATAATAATATATATGTATTATTGAATTACAACAGTATTTAACTTGTTTAAGTTAAATTAATTTGTTTATAATTTTATTTGATTTAATGCATTTTAACGAGCAGTAATAAAAATGAATAAAATGATCAAACTTACAAACTTCACAGTATGTTAATTATTATAATTTTAAATTCTCAAAACTAAATTTTAGAAGTCAATATATATATATTATAATGAAGAGTTATTGTTTTAGAAATGGCAACAATAAATATGTACAATTTTATTTGCTCATAAACGTGTTTCAAATGTTTCTATAGGAATATTAAACCCAAAGGAGGTTGAAAATTGACAACTCAAACATTAAAATGTTTACCAATTTACCACTATTTGATTACAATTAATATTTTATGATGGGCAAAGAGGGCAAGCAAACAAAAAGTAATAAGTAAGAGTACCGGCAACCAAATAATGACTAATTTTTATTTGATTACTAGATTGAAATAATATTTCAATTATTTTATCTCGATTATTCCCATAACTAACTCAAATTAAGTGCAACTACCCGTCAACCCTATATTACAATAAATTTATATAAACACGGGATTTTCTTTTAATATATTATGACGATTTTATTTAAAATATACATATGCTATTTATATTAGTTTATACAAAATTATAAATAACTAACTTACTATGGTTTAACATAGATAATATTATTAGTATGATAATTCAAACTTTTCATAAACAGATAAGAATAATTTTTATGCATTTTGATTCTGTATAAGTTTATTAAAATATTTAATGAGGGTTATACAATTACGAGTGTATTCAAATTAATTTACTCCTAGTTTATTCATAATCTAACGACAAAGCCTATATTATATATTATAAGCCTGAAACCAGTATATAAGAAAATAATAAACCATGGAAAAATGTTGATATAAATCCAAAAATATCCTTAATTGTGTGTATAATCAGAACAGATTGTAGTCAAATAATAATTTTAATCAAACAAACTAACTATTCAAATAAAATATTTTTTTTTTTTTTTGTATAGATTTGTTAAGTTCTTATGAATGTATTTATTCAAATATCAACTATAATTAAGAAATATTAATTCTTAAAATAAATGATATTAATCATATATTATAATATCATCAATGATGGTTCATCTTATTTAAATGTTTTGAGTTTGTAGTTCTGATACCTACTTATTTTATTTTTCATGTGCTTTATATAATTCAATAAAGACGTATTATAATTTAATTTCACTAGGTAAAAGTTATTAAGCAATTATTAAAATTGAATATTTGCAAACATGTTCATTTAGAGATTTTTATTGTAATCATTGAGTACTGACCAAATAAATATTAAATTATTCTTAGCTAATATGATTTATTAAATTCATGAAATATACTATCTCAAATGACTCATAATGTAAATAAATAAGATGACAACATTTAACAACATAAAAGTATAATCATTAGTAAATTTGATGATTGTATAAAAGTGGTATTAAATATTATGTCAAAAAAACACATAAATCGTAAGTACACAAACAATTACCTCAGTTATACTAACAAAATTATTGAAATTATTGCAAATGAACAATTTATTTTTTTTAAATTTTAAAAATATTTTATATAATATTCCTTGTATACAAATTAAATTAAATCATTTCATTATTTACATTAATTGAATAAAAAACTATTTAATTTTATAAAAAATTAAAATAAATTCTCTACAGAATCATTGATAAAGTATTTTTCCCCTTTATGTGTTGAACTCATTTAGATTATGGCTGTAGAGCTTCATTGACTATATTGTTTTGTTCTTTTTTTATCATAACGTGCGATAGGAGTTAATAAGATTGTTTGATTTTCAGTGTATTAATTTGCTTTTGAATATTTGAGTTTAATTTTTTTTTAAATGTTAAATATCAACTAATTTTTTTTTTTTTTGCGACGACAGTATGTTCATATTTTACTATCGATTTTATTTTATATTTTGTACCATTTTACAATTTTTAATTTATAATTATTATTATTTTGTATGTCAACTGCTTAGTTTATTTCCATTTGCCGTTCACTAATATTATAATATGTCGTTGATTCTTTCAAAATTTTAACAATTTTATTATGAAAAAAAAGTTAAAAATATTTGTTGTTATATAAAAATTATAGTAATATATTTTGAATATATAAAAGCATTTGGTTTTTCAAAACTAATGTAAAAAGCGAAAAAATAAAAAGCTGTTTATGTTTTTCAAATAAATATTTTCTAACTAATCGCTATGGACATTTATCAGCATGTATTCAAATTTTAAAAAAAATGCATCTTTGTACGAAAGTAAATATTATTATGTGCATTCCAAATGAATTAATCTAAACCTCTGTCATTCTGTAGGACCCACGTCTGTTGCGTATGTACAAATCTCATTTTACAGCGTATCGGTGGTTTATACGAATGTCACTGCGAAAAGAGATTAGCGGATTAACAAAAAAAAAAAAAAAAAAAAGAGAAAGAGATAGAACAAATAAAATGAACCACGAACTCTTTTCAATAGATTTGTGTAAAACTACTCGTATGCTCATTTCGAATCAAAATAACAGTTCAAAATCAATTTTAAATTACCGTGTAAAGAGTATTCGATAGTCATAAAAAGCGGTTGAATTATTAACGTGTACATGAGGGTGGTCCTCATTTTTTAGCATTGAAATTGTTGATGTAGGACCCTCTCAATTTTTTCATTGTTATAAAAAAATAATTTTGGATGATTTTGGTCGTGACTACTTAGTCCCTTACCGTGCCTCTGGGGGATCGAAAAATAGCTAACAAGGGTAGTTTTGTTATTTTTTCGATCTAACTATATAAATATGATAATTAGCGAAAAAATGTATAGAACTTAAATTGTAGAAAATACAATTTTAAATAAAAAATATTTGTATATTATTTATTTTGAGTCTATTATTTTTAAAGAAAATTAATAAAGAACAACATTTTTTAATTTTTTTGACCAATTTTATAATTTATAGTTATTTAAATATAATTGTTAAACGTTTGGAAATATGAAAAAATATTTCAATTATAAATTATAAAACTATATTTCCTTACAAAAAGTGTTTTCGTAAAATGTTTATTGGATCTTTCATTTCATTTTTGGAGTCATATTTATTAAATATTATTTAATATTATTAATTATTATTACATTTTTATAATATAAAAATAATTTTTTCAAATTAATTTTTTTCAGGCTGGATAATAGCTACGATAATCACTGATAATTTGCAGTACTAATTGTTTTTGTTCTTCATTTTTTGTCAACAAATTATTGTAATCTTCAATGAGTTTTATAATTTTTTCCTCATGATCATTTACAGCTTTTAGTTTCTTTACAATCTCAAAAGCATTTTGATAAGATCCGTGAATAAACTAAATAGGAGGATTTTTTTGAAAGAAACTAATATCAAAATTGAATCTATTAAAAAATTCATTAGTTTCACTTGATATAAAATTTTCAATTTCATACTTCATAAAATCTGCAATAAATTGGTCATTTACTAGAACTCGTATATATATTGCAGGTGGTTCTTTCTCAAGTTTAAGATTTTATCCATTTTTTTTTTTTGTTTCAACTGCTATATTGATATCAAAAAAAAGCCAAAGCAACCGATTCAGGACTAAATACCACAATTGATTTTTAAATGTATTAAATGAAACTCTTGATATATTTTTTATCAATAGTTTTATAGTTATAAAATTTTTTAATAAAATTAAGATCAATAGAAAGTGCGGTCGAAGCTAATATTGCATTAAACCATGCTTCAATATATACAAAAACCAAAAATATTGATATGTCACATAGACCTTTCTCTTTTTTTTTTGTTAATTTTAATCCATAGCGAAATAAATAGATTTTTAGACAATATACTGCCTTAGCCATCCACTTTGCGTGATGAAGAGATCCTAGTAAACGAAATGATTGATTAGAATTGTGACCAAGGAAAACCAATGTTAGTTCTATTAAGTCTCTATAGTCATCACGTGGTTGATTTTTGTCTATTTTGATTGGGATAAAGAAACAATATGGGTAATATAAGGTTTGAAGATTTCATTTACTTTTTTATTTTCAATACCTGATTTAAATTTTGTTTTGTCTATATTTTTCCACTCTTGTTGAAATCTTTTGAAAATGGTACATCTCAACCTACTGACTTACTTAGTTTTTTGTCAATAATACTACGAAGAACGATTTCAAAAATGTGGTGACGGCATGGTAAATATAGTACATTTTTTTCCAAAATTTGCTCCTAAAATATGCATGTACCATTTAGTCGACCAGTATTTACCACAGTTGTATCGAAACTTATGCTTTTATAGATTTTTGAATATTCCAATTTAATAATATATTATAAATTGCAGATACCTGCTCTTTTTCTGTACCACATTTTAACTCTGGTGTTGCAATGATTTTCTCCACATCTCTACTCCTAATTATCACAGCAAGTCTGTCAATAATATTCTCACCTGTTAAAGATGGAAGTAGTATACCATCCCAATGTAAAATGGCAGCATTTAAATTATTTTCTTTACATTTATTTTTAATAATATCTGCTCTTTCTTGATGCAAATTCATTTGAAAACGACGAATAGATGATCTATTAATTATTAGATCATTTATATCATGCCCTAATGCTTCAGAAAGTGCTACCAAAATATGAACAGCGTATTATCACTTATTTTGCATTTATCTAAAGCCCCGAAAACTTTTGGAGTGATAATATTAATTTTTGCACTTTTTGTTGGTGCTATAGGCTTCACACTAATGTCTGTATTTGCATTGTCAATATCCATATCCATATTTTCGTCTTTGGCACTACTAGAAGATAATTCCAATACTTCTGCATTTTCTAAATCAAAATAACAAACTGATAAAATTAAAATAAATATGTTATTGGATATACTTGAACATACTTGCTTTTATTTAATTCCAATGTTTATACTGTCTTACAAATTCTGCCTCTCTTCATTTTTTAATTCGAACTTCTTTCCGTTGCATTTCATAATCAACTCCATACATAAAAACCGGCCGTCTAACTTTTCGTTGATTTATTAGAAACTATTTATCTTTTTCTATTTTTAAAATATTCAGTGCATCCGTGTGTGCTATATCGAAGATATTATGTAGATTAGAAATAAATATTTGTTCTTTTATTTTGTGGGTTGCCGTCGTTCTTCTTGCAAGTTTTTGTAATTTTCTCCATTCGTTGTATAACATTTCTTCTTTATTAATACAAATTATATCCCTTTTAGTTGGTATTCATGCTTTCTTCCAAAAAATCAACACTTTTTTCATTACAAGCTTTGCGCTATCTCTTACTTTAAGTTTTACAACGCGTAGATTGAAAAATAAAGTTCTTAATATTTGAATATTGGACGGTAATTTGCTTCCAGTTATTTTATTGGTATAATAATTGACTACATATATTTTATCACGTAATATCCTTGCAGCCATTATTAGTCTTAAAAATAACTAAAAAAGAATAACAAATGGAAATAATTATTATACTATTAAACATATAGAACGAAATTAAAGCTGTTAAGCAACGTGAAAACGTTTGGACACCAATACTACACTAACATACACACCACAATAACTGAGAAATACGTATAAAATTAACTTATTTTATCATGACCATTAGAACGCTTTCAGACGAGACACTTTGTGGCCGGCTTCTTGTGTCTAAAAAGAATCGCGCGACTAAGATAATATTGCTATAAATACACTCATACACACGAGACACAGACACGGAGTGTGTGTCGCGCCACAGAAGTTGCGTGTCCCGTCCCCTCTAGCCACCGGGCACTATGTCTGCGTCCGAGCCACTGATAACAAATTAAATTAAATTAGTACGTTCAGACGAGACACGTGGACTACAGATTATTTAGATTTTTAAATTACGTAAAATTATTTTTTAATTAGTGAACACGTTATAATATAACGTATTACAGTATTTTTCGAAAACTTATATAGTTTTATGTAATATACGACATTGTGTTCAATATGAGTCTCGATACAGACAAATTTATAATATAAATTGAGAAGTGTGTAGAATAAAGCGTGATTGCTGTATCTACGTTCATTTTAAAAAACTAACTAACTAAAAAATGTATACGTATTTTAGTATTTAAGTATTTTAAAACCAAGAGTTTGCACCATGAATAGGCGCCTGGAAAATATTTTTATACATTTTTTCGTAGTGAATAGGACACGGGTGTATGGTGTAGTGTCTCGTGTGAAGCAATGTCTACTTTTTGTGTACAGTGGCAAGATTCTTGTAGCCGGCCACAAAGTGTCTCGTCTGAAAGCGCTCTTAGTAGGTATTTAAGATAAAACTATTAAACACTAATCATTTTTATCTAATCGTATCTAATAAAAGGTATAATAATCAACTTTACTAAAATGAATACTACAACGGAATAATGTTTTTCAATAATATTAAAATATGTTATAATAATATGGTATAACAATAAAATGGTCAATTAAATTAACTTTTTACATATAACCTTTTTAATAAGAAATTTAATTTGACATCATTTTTATAAAAACGGTTTTTTTTATAACTCCATCCGTTCAACAAATATTTTCAAATAACTAAAAATTATATATTTGGTCAAAAAAATTAAAAATATTGTTCTTCATTAATTTTCTTTAAAAATAATAGACTTTTAATAAATAATATACATATACTTTTTATTTAAAATTGTACGCTCTACAATTTAAGTTCTATACTTCGCTAAGTATCATATTTATATAGTTAAATCAAAAAAATAACAAAACTACCCTTGTTTGCTATTTTTCGATCCCCCAGAGGCACGGTAAGGGACTAAGTAGTCACGACCAAAATCATCCAAAATTATTTTTTTATAACAATGAAAAAATTGAGGAGGTCATACATTAAATGAATAACAATTTTTTTCTTACTTTTATTAATAAGGATCTAGTGTACATGTGTTATAATAACGATGAACTCGGAAAACTGAAAGAATGCATCCAAGAACATTAACCAGCTGTATAGACATAACGGACTTATTTTCGTAATCATTGTAGTCTACATTTGAATTAATAGTTTTTAAAAAATTCTATTTACACAGGTAAATGGATTATCAAGAACAATGTCAGATGTCAATTGATCTGAAAGGAAAACTGATTTTGTGATGTTGTTTCGAAAGAAATAATTGTTGGATAGCCAGAAAAGTATCTACGCTTGGATACGAGTAATTAAAACGACTTACCCTGTGCGCGCGCGGCATCAATCGAGTTCTCTACGTGAGATGCGAATAATTAATTGCATTTCCGTTCGGGTATTCAGTTTAAAATGTTTGAAAATGTGTACCACAAACCGAATATGGCATGATTATTCGTCGAGAAAAGCACATGGTAGAAACTATATTATGTGGGTAAAGAAAGGAAACAAAAACAATTGTATCGAAGAAAATAAGTGCTAAATACAGTTATGTTCACAACGCCGTAACTTAATTGAACTGTGCTTTTAGGTGCGAGTGTCTTTGAAATGAACACTTGACAGACTGTTTTCCCTGCATTTTTCAACTGTTGACGATCGCTTTATCGGACAAAATAATACATCACTCATGTACATGTATAATGCACGAGTGTCACTCGATTTAATTGTGTTCTTTTTTTTCAGCCGAAAATTCTGTTTTCTCCGTGACACGAAGGATTGTTGCAGGATTTACAGTCTCGTCAGTCAAATAATAATCATTAAGATGTTCAACGAAGTATGTCACAAGGCAACCTTCAAACAGAATGTGGAAAAATTTGTAGTGGCACTTTCAGTTGGTAGTTGATTTCGTGAACGGTTTTCACCGATTCATACGTTTTACTCCAAAGCATTAAGAAAATAAAAACCAATGCGGAATCATTTCAGTTTAAAAATAACTTCAGAAAAGAATAGAAACCAAAATCATACGTTCATCGGTATCGTTTATCGGTGTATTACTGATTGCAGTGGTAGTGATGCTGTTTTTGAGATGAGTTGAGTCGCGGTTGTGACGATAGTTTTATCACGTATCTCTGCGGTAAATACGGAACCATATGAAACCATAATAGACATAAAACACCGCTCGTCGTACTCTGGATGAGGCGTACAAGTGGCCGTCGGGCGCGATTATGTTCGCCGACCAAAGGGACCCGCACACGATCATGCGCACCGCGATGCCCGCATACGGCTACGGGACCGTTCGGCGGAACACGCGGCGCTCTCAAAGGGCAGTTTTCCGAATACGTGCGCGTATCTGACCGGAAACGGTTCACGGGACACGGACAATTGGAGCCCCTATGCGTGTATCACTATGAACGAAGCCGTTTGTGCGATGGAGAAGATGAAATAAAAAAAAATCTAAAACGAGAAACAGACAATCGCGTACAATGTGAACAGCGCAAGTACATACACCAGTATGTACGCGATAAATGTATACGCGTGTTGGTGGTGGCGTTTACCTCCACACGTGATACGATACGAGGTCGCGTCGCGCAACGGTATTACGATACGGCCCGTGGTGCTGATCGCGTCCCTTAAGAAGTTTACGAATGCGAAACGTGTGTGATCCGAATCACGGTCCGAGATTTTTTTTCCCGGCATGGACACGAGTCGTGGCCCGATCGATATTCACCGTAACCATCGGACCCGAAGGTGGGACTAGGAATTTTTACGCCAGGGGAAAATTTTAAAATTACGCCCTATTATAGATAATCAAATACTCTTCTCGAAAATTTTTTCTAATAATTAATATACAATCATACTTATTGAGTTTTAACCTATTAACAGTATTTAACAAAATTAAAAATATCGAATTAGTTGTAAATAATTAAAAAAATTACACCCTCTAAAACATTATGCCCGAAGATGAATCCCCATCTTCCACTCCTAGTTCCACCCCTGATCGGACCTTTATTGTATTATCGACGGTCACGATAGAGGTTTCCAACGTTATGACATATATCGATTTTTTATCGATTCAACGTATTTTTTGATCTCGACTGATCGATTACAACGACAAGCCAGATACCGAAATGCTCTTTTGTCGCACATGATATTTATCCGCTTTTCTTATTTTTCTACGCTAAAAAGACTTATTAAAAATATAATCAGTTATATCAGCATTAGTTTATATCAGTGCACAAACCTAAATTTAGTACTGACGCTACAGATAGTTCTAAGCCAGTATAAAAATGCAAAAGAATATGCAACTTAGAATGTACAATTTTATACTGAAATAATGTTAAATTAGTATGTACACGGGAAGCAACTAGTAAACACCCATAATATAAACCAATGAGCTCAAAAATGTTTGATTTAATGGAATACAAGACAGAGTGATTACCCACTGATCCTTTGTGGAAGAAACATAAATAACGATAATACCTGTTGTAGAAAAACGTGTACTAGATAGAGAGGTACATCGTTTTATATTCAAGGTTCGTTTTTCAATACATACCTATTTATTATTCAGTAGTTTATAACCTTAATTTTAGCTCGGTTATTTTCCGATCGCATTTCGATGAAAAATTTACACCAAACAAGATCCTTAAATCGATAACCGCAGTGTCGTGATTTGATATAAGAAGTTCGAAACAATTGGTTTGAATATGAAAAAACTTAGTGAATGCCAAAAACTTTAGATAAAGATTGTCAGTTATTATGTGCGTGATAAATAAAATTAATCTCATTCACTGTAAACATGTGTTTTGTCAATGTTCTGTTGTGTAACGTCTTCACTTTTTGGTACCGTTTTATATTATTTCTAAATCGTACTTTTAGTATCCAAAGTTATCCATGTCATTACAAATATTCAATTTAGTTTATCATGTAACTAAATGTAACTATTTAGCTATATCGGTGTTACGATTAATAATACCTAAAAATTTTAAGAATATATAATGCATTATTTTTTAATTTTTGCCAGCAAAATATAGTTAAAGAAAAAAAATAATGCCTTCTAAAATTACAATTTACTGCACTCGGATACTTAATTTTTATTACAGGTACTGCAGTGCAGTAAAAGAATGCGAGTATGAAAATGTATCGTTTGAACTGAAACTTTAATGAAAACTTATGAAGTGAAATAAACTTTTGACCTCTTTCGCTAATAAAATTAAGTTCCAAACAGTATTGTACTACAATGTAGGTTTTAACGTAAAACATAGCATTCGAGTACTTTTGATAACATTTATATAATTTTATAATACGGTATAAATATTGAACCGAAAAATACTAATTGAAATTTTATCTATTTGATTCTTTTGTTGGCGTTGTTGGTGAAATTAATAATTCCGAGATTTATGACAGAAAACGTTTTCAAAATAATAAGCACTCGAAGTTCTTGGAAGAATGTTTGGAATAGATATTCATTGAATCGTTTTTAAATTGATCTACATATTAGTTTTATCGGGAACGTAATCTAATTAACAGCTAGCACACCAAATTCGTAATAATAACAATTTAATCATTACATGCATGTGAAAGTCAGTATTCGGGGTATGTTATTCGAAAAGCATATAATTGGAAAATACATAGAATCATCTGTTATACAACATTGTTTTTTATTGTTAGACTACGTATAATGTACAGCCACACACGCTTTTTGGTTGTTTGTATTAAATGTGATATTTATATTTATGAATAAAACGTGTATATATGTGTGTAAGTTTATGAAAGTTTCTACAAAAGACTTATTCAAAAAAATGTTTCGACACCGATAATAAATTGCCACTTTATAAACAATTGTTAAAAAGTCTTTTGATTTTATTTTATTTCTTGTAAATAGTAATATTATATTTGACTTCTTTATTACAGCAATTATAACTATTTGATCGTGTACTGCTTTTTTTTTATGCCTATTATTATGTTTTTTTTAAATAAAAAAAAAACGTATTTTCATTAATTTATAGCTTTGTATCAAAAACATCTTTTTGTATAAATTACATAAAACAATTTTCATTTGTATGTTTGTATTGCGTTATATTTATCAATGCTTCTAACCATATATATAAAGGAAATTGCAATCAAATTGAATAGTTATTCGCTTAAATATTATGGACTCTATTTCAGAAAAATTATTTACCGATTACATCTTCAACAATTTCTTTAGTTATTCAAGGATATTTTTATAAATTATCCAATAATAATACAATTGATTGGATCCACGTCCAATGTGCACGCATTAGACATTTGAACATTGCAATTTGGATAAATTTGTTAATGATGGATTTGTTCATCATGTTGATTTATGTGAAATTAATATTTATCAATTTTACTGATTTTATTAAATATCAAATTATATAAAATGTTCTAATGCAAAATTTAAAATAAATCAAAGTTAATAATATCAAAATATATAATAATTTAATAATATATGTTTGAAAAAAATCTTTAAATACAATATTAGCAAAATACTAAAATATATGGCGGAAAAACCTAGTGTACATTGACTGTAAAATATAAAATAAAATCATAAAAAACAATATTATCTTGTAATATAAAATGTGTACAATTATAATACTTAACATTTTGAGTAAAAAATAATATTTAGCTTAATATATAGCTTCCATTTCAGTTATGTAGTACTTTTGCTTATATATAACGCCGCGGTATTTTTAATAACTATGGAGAAAATATCTATTTCAAATTTTGTCGTAATATAGTTAATTGGCCTTATGTGCGCCGTGTAAGTAAAAGTATGAAGCCGATTATTGAAATTCTGTGAATAAGAAATAATCAATAGAATATCATTGTGAAAAGGTACGCCACGTAAAGTTTTACGTTTTTAACGAAATTTATTAGCTCTCAAGAATAGAAATCCATGATGTTAATCATATTTAATTTATTTTTCTGTTAATGCAGCTATCAGAGAAACTATTTCCAATGACAGCGAAAAATTGTAAGTTATAATATTGTCAACATAAATATCCGATCATTTAGCTTTAAAATATTAATAATAATTAAGCCTTTTTTTTCATTTCGTACCGTTTTAATGTATTGTGCATTCAATTTGAAGTTCTAAAACCATTTACACAATTATTATTGTTTTCATTATCAAAGACTTGATGCATTTTATTGAACATTTGAATGGAAGTTTAAAAATTACAGTAGTTTTGAACAGGTTTTTGGTTTTTTTTTTTCAATACACGTGTTCAAGTGACTTTTTTCGAAGTTGTTCATTGGGCTCTGGTGCAGTTGTCACGTACTATTGCGATGTAATTTATTCACAGTCTGCCAAATTTAAGATATTTCCACGTATAATACAATATAATAATAAATCTGATGTTCGAAAGGAAAATAAAAAATTAAGTAAAACTCGAACATATTATATTATATTATGTGGATGTTTGGTGGTGGTAAAAATAATTATAATAAAAAAAATATCTATATTATTATATTGCGTTCTTTGGATCTTTACGCACTATATTATTGTACTTGGATGTTGATAAAACAAGAAAGAACAGTTCGAGAAAAAAAAGAATGAGCTTCGATAATGACGAAAAATATACACAAGCCAATAACACCATCATGACAACTGTGAGAGAAGCATTTTGCGAAAAACGATTCCGTTTGTATCCCACCTATTTTTGCAACACGATTACGTATGTTCGTTGGTCGATTAAAGGACACCTAAAATGACCCGAAATAAATCAAGATTACGTGCAAGATCGACTGCAATGTTGTCAAACATTTATTATACTGTTAAGACAACTGAAGCAGCAGCAACGGCAGCACTGTATGGGATATTATTCTTTTTCGTTACGGGCTTTATGTGGTCTAAAAGTGATTATATTAAGCTAGTTCAAACTCGATAGCAATTAATAACTTTTCAAATACGATTGGTGATAATTAATAATATCTCTCTCTCTTTCACTCTATCACTCTATCACTCTCTTTCTCTCCTACAACCTTCACACTCAATCTCTCTCTCCCTCAATGTCACTACTTTTCTCCCTTTCTATCTATCCCTCTCACTTTCCCGCACTTCTATATCTATCCATCTAGTCTCTTGAGAGTGGGTTTATAACTTTATATAGAACTACTTTTTAGAACGCCCCCGGGAAAGGCTACAGATAATATATACTGCACAGAAATCCATTTTACGGTGTCATAACTTACTGCGATTTATCGTTGGAACTCTAAACCCAGTGTACTAGAATTGTAGGAAACGAAAACACACTGGATCGCCGATCGGCATAAAATGTCGTGTTATACATAATATATGGTGAAATAGTTCGTTGTAGAAAAAAATAACGTTTACAAATTGAATTTTTTCAATCCACGAGAGTAGGACGCTGAACGTTGCTGGTGCAATTGTTTTGATTCACCATTACGCTAACTGTCATGCAATAGAGTTTGCGGCCGATGCCCGTTTATCTAGATGATATCTTCGTTGAAGTTAGTTAGTCATGATCAATGTTCTAGTCAAATTAGCATTAATGCGTGTGTAGGTAATTATATAAATCGTAAAACATTGCTTAATATTATTACGTGAATGTTGTCTTTGTTTTTTAATTAAATCTAAAAACGTTAGATGAATGCCGAGTAAACCAATCTTTAGTTATGATTTTTTTTATAGCTATAGTTTTTCTACAAATTATAAAACGAAACGATTGAAAGATAAATAGTTTTTTTTTTTATTTTTATTTCACATGAAATACCTAACTATCTATGTTATTCAAATTTTATCACATAAAACATATTTTCACTTGTAGCAAAAATATCGGTCATGGTGACTTTTAATGTTTAAAATCGAATTAGTGTTAGATTAAACGTGTTTACTATACCAATTATGATTTTGTTATACTGATAGGTAAATACATTTTCGTCACGTTAGAAACTGATTCGTAGTGGTTCTTGGCTGTGAATATTATTGAACTCAAATCTTTACGAAAACATAATATTTACTCTGTACAGAGTTTTATGATGGAAAGGGGGGGAAGGGATTTAAATGTCGGTGATGAGGCATCTCATTGGAATATGTTGATCAACAAAGATAATGAAGGAGTAAATGCGAATTGCATTGGACTGAGACCGCTATGCAACTATATTTAGATATATATACTAGATATTTAGATTATATTTAGATATATAATAGACTAATCACAATCAATTGCAGCTAATCACTGAATTCATAAAAAAAAAAAAAAGATATAGATTTATATCAGTTACATTTTCATTAACACCAATCAAAACAGGTATCCACGCTGTTATTACAACGGTTGATGTGTAACTAGTTCGGTGACGGATTTGTTCGAGCCACGTGAATCTTCGATGACTTTACGTTTTAGCTATCAAAACATAGTGCGTAGTGCATGTACAAACACTGTACCATAATCAATCATACACACCTACTGTGAAAACAAACATTAAATCTATATTTCCGAATACACGTACGAGGAATAATAAATTACAAATTCCCTCCAACCGCTTCTAATGAGTTTTTAAACTAACAGAAGGAACGAAAAATCAGTTTAATATATTTTTTCAGTCGAAGATTTATGTCTGCCAAACTTCCGGTATAATTTGACGTTTTGAGTTTCCACCATGAGTATTATTATTATCACTATTATTATTATTTTTTTTTGCCTAATATAAACTCTGCAGTCCTCTCGGCACTACCACTGTTTTGCATCAACCCGTCTCGCTTCCGGACAGACGCCCACTCTAGCCAGTCACCTCGAGTCTTGTTTCAGCATAATATCAAATCTCCATTTTACCCGGTCAACTCAGTAGTTTATTATTTTGTTCGTGACATTTATGGTTATGTCATTAATTGATTATTCCGAATACCACTCACCAATCTTGTTGTCGAGTTATTCTAGTTTTCCACACCAAACTCTGTCGATTTCTGTATTTCATTAACCATTAGATAACTTGTTATATTTTATCACAATAAAATATATTATATTAGATCATGTGTTATAACATGTGACTAATTTTTATCAAAAGAATTATGTTTTAACTATTTTAAATAGATGTAGTAGTAGTTTATTATTTCTGTTTATAGATTTTGATGTGTTGACCATTATTATTATAGTAATAATAACAATAAATAAATAGCAATACTCTGATAGCTCATACTATAATAATGTTATAGTAGTGCATTTATAAAACATTTTCCGAGGGGAAAATAATAGGGCAACAAGATAATAATACGTATTAAACCATCCATACCAGCGTTTCCCGAACTTTTTTCTGCCGGTCCCCTTAGAGATAATAAAAATGATCACGGACCTCTTAATACAAATGACAATTAAAAACAATAATACATAATAATACGATTATATTATGTTATATTATATCGATATTATCGATTGCTTTACTTTCTGAACTAAATGCTGATATTTTTATGATAAATAATGATATACCAACGCGATCAGTCTGCCTCTAATCTTAACTGCTTTTCGACAATAATTATTTCGACAATGTATTTTCCATGTAATGCGAATATTACATCAGTATTTTCGTTTTTACCGATAAGTAATTTGTGTATTTTTAATTTACGTTCGTGGACCCTCTCTAGTATACGTGAGGACCCCTAGGGGTCCGTGGACCACAGTTTGAGAAACAATGATCTATATAATATATACTAAACATGATTTGTTTTAGAAATGAATATGAACCACAGAATCAAGCGTAGTTATTGAAAATATATTATAGCTCTAAATGGTTGGCAAACAATGCGTTTTTATAATTATACAAATTTTAAATAGATTCAAAACAAAACAGATATTTACTAATTTTATTTATCAGCTTCAAGTAATACTCGTAATATGAGGGATAGAAGTTGTGAATGAAAATTAATGAATATTTAAAAGTTTATGAAATTAACAACTAAAACCATTGAAAAAAACAATTAATAAATATTTTTACATTTATTTAATGTAGATTAATTGATTTATTACTAATAGATAATTGTATTTAGACTTGGTCTCTATGGATTATTTTATTTTAAGTCTTAGTGTCAAACATACCATCAAGATTAATTATATACGTATACTTACAATCAAAAATGAAACGAAAATGGCAGATAAAAATAATCGTTTTAAATTAAATACATAATTTATGGATTAGCCCACATTAAATGTAATCATATTTTTAAATAAACCTCGTAAACAAATGTATAAAATTTGATTTGATATTTATTTATTTATTTATTTATTTAAAAATAAACAGTAAATATATACAATAAAGTGATAGTTACATTTGTTTGACATCTTTAAGCAATTGCCTGTGTTGAATGTGGTGAGTTCATAATATCTTAATATCTAAAGTTTACACCGATCAGTTCTAATATTGAATAATTATAAAAAGAGAAAACAAAACAAAACATAAATAATTTTGTATATCGAATTCAAATCGTTATAATAAACTCATCTAATTCATTATATAAGATTTAAAATGCTTATAATTACTTAAATTATTAATATTAATTGACATTTCATTATATAGTGAAAGTGTTCGATTTAAGCAACTTTTGTCTCCAAATTGTTTGTTACATTTTGGAATAGTTATATTTTTATTTTTCCTGTATCTCTTATTGTAATCACGATTACGAGAAGGTAGGTACATTTTATGTTTATAACATAATAGCAAGTAGATACATTTAATAAGAAGTTTATCGAAGTCTAAGACATTTAGTTAATTATAAATAAATGTAGTACAAGTAAGAATAGGAAGTTTTAAAATAAATGTAATAATCTTATTCATAGTCGATTTTAATTTGATCAAGTGAATTTCATTAGCACCACCTCATATCTCAATAATGTAAAATGTAATCCAACTACCAATAACACTTCTAATATTTTACAAATTAAGAATTAGAACTTAAAAATAGCTAGTCATATACTATGATTTTAAAATGTACGTTTTGTGCTGTTATAGTTATATTTTATTTTGTTAAAATATTTTATTTATGGTATTCGAAAAACGATACTGAGCGAAGGACAGCGTTAATGATAATTTCAATATTTCTTAAGTTGTAAATGTCTCGAGAATAAATCTGTTAAAGCTTACTATAAAACTTTAATGAACAAAAAAAAAAAAAAAAAAAGATAACTGTTAAATCTACTGTACATTTTATATTTTTATTTTTTTGACAGTTTTCGAGTCGTATAAACACAATGCTCATTACTCATTTTATCAACAAAAAAATAACGCTTACATTCCTTTGCGTAATACCATCTTTATAAAATATGTAATATTATACTGTTATTATAATTACACTGATAACTGCTTAGACGGCAGATTATAATTTGCGGATACATTATTGTCAAAGAAACTTTCTTTTTTCCACAAAAATAATATACGTATTAGTATACCGTTCACGCGTATATAATTTGTTGTAAACACATGTTTGATAATAGTAATTTTTATTTCATATATTCTACCTTGGCAATATACCTATATCAAAATCACCGAACCTATCATGTCCTATACACCGAATATTTCAACGTATATAGACATATCACAGAAATTGAAAATTGATTGAACGCAATATTGTCCTATAGTGATCGAATTACATCATCACGAAATATAACCACTTTGTCGTACACGTCGATTACTTCTGACGTATGTCTGCAAACGAAACACATTCAATTTAATCTAAAAGCACTTTATTAAAAAGATTGTTAGACGATGAACGTTTTCACGCTAAGGACCCTCTTAATTCGTTCCCTTTTTACTTTTGTAATATAACTTATCTTCATTAGAGCATATTTTTACAATTATAATATTTGATCATCTTATAATAATAGACTAAAGATATCATTTCATTCTAAGTCATTATTACATAATTATTTACTGAACTTAGTTTTTAATGGTTTTATTTACATTAATGTTGTTAAATTAAGTTCATCATGAGAAAAGTTTCATTGCAACATTTTTTTTTTTTTTTTTATAAAGTTTTCCTGACAATTGGTCATCTAAAATTTAAACTTAAGGCTAAAAGAATATAATATTTGACATTTTGAAAAAGGTTAACATAAAAAAAAAAAATTACAAAATCAGTAAGAATTGATGAATTAGAATTTAATAATGTTTTATGAGCTTAGATCTAACTATATTTTTAAAACAGTAATAGGTATGTACAATTAAGATTTAATTAAGAATTAATAAATATGAGAAAATAATAATACAATAGACAATTAGCGTAGAAGGTCATGTGGACGTCCACGCTTGAGACGGCGTATTGGAGGAGAGACACTTAGGTTGTAGTATTTAGCGTTGCTAGCAAACTGTAAGTGGTTGAAGAAGTTGATTGTTAATTTCTTTATATAATCAGTTATAGAAGGTAGCTGGAAGTCCGTGTAAAATGCAGCATTACGTATAAATCATGGGGCGTTAGATATTGTCCTGAGGACTTTAGATTGAAATATTTGTATCTTGTATATGTGGGTCTTAGCACAATTTCCCCACACAGAGTCTGCATATAAAAGTAGTGGTCGTAAAATTTGTTTGTATATCAAAATAGAGCATTTCCAGCTTAGCGATGATTGTCGGTTTAGCAATGGATAAAGTATCTTTAGTCTCTGGTAGCCTTGTTGAAGTTTAGAGGTGATGTGTGGATTCCAAGTTAGTTTCCTGTCTAATATTACGCCGAGATATTTGATGCTAGGTGACCAGAGAATGTTATTGCCGTACAGTCTTAAATTGCCGGGAGTTTTGGGGCGACGATTAGTGAAAAGAACTGCTGTGCTTTTTTGTGGGTTCAGTTTTATTTTCCATTTATCTCCCCATTTTTGGATGTCATTCAGGTGGTCTTGAATATTTTTTGTCACTGTTTCAACGTCTGTAGATCTTGAATATATTGCGCTGTTGTCGGCATAAAGTGCTATTTCCGTATTAATTGATGTGGGAAAGTCCGAAACATATAGGTTAAAAAGTAACGGAGAAATTTTTGAGCCTTGAGGTACACCTGCATTTATAATTTTTATTTGTGAAGTAGTGTCGTTTATTTTGGCATTAAAACAGCGAGCAGTGAGGTAGGATTTGATTAGAATGTAAATAGCATTTGGGGCGTTTAACATTTTTAGTTTATATAAGAGTCCGTCATGCCAGACCCGATCAAAAGCTTGGGCTACATCTAAAAAGGCTGCACCTGTATGTTGTTTTTTTTCGTAACCATGGCTTATATGCTCTGTTAGATATAGGAGTTGTTGGGTAGTTGAGTGATTTGATTTGAATCCAAATTGGAAAAGCGAAATAGCATTTATTGCATTTAAATAATTGGTGTCACGAAGTCCCATCAATGGATGGTCTCTTTGCTCAAACCCCCTGTCTGAATAGATGTAAATAGTAGTAAGTAATTATTTGACTTGTCTGTTAATTTACCCACTATTTGTCTTTTCTATATAAACTCCATTATCACTTGTGCTTATTGTAAACCGTAATTTTACAGATTGTACAATTATCTAGCTTAAAAAAAAAAATAAATAATAATTGGTGAGCCTGTAGTGTATAATTTTTTCAAATATTTTTGAAACTGATGACCGTAAACTAATAGATCTGTAGTTACGCAGGTCAGTGTTATCTTTGCCTGGTTTTGTGATTATGATGATTGTGGCCAGTTTCCATTCCTTAGGAAAATATCCAATTTTTATTAGGGAATTGAATAATATGGCTAAATAAGTAATTGCTTTCCTAGGAATATTTTTTAGAATAGCATTGGTAATTAGATCGTGGCCGGGTGATTTTCTTTTTGGTAATTTTTTTATTATGTCTAAGATTTCGTTTGGACACGAGTAAGGTAAAACATTTTGTGGAAAAATATTGGGCTCACATAGTTTTTGTTTGACTAGATTGTCTGTAGAGTTTTCAATTGCAGAATTGTTTAAAGTGAAAATATTTTCAAGAGTGTGGGCAAACAGTTCACATTTTTCCGAGTCAGTATTTAGGTAAGTACCACTCGCTTTTAAAGGAGGGATTTCATTTGAGTTTGGTTTAATTAATCTTTTGGTCGCTGTCCATAGGTTTGAGTCTGCTTGGTGTATAGCAGATAAGTATTTTTGGTAACTGTTAATTCTATGTTCTTCTAGTTATCTTTTAACCTCTTTCGTTAAGTAATTTAATTTTTTTCGATCAAGTAGTTGTCTGTACAATTTCCAGAGTCTTCTGATTTGATGTTTTGATTTGATTAATTTTACAATGTTGAGAAGTTGATTAGGACTATAATTTATTACCGTATTTATTTTTTTTCTGAACATTCTTCGGCCGCTTGACATATGATTTCACGTAAATGTGTTACTGCAGTGTCTGCACAGTTAGTATTTAATATATTTTTAGGGATAATTAGATTTGTTGTGATGTGTTGTTTGAATTTTTGCCAATCTGCTTTACCGGTGATGAGTTTGTGAGTAGGAGTTGAGAACGATAAGGACATATCTAGTGTAATTTTAACAGGTAAATGGTCCGAGTCAAGTTCGAAAAGTGGTTCTTGGTGCATGGAAAAACGAATTGATTTTAGTATAATTACATCTAAAATATCAGGACTTCTACTTTGATCATATGGATAGTATGTGGATGTGTCTGGAGCTGACAGTATCGCAGGATTGCTTGCAAGGTATTTATAAAGTTTACGTCCATTAGTATTTATGGATTTACAATATCAAGTTGTTTACAATGTTTACAATTTAGGTCACCTACTAAAATAATTTTTTGATAGCTATTTAATAACTTTTCAAAGTCGTTTATATACATTTGAAAACTAGGTGATTGATAAGCACTAATTATTGTTGTAATTGATTGGTTTATTGTAATAGATATTGCGACTGTTTCGAGAGTTTGTGTAGCAGGTACATACATTGTATGTTAGTTGATGTTTTATTTTGGATTTGATTATTATAGCAACACCACCTGAAGGTCGAACCGCTAGCCTATCTTTGCGATAGGTAGTATAACCATTAAATTTAATTTTATCGCTAGCAATTAGATGCGTTTCACTCACACATGCAATATCAACATTATAAGCCGATAAGAAAGCTGCAAATGTGTTTCGATTTTTCTTGATTCCATTAGCATTCCAATTTATGATAACTAGATTAAGATTATTTATTATGTTAGGCGACATTTATATTATTTAATAGAACAAGTAGATTTTCGATGACTTTTTTGATAATTTGTGAGACGAGTGTGCTGATTAAGGGCATACGTGACTTAATAAGGTCGTTGGTGATATTTGAGTTATTTAATTCTTCATCTTGTTTTTTTTATTTTTAGTTTTGTCAGCGTAGGTTGGAGTATTGCTTGTGTTGGGAATTGTTTGGTTTAAAACTTGGTTTTAGGGATTTTCGATAACCGTATTGGTTATGGGTTGGGTATTTTTGTTATCGTATACACAACTCTGTTGTGTAATGTGTTTAGGAGCGTTCTTGCATAGTTGGAAGGTACTTTTTTTATTTTTTATTTGCTTGTATATTTTACAACCTCTATAATTAGCAGGGTGATTTTCATTACAATTGACACTTATAGATGGACTGTTTTTATCCTTAGTGCATTCGGAGTAATGGTGGTTTTCTAAGCATTCGACACGTCTAGGGGGGAAGTTACAGAAGTTTTTTATGTGTTGGAAACGTTGGAAATTTTTACATTGTGGTATGGACGAATCGCTTTTGCGACTCTCGACCGAGATAACGCAATAAGGGAGGCGATCAAGTGAAAATATATTTTTCTTGGAATTGTCTAGTAAGATAGCAACGATTGGTATAGGAGATTTGTAACGATTTTGGAGACGTGTGACCGATGTGACGTTAAATTTTAGTTCGGTGAGGGCCGAAAAGATGGTTACTTCGGGAACAGAAATAGGTAAATTTCTGATTATTACAGATAGGTTTCTTTCCTCAGGAAGTTGATAGATGTGGTATTTAATGTTTTCTTCGGATAAGTATTTTGTGATTGTACGGTAGTCGAAAACCATTGATAAATTCAACTTTAAGAAAATATTTTTGTTATTTATATTAAAATTGTCTACTGTCATAGGTGTGATCTTGTTTATGAACTCAATATAGTCGACGATATCATAAATATATAGTGAGGGAATTTTTTGAACTATTTGAATTACCTCCACATGATCCATCACAGTTTCCTCTGAGTTGTCATAATTCGTATTGTCAAGATTTGCGAGAGGAGAGTATTTGATTTTGTGCACATGCCGCGGAGAAAGAGCCTCGCTGCTGGAACGTTTATTACCCGAGTATTGGGAAGCATTGGCTTTTACCATGTTTGCACCATGCACTGAACTATTGATTAAGAAACACGCGCGACGGTGGATAAGCGAGCGAAATACGTAAGCACAACCAGTTGCGATGTACGCCGCACGAAGAGTGATTGCAACATTTCCTAGTGTTACTCATATAGTCGTGTGCAGAACTGCATTTCAAGAGGTACCTACAATAATTTTGGGCCCTATCTTAACAAAATGTTTAGTTGCATTTAATAAATTATAATATACAAATAGTAAAATAAACATAAATCTAATTTTTTTTTATTTAATATCGTGATGTATTAATACCAATGAATATGTTTTCCTTAAATCTCGTATATTTTTTCAATTATTTATGATTTGTACTTTTATAATCAATTGTAGCTATTGTGTTAATATAAGAATATTTTTTTACAATCATTTAAAAAAAGTAGGTTTTTTTTATGAACAAATATTGTTTATTTTTTATTAAATATTTTAGAGCAAACCACATTTGATTTGAACTACATCAGTTTAATTCAGGGCTTTAAACTGGTTAAAACCGTTTCTATTATTAACTGATTTTATTAAAATGTCTGTGCATACACATAGCACAGCAGTATAGGTACATGTTTTTTTTCGACAACAATCGACTGTCAACGTACGGATGATATATTGATTTTATCGATTTGTCAATCACGTGACGTGTGCGTCGTAACCTCTGTTCATACCATGTATAAATGTGTATGGATATTATGGTAGTAGGGGGTTTGTCGCCTTTGGTTTCACGACTTATACGTGATTTTCCGGAGACTCGGGAGAGCGGCATTCCGGCACGCTCCTATGTGTTTGTGGACTGTGGTTGACGACGGTCATTCAAAACGTTTTTACTTACCACTTCAGTTCGTGCTGTACGGCTCGGAATGTACTGCTCGGGTGGTGTGTTACGATATTGTTATGAGGCGTCTGGGTAAAAAATTAAAATGGTCCTTGCATTGTTACGGTCACGAGAGTGCGGACGTACAAACGTTGGGTGACCGACGGATATCGTTTGTTCTTGAAAACGTCAAGTGTTACTTCAACGAAACGGCACAGCAAGACAATATGAGTTAGGACGTCTAAGGACACCGGGTCCGGATGGATGAGCGCGTACGACCGCGGTGAGACAGATGATATTAGACCGCTGATATTTTCCCCATAGATCTTGGGCGTTTTCTCGTCATTTATTTTTTGAAAATACTGTGTTTTTTAACGATGTAAAATTATGTAAAATTATAACAGTAGAATATACGCTTATTATAAACACACTTAGATCTAGGTGAAATGTTTCGATTAATCAATTGTCTTTAACAAGTAATTAATAACATTCTATACTTATCTGATCATTATTTATAACTAAATTAATTAATAATATACATATATATTACAAGCTATGAAAAAAAGTAAAAACAGTAAATATTTGTTTTATTTCTTATATTGTACATAAATTACAAGTAGTTGGAAAAAAAATTGAAAAATGATTGTTTTCTCAATTTGTTGATTAACTGTATAATCAATATTTACGATATTTATCAATATTTTTATATTTTTATTTATAATTAATATTTAATCAATATTTTGTAATAATGTAATATTTATAATGATCAAATGCATTTTCTATCTGCACAGAATTGAAATATTTTCACGTGAATACTAAAAGCTTTCACAATTTTTTATATCATCAGGATTAGGTTATTCAAGTGCTCAAGTCTCTAAATCCGCGTTACAGATCTTCTTTTCTGAAGTAACCTTTGTAGTTTCGAGGTGTGAATCTATAAAAATCCAATCACCATACATTTCTTCCGAGAGATCGGCTGGTTTTTCAGCGAGGCTTGTGTTTATCTTCAGTTTATATAGATAACTGATGATATATATACTTTCGGATATCGTTGAACTGAGTCTGACTAGGTTTCGAATAACCGATATGCTTTTCTTATGTATTAATAACGTGATTGTGCCAATTATCTATATTTTTAACAAACAGTTTTTACTTTATTTTCGAAAACGTTAATAATTTTTTGAAATAATAAATGGCCCATGATAAAAAAAAAAATCATATGTTAAGTTATATTTATTATTATTCTGCAGATAATTTAATTTGTACAAATACACTATATCTAAATCTATATCTACGAAAACGTGCGTTTAATGTACATCCATAGTAAGTTTAAATAAATTGAGAGATTTTGTCCTACTCTTTAAAAATATGCGAGTATTTGTCGATCCGTTGAGAATGAACCAGAATAATTTGTTTGATAAGATCTGTTAATTTACATAGATCAGAATATTTTTTCATTGCATTTAACCTTTACACACAGTAAGATTATCTTTATATAATTGAAATATAAAGATGATTCGAAATCGTGGTTGAATTAATACATTGTAAATATCATTTTATCAACGGTTGATCGTATTCTTACTAAAACAATAAAAAATCTTAGAGCCTTGACCGCATTTTCAGACCATTAGGTTCTGGCCGTGTCGATACTACGATTAGTCGATTTTGATTGTTACGCGGGAATTTAAACGTAGGACTATAAAATGCAAAATATTTATAACGATACCATGGGAAACCACGATTCGAGTGTTACGATATTTTACGCATGAAACTTATGTTTATGCAAACCGATACTATATTGCAGTAGTATATAATGTAGAACACATATATATACACATATACATACCCCGTTAACTCTACGGAACATGGCGCGCTCGGCTATAACGCTGTCACGATACGTGTTCGTTATGGTACGTCGCACTGCTGAACGTACCGTCGCGCTGAATAATTAATCGTGTCCGACGCTGGTGGAAGGATAAAATAATTAACCAACAATTCTAACGTTTCACTTACTAGCCAAATAAATCAGAGACTAAAAATAAGGGATTTAATCTGCCGACGGTTTTCCGAAGCATATTAAACGCATGAATTTTTAAATACAGGTTTTTCCAGGAAGACATACAAATTTAAAATATCTGTCTCATAAGTAAAATAATGGTATTTACAAAATGTTACTATTGAAAAGAAAATCCCTTATATATTCCTTTTGGAGATACAATTATAAAATATTATATATTAAAATTAATGCCCGAAGGTGATGTCTATTTGACGTATGCTATCCTGAAATGGAAATATTTCTCTAGCAATAGTTACAAGTTTTTAACGAAACCTGGATCGTCATTTGTATTTTACGTTACACTATTACTAAATTGCAGGTAACCACAGTTAATGATCCAATGGAAACAAGTCCTGCTCAATTTAGATTTTGGAGGTATAAAAAAAAAGTTTACGCAATGTCCGCATACGATTTTAAGCATTTATCTTTTCAAATCGACATCGTTCTCATATGTAATGTATATTTTGTCTATTTTTTCGATTATATATTAGTACTAAGCCATTTCTTTAGTGCCGCAAAGTATCGTAAGTATACGCGTTTTAGTTATTTTGTGGTTGCACTGGTGACAAGGATAAGAACCAGCAGCACCGTGACTCCGTGCAACGGTGCGATCATAGGGCTCGTACCAGAGACTGCATGGGTTTATATTCCTACGGTTGGTTGCCTTGGCTCAAGTTCCATTAAACTTCTGTCCATTTTCGGTTACAGACAAATTTTGGTGCACGTCTCCCACCAATCGAGCAGCCATCACAATATTACCGTATACCAAGTTCACCAGGTAACGTTACGCATCAGTAACACAGATACTGTAAACATCCTACGACCGTGTGTTGCACCATCAAGCAACCGTCACTCAGGAAAGTACACGTTTTTGAAAACGATGTGTCTCATCTGACACAAACAGACCGCCAACAATTACTGTCCTCGTCGATTATATTTTTCATCAATTTCTCAATAACATACAATGACCACGATCGATGATCCGATACTTAGAGCTCATGCACAATTTGAGCCATACACGACATAAGCGTTTGTACAAGTACAAACAGACACAACCTTATTAAAATAAATTCGTAGACACGATATCTGTACTGTTAAGATCTGTATAATTTAGATTCAGTTTTCAATAAAATCTATACATTTTTTCTACCTCCGTGAAATTTAAATTAATTTTTTATTTAAAATGTTCCTATATTTTCTGGCTGGCCATGCAAACGTAACGCATAATAATGTTATAAATGTATCGTTTGTTCTTTTTTTTTTTTTATACATTACGACACGTGATATCGTACCGCGGGCGCAGACGTCGGGACGATAAAAGGAATAACGTATTCCGCGTTTCGACGGCGAATATTTGCGCGATAAACCGCAAATTGCTACCAGTGCATAATTTATCACGTACCTACGCCATACGACTTATTATACTACACGGTACACTAGTTGGGTGTAGGTAAACGTAAATAAAATATCAATTTTGGCCGTACCTCGGCTTCCGAGTATTAATAATACAGCCGACGGGAAATTCATTATGCAACGACAAAACAACAGTATCGGAAGACGCGCGATGTACTAATGTATAACGCATATTATTATCGTTGCGCAATTTTTTTCTCGTCATCCAGTCACTGCCGGCACTTCTACGAGATAACGGAATAAAAACTTGAGGACGGCATGACGACGAAAATAACCAACGAAACGTCATTTTTACATATTCATAAGTGTTATACGAGTATATACATGGTCCGGCAAAAAAACCTCCCGTATTTAGAGCTTACGCTGTGTGAGTTGTGGTATTGGTATGACTATGAAAGGGGTATCGATCGATAGCGGTGTACGTGCCATTTTTAGTAGATGCAATGGCGTGGACTGGTTAACATCGTGCTTTTGTTATAGAGGAGTATATCCGTAATGGTGGTTCTGCGATTTCTACTCAGCGAGCATTTCGCATCCGGTTCAAACTTGGCCGACATGATTCTATTCGGGATAGAAAAATAATACTCGTTTAGGTGTCCAACTTTAGAGCAACGGGTTCTGCACTGAAGAAAAAAACCGCCTGGCCGACCTTTGACCATAACAACACCGGAAAATTTCGCACGTGTGAGGGCGTCCATCCAGAAATCTCCAAGGCGTTCAGCAGTTAAACATGCAGCTGCCCTGGGACTTTCTGATAGGAGTGTAAGAAGAATCTTGCACAGAGATCTTCATATGCACCCATACAAAATGATGATTACACAAGCATTAAGTGAGAGAGATTTGGAAACACGTAGAGCGGTGTGTGAAGACATTCTTCAGAACATTCCCGCTGGTAATGTTTTGATTGCGTCTGATGAGGCCCACTTCCACTTATCTGGTATTGTTAATAAACATAATTACCGCTACTGGACAGTAGAAAATCCTCAAGAACTTCATCAACGGCCACTTCACAGCCCATATGTGATAGTTTGGTGTGCAGTATCTGATTTTGGTGTGTTAGATCCGTATTTTTTTGAAGAAAATGGACTATAAGTAACGGTTAATTCGGATCGGTATTGACAGAAGTTATATTCAAAACAAAGTAATAATTATATTTAATGTAAAATGGCATATTATGTGTAATTCAAAAATAAAAGAATTTGTTCTGTATCTTTGTTTATTAATTTGCAATTACTTTTTGAAATATGGGAGGTTTTTTTGCCGGATCCTGTACTTCTTCAGTATATGTGAGATGAAAATATCAAAACAATTTGATTGCATGATAAAGGAGCTGCATATTAGTGATACCTAGCTACGAGTGAATCAAATCATATGAAATATCATAATTAGGAAAGAAAGGCTACATGTAAACTACGGCAAGAAATAATTATACGATTTGTGATAAAACCAATAAAATACATTATTCAAGCTGCGGAAATTTATTTTATTTACGATAAAATAATTTGAGTGGTTCTGTTATAACCGTAGAAGTGACGGAGATACAGAATATAACAAATGAGTGATGCGAATTTAAATCTAAAATATTATAAGTTGTGCGGTGTAGATTTTTCGTATTTTGATGACAAATATATCTTACACATTTGGTTTTTTCTAAAAGAAAGATGGTTTATAGGTACCTAGTGTTATGCCTATCACTATCTATTGATCATCTTCCATTAAGGATATTAAAGCGATTAGTATTAGCATAATTATATACCATTTTACTGTGAGGGTATTTGTGCAACAACCTCCAAAATTATGCTTAGCATTGAAGTTGCCGCAAATGACAAAAATTATAAAATTATTTTTAATTGAATTGAAATAGTCTGTGAAGGTTTTATTCGAAAAATGATGACGTGGAGGAGATTCAAAGGCATCCATATTAATAGGAATATTATTAAGTTTAATAAGGGGATGTTATTACATGAGTGGCTCACTAGTATATTATTATACTTAAAATTACGATTATAATGTAATTTATGAATATTAAGTTGTTTTTTTTTTACGTTGTGGAAGATTTCTATAAACTACACATCCCTCGTAGTTTGCAGGATGTTTAGGATGTTACCTGAGCAGAAGGCTTATTTCATTGGGGCTGGTCATGAATTTGGATAAGCAGATGAGGAGTTATATGGATCACATCGAGAGGTTTATCTGCAGTAGCCTTTAGTATGCTAATTATTTTAGGCTTATGAGGTTCCTTAATTTTTATTTTCGTGTATTTTAGGGATTACAAATGAAAAAATCCTTTGATTGAACAGTCGATTCTAAACTAACAAAAAATAGTGGTAGAGAAATTTTGGTGAGTTTACTAATAACTTATGTAACTTTTCTAATTTGGAATCGTCGGATTTCGAGTTCACTTTTAATTCAGTATGTTGGAATATATGAATAAAGATTAGGAATAACTACGCGTAATAGCTTATTCTCATTAAATTTAAAGATATGGAGTTCTGTTTTTTTCTTTCTTAAGTAGTGTATTAGTGTCCTAGGAAAGTCAGAGAGCCAGAGAGTCTAGTCAGAGATTTTATTTTTAAGATGATCAACCGTAGACTTACAAAAAAAAGTTCAATACACCAACAAATTCAGTTTTTTCTGTACACACAAAATAGAAATAATTTATATTTCGAACAAAGAACGGCGTTGTTGGCCAATTCAGAAATTTTTTGAGTTACTCTCACTAATAATATTTGGAAGATGATAAATTTAAATTTTTATTTATTTGATTATTTTTGATATTTTTCATGTTGAAGTATGTTAGTATCAATTTTATAAATCCGAATTTATTAGAGTTGTGCGTTGTATAATCTCAATTTTGAGGGTCATCTCCGCGGTTCTTTTGTTGTAAGATTAGAAAATTACATTATACTTGTGTAATCATTTAGCTTGATGTATACTTAATATAATATTTATTTTTGATTTTCTTTCGAGAAAAATTAAAAATGTGATGAGTACATCGGATTTATAACTGGGTCTATTGGAATAAAGATGAACGAATTCGATAAATTAAACTATACTAATTTTAACATAATTCAAAGGAACAAAAACATAAACGTACGAGACGATTGTCCACGCGAGACTGATGTTCGTTATTTAAATAAGATTAATTAATATGTACATATTATAAGTCTAATTTTCAGGCAATTTTCTTCACGTAATAGTAACTATCAAATTTAATTCCAAAACATATAGACATATCCCGTTAAAAACATATTCACTACTGTCGTTCTTTTTTTATAGTTGAAGTTAAGTAAAATCATATATTAACATGTTGTCCAAAGATTATGCGATAAACAAAAATTAATATGAATATATCACTTAAAAATATTTAATATGTAAATATGTCACTTAAAAACAAACAAAACTCAAGAGTTTAGCGTAAAATATAATAATTTATCACATGGTAATTACAGATAAAATAAACAATACCCGAACCAATATAATAATTAATTATTTACATTTAACAAGTACTAGGTTCTGCAGTTATACGTAATAAAAGCCCATTTTGCAAATAAACTTTTCTTATTTAAGTTTATTATTTTTGTGAAAACATAATACAGAATAACATAATATTTTAAATATAGTGCTTACATTTGGGTGATGTAATTATGATAAATCGGATATTATTCTAATTAATTTAAGCTTTGGATTGAAGGGCTTAGGTATAGAAAACTATAATAGAACAATTGAAATATGTTGACTTTGAGCTTTAGTTTGTATTTAACGTTCATTCTATTACACATATTTTTATAATGAGATTAAGTTGACATTTTAATTAATTAAATATGAAGAATTGCATTCCTATGAGGCTAACTTATTTAACCTTATATCTTTTCACATAAATATACTGACCTGTTCTCAATTTTACAATTTTGATTTATTTTCTGAGTATCACTTAAATATAATGTATTTTATAAAATTGAAGTGTATTTATAGTATAAGTTATAATTTATACTTCTGATTCTTATTAATATAATAATTGTGTTATTTAAATAAGCAACATTGCTTTAACTATACGTTTTATCGTCCTCTAAATTAAAAATTATAATAGTATTGTTATATTTAAAGTCGAATTCCTTATTGAATGTATCGAATCGATATTATCGATATTAAAACATCAAGTTCATATACGTCTGATTATACAATAATAGCATCTAGGTAAGTATGTTTTTCTAGGTACTGTATTAACAAGTACGGTATAAATTACATTTATTTATATTAAAGCCTTAAATTTTAATTATGAAATGTTTCAGAAACTTTAAAAATACGCCAATTACGTGGATAAAATGTGCTTTTAATATAATAATATAAAATAATATACATTATTTATTCTCAGTTAGATTGAGAAAGTTAAAAAATATGTTATTTTTCTGTTAAAAATGAAATCGTTACTTTTGGTTTTTGCACAAATAGATATTACTCGAGAAAATGTTTATATCAGTGTATCCCAGGATAATTCGATTAATGAAATAACATTCGTTTTGTTTATTATTTTTAAATAATAATAATAATTATTTTTCAATAAATACTTAGGTCCTGCATTATTTTTAATTTTAGAACTCAAATTTGAAAATTATAAATCGTATTCTACAGTTTGAAATACAAACAAAAATAGCTATTTTGTAAACAGGAATTTCGATCAAAAATATTGATGTTTAAATATCTAATATAATTTTATATTAATTAAATTAATTTATTTATAAATTTTTATAAATGTTGTGAAAGTTTTAACAATATTATTGTGTATCACATAATTATTATAATCCATAATATAATATTATTAATATAGTATGATTGATCGAAATTAAAGTTCACAATTTGGACAAATTTTGTTGGTTTTTTTCCTTTTGTTTTTTTGTTTTTATTTTTATTTTTTATATTTCTACTATATATAGTAAACTGTAGTATTCTGAAGTGTTCAAAGAGTTATATGAAAGTGGTTGAAGGACATTGAGAATTTCTAAATTATACCTTGAAAAGTTTCCTGAAAGGAAACAATTAAACAAATATTATACCAAACAGGTAAGTTTAAAATTGAATAAAATAATAAAAATAAAAATAAATTTCAAAAATCATTATTATTTAATACTATATGATTAAAAAAAAAAAATTTTCAAAATTAAATTTTTTTAATACAAAATATAAAAAAAATATAATTACTATTACGAGTATTATCGTTTGCGTGAGTATAGCTAAATTTAAGTAACAAATATAATTAATTTGATAAAAAATTATATACTAATATTAATTAAAGCTTATGGAAAAAAAAAAATTAACATTTTTAAATTTGAATGCTAAATATCACAAAAATCTTTTAATACAATTTTGTTGTTGTACAAGTCTTATGTACCTATTTATTAAAAAAAAAAAAATAAATAATAAAAAGTTAAAAATAATAAACAGAACAAAAGTTATTCCATTTGTCGAACCATCTTGGGACACCTGTACATCACAATTACAATAATGTATTAGAGTTTTCATTTTTTTCACATAATAATATAGGTACTAGCTTGTTACAATATTGTACACTAGTTTTCATATTATAATACACTCGAAAATGTTTATTAACCGATAATTTTCTTGTGCGAATAATAGTGCGAATAATTTAATAAGAAACAACGATTTTCATGAAATGTGTTCATTGTTAATTTTCTCTTCGTTGTATGCGATTTTATGAAAATAACGATCATGTATACTTTATAGGTATATTTTTCTTTCATTTTCTTTTGAGCATAATTTTCCGGACGTACTATTAAATAATTAAAAATAATTTACAAATAATTTTTTTTTACAAATAATTTCCAAATAAAAGTGAATAGTTAAATACATTACCAACCAACCAATAATAATTTTAAAAATCTTACCATCTTAAAGATCTTAACAATGATTGGAGTAATTTGACACCCGTGGCGGAAATTTTTTATCTTATATTATCATCCGTACACACATTATGTTAACGGAGAGCAATACATCAATTTTGACTGACATTCATTTATATACGAATCCATAATGTATTCAAATGGATATTTCATCAAATTAAAAGTTTGTGGTTATCATTTTTTCCATACATTGACCATAGTTAATGCGTATTATTAAATTAAAATAATTATCTACTTGTTTTCAAGTATATTTTGAATAATATATCAGTTTAAGTAAAATTTAAATTAAAAAATGTTATAATAAATATATTGTTCATCATTTTTATTCCCAATCGTTAACACCCGAAATACTATTTTCAAACTGTACATACTGATATATCAATACAAATATAACAATTATTTAAACGATAAATTCACTATATACGAGGAAAAATAAATTAATCGATCTTAATTTTAAAAATAGTTATGTAGCTAATAATTGTATAAACACTGTTACATGTATTTGAATATGTTTCCTCTAAAAAAATATGTAACGAAAATAAAGAAAAAAACTTAAACGTTTTTAAATTTTAACAATTTTATGGTCCTTTTTTTAATTATAGTATTTACTATTCAGTGTGTTTTCCAAAACGTTTTATATCAGATTTTCTATAAAAGCTTTTTATTTTTTTTTTTTTATCATAATTTTTTTCTCAGTTTACACACACGCTCAACGTATTATTTAAAGAAAAAAAAGCAATTATATTTTATACACGGTTTTCACAACAAATAATTGTATTTGTAGAGAAAAACATTTAAAATAATGTTTTAAATACATTAAAATTGTATGTTTTTGCTCGGTTGTTATAAAGTCCAATAACTTATGTGTTCAATCAAACGAATTACCATAATGCAGTTATTTTGCAATCGAAAGTCACCGAAACGTTTAAATTCTAAAATAATAAATTATTAACGTCGTAAGCTGTCGTAAAAAAAAAAAAAATTTATATATATACATACTATCCCGTTCGACTATGTTTTTACGAATTCACAAGGGACGAATAGAACGTTATATGACTTCACGTGTTTTTACATAACGTTTTGCGCTAGAATTATTAAATTATGTAATTTATAATGTTTTCGACTCCGGGCAAATAACCCGTTATACTAGCCATTTAATACTTGTTCAGTAATGTTTTGAACTAATTTTATATTCGCGTTTACGTCCCACGGGTACGAGAACCGTACAGTCACTCGATGGACGACAATGGCGACGTGATTAAATATTTAAATACGACACGTATTGATTTCGAAGAATCTCGAAATTCCAGTTGATTAATTATTCATCGTGTAATAATACAACGTGTATAAGTAGAATATAATATATAATATGGTCATAAACAAACGTTGAACCGGTGCACACTCATAAAGAGACACATCGATAAATCTTCGCACAATGCGTTCGATTGAATTATATCGAATTACACTCGTCTAAATATACTACCGCGATCATATTCCGTGTACACTCGCTGCCGGTCGACACTCAAATCCAAATGCAAGGGTGGCCCATGTGATAATATAACGCGCACCGCGAACGCACGTAGATCGCGAACGTAAGACAAAGGTTGATCGGTGTGAAACGTGAGTACAAATATGAATATATTATATTACATAAACATTATTATACGATGCAACTCTATTGTTTATTCATTTTTTTTTTCTTCGATTTCTTCGGCGGACCGACCAGATATTGTACGAGTAACGAAGGATGTAAGCCTACGCTGAGATTATAATGTCCGAAGTTGTAAGTGAATCTATACGCATTTTAGTAGCTAATATGATAATAACTGCGTATTTTTTGTATGGGTTTTCTTTTCGCCCAATAAGTTAATTTAGTTTCGCCTAATGGAATATGATTATACGTGGTGAACAACAACATACAGACGTAGTGGACGTACGTGCACTTAATACCTGACTAAGTAATAACTGAACACTCGATTTAATCCTTATGGTCAGTTTCAGAAAGCATTTCCTAGCTCATAAATAATCGTTTTTACTCCTTCTTTCTCCTTCTCCGTCCTTCATTTTTTCGTTACCGTTCCGTTAAACCGTCTCTACTCGTATGTAATGTTCAATAATAAATTAATTACTGGATTTAGACAATAATTCAAGTCGACCATTAACTAGACTAGAAACCTATACGTTACAATTATATTTTAATGAAAAAAAACAAAAAAATCTTACTAGATTTAGCCGATATAATACGTATTATCTATAGTTAATTGATTAGTTTCACCAGTGACCATAAATTCTATTTTTTCGTATTTGCATTTATTGTATTTAAGATCTTTTACAGAATTATTTTCTATTAGTCCTAAGTATCTTATAATGTTTGGTTTAAGACCCTTCATAATTTTACGTATTATTTCTTTTTTTGTTATTGTAGGATCGATGCGTCTACATAATGATTCTATGTCGATTATATATATATCATTGTTTGCTCGTCACCGTCCGTCAGCACTTGTATAAATCCGTTTCCGGGCTCGTGTGCGTTTGAACGAATTATGATTATTGTGGGTTGATTGATACAACCTGACCGCCAAGTCCGTTCGACTGTGTACGTTACCGATATGTAAACACGTGGTTGCCAAGAACATGTGATCGGTGATTCCGACCGAATCCGACTCCTCCTCCCATCACCCCGAGAAAGATGAAATAATGGGGTGTATTTACATGAGATATGAATGGACTGTACATGGTCGTCTACCCTCTCCCCCGTACTTGATAATCATACCACAAAATGTTATCAGAACGATGGAAAATGTTTTTGAAGTCAATATTTGCAGGGACATCAACGACGACGGATGGACCCCGGATTCAATCCATTCCAAACACCGACCAGTCGAGCATCGATTTACAATATTATCACCGCTTCAACATTCTGCATGTTATTGCAAAATGGAAAACCTCAGATCTACAAATTCTATATCCATGCGACCAGATTCGAACCATACGATATTGTGTACATGATCGGTGATTTAATGTTGAATCATTCTTTTACCAACATATTACATTGACACCGTAGTCAAATGTCGTACGGATCGGATTTTCGCAGAAAAAAGAAGCAATAATTCACTCGACATGTTCGATTGACAACGTTTCTGTATAAGACCAAAACGTGAATAATATTAACGGTTGTTAGTAACGTTTACATTTTCGTTTCGACCGAAAATGGTTTTCATTTGTGCATTATAACTTGACAGTTTCAAATCGAGTGAAAATACTATCGGTTTCAACACAATAACAAACCAACATTATATCAAAACGGGGGGGGGGGGGGGAAAAACCTAGTTGAATAGTATAACGTTATCCCTCTGCTTTTTATACACAAGATCAACAAAGCGCATAGAGCTGGTGGATTTCTTAATAAAGTTTGGGCTAACTAAAGCGCATATTTTAACGCTACACCGCATAAAAATATTGTTCTCTTTAATTCATGTTTTAAGTGTTTTTTGTTGTTTTTAAGCCAAATAAAACGGAAATATCTTCAAACACGAACCGTGAATTCCTTGTTACTTTTTCCACAAAACACTTTTGCAAAGAAAACTTACTGAAAACTTTAGTTATAAAAAAAATAAATTATAAGTTACCGGTGCCTCTAAAAAAAAAAAAAAAAATTGAATTAGTTCGCTTACAAATTAAAACGGTAGGTATCTATTGTTGAATACATTAGTGTTGAAGCGTTTTATGAAATCCACAGAGAAAAAACAAAAAACTGTGTATTTATTTAAATAAACTCGGCACCGCGTTACTTGTATGTGTGTATGTATGTGTGTGTGTGTGGTGAGTATATTTACGATAACATTTTTTTTCCCATCAAAGTCATTCGATGAGCTGCAAAAAGTATTATTTAACGTAAACGAGTGTTAATTATAACTCTATTACATGATAGTGTACCTACCTATATATTCAGTAGTAGCAATAATGTAATGCTAAAATTACAGAACATTATAAACTCTGTTGAGAAATATTTTTTAAAAACAAATTAGAAACTATTATGGAACGTGGTGCTGGAGTATAGTACAGATCTGCTGAGATAAAAGTTAGAAGCGGTAACAGCAATTTTTCGTAACACGCATAAAAGTTTGAAACTTTACGGACTAAAAAAATGTTATGAATTAAAAAAAAAAAAACTTATGCGTGCAATGTGTACAATTGTACACACTAAATATTACATTTATAGTAAATTTATTTAGTATTTAACGTGATTCGATGGAAATGTACAAGTCACCAAGACATGGTTCGTGAGCGTATAATGATTTTTTTTTCAATTGGTAAGTTGCAATTTCACAACACGATATCTTATCATCTAAGAAAATGTTGACATAAGCTCATCACATCTATACTTATGGTACGAGTTTAAGATAAAAATATTATTGAATACTAAAACATTTAAAATTACAATAATCTATAAGAATAGCACAACGATAAAAAAAAATTAGTACATTTATCGTGAATATTTATTCAAGTAAAGGTTTTAAACTAATGGAGATCAACTCAAGATAAAAAACAAAGAAATAAATATGATTGGAAAAAAAATGATTGAAAATATTGTGTCCAAATTAACTGATTATAATAATATAATACGTATTGCGGTTTCAAAATTTTCTGAAATCGTGCACACACATATTGTAACGATTATACCACAGAAGGTCACCTTTGGTACAACGTAGCATACTATTCAGATTCGAGTCAAACTTCGCTACGCACCACCTTGTTCATATTCAACCGTCAGTAACATAGAACAGAGCACCAACAGAGAGTGCATTTTGACACAAGTTTAATGTAACATTATGTATGATTTGAGGAAAGAAGATTCTTAATATATAGGAATCTAAATATAGGAAATAGAAAGAGGAAATCCAAATCTATGGGTTTGTTAAAATTATGAGATGAAACTATTAAACAAGGAATTATGCAAATGTCAATCTACAACGATAGAAAACAGAATTCGGCATATAATCGGCACCAGCATACATACACATAAGGTCACGTTTCCGAAGAGAAAAATCAACAATGCCCAATCCTTGTAATAATATATTAAAGATTTAAAGCTCTGGGTACGGAGAAATCCGTACTGTCGGGCTGCCCAACCTGTATACTTGATCCTATATACAACCGTTCCTCTTGATGTGTGTTTACTTATCGCTCTTGGGTACGGAGTAATCCGTACTGTCGGGCTGATTAGGGAAGCACACACGCAATACCATATCCCTCTACGTTATCCCTACTCCATATTTCACACAAAGTCTATTTATTAACCGCCGTGCATTTTGTCGCAGTCCACACCACCGTCAGTCCATCGTCATCTATATATATATACATCACGCTTCCTGCCGCAGTCCACACCATCATCTCATCGCAATTGGTATTATTAACACAGCGAGTCAAACGAAAAATTTATAACTATATATGTGTTTCTGTATATGTAAATTTAAATATATTCAATTATAAATTGTTTTTTTTATTTAATTATTATTATTATTATTATATTTAATATACATATATATATATATATATATATATATTAATGTTCATCGACAACAAATAAAGAAACGTGTTGAGTTCAATACAATATTTGTTATTATATTATGTACAAGTGAATATATTGCACTCTTTATACGGTCACCAAAGGTATCTTGATTTTATCTCAATTTCAGTTCGTGATTTAGTTAAGGATTTTCGTTTGATCTTGTCGTTTGTTCGTTCCTTTGCTATTTAATAGAACTTTAACGACCTAAACAATGTATTTAACAAACGAAAATTCGTTCGCCTGACATGAAAGCTCTCATTTACAGTAGGCATTACTATTTTATGGTAATAAAATACTCAATTTTACAAATAATACAAATAATCAATATTATATCTTCCTCATTAATCTTCTATTTTATAGCCCTAATTATTACTTAATATATCTATATCTTAGCAGCGGTTGTTTAGTTAAATAAATACGTTTTGTTAATGTATATTACACTCAGTAAGGCTTCGATAATATAACTATCTAATAACGAACTATGATGTAAGTTGAACTTTCGAGTTACCAATTATAAATTCGTTCAAACAATTTATGAGTTGATACAATTCTTAAAGGAAAACACATTTTTTAATTGTGGTATCTAAAGTACTTGATAGACGAAGACCAAGAGTTTATATGAAATTAACAATAAATATTATAGTTAACTATAGTATTCATATGCGAAAATTTGAAATATTTTATCATAATAAATTTAAACAGTAAATAATACAGTCATAATGATAATTAACTGAAAGAAAGGAAATTATTGCTCCACTGTCATAGGCAACATTTGAAAATTTTATGAACATATTTGACGATTCAATTAATTGTTATTGATTTATACGAGTATCATTTATTTTAATTCCTGTAAGATAAATCCTGTAAGTGACCATAATTTAAGAGATCATCCATTATTTATATTCTTACACTATTCTTAATTTTTTTAAACTTGAAATATTAATTGGTATCTTAAGTAAGTATTTGGATTTTGATTATGAAAACTAATCTTGTCATTTTTATTTTGTGTTAGTCCACAAAAACAAGTAAACTATAATTTTATTTTTTATTAGGTACCTATTATTATGGTCGGTAAAATTGTTTTATTATAAACTATTATTTATAGGTTTACAAAAGGAATATATTATCGCAACTTTAGCAAGCAATATTGTATGCACTGTTTGTACCTACGTGCAAAAGGATCGTTCTTTCGATAAGCTACTGAATTTCGGACATTCTACCCTTGCGATAACACTTTGAAATACATTTTGAATGAATAATTAAATGGATAACAATTTCTTCGCTCTTAAAGCTGGAAAATTGAGTAATCCTGATCTTATATCAAGCATAATGTCCCCCGGGCACACTTGAATATTCTTTGTTTACTAATTCAAAACCAGAAAAGTAAAAATCCCAGAAACGCGTGAGACCGAGGTTAAAAGATTCGTACGCGTATTCAGGTCGAGTATAATTAATTAGTGAAGTAATTAAAAATTATGCAAACGCTGCGACATAATATTTCTCGGTATCAACGTTTCTCTTTTTACAATCGGAATAAAATTATTACATTATACAGATGATGTGTTTTATTCACCTAAGCGAAAATCTATACAAATCTTTCACTTTCGTAGTAACTGTATGCGCAAATTTAATACATTTTATGCATCTCAAAACTATAACACGTGTACGTAGGGAATGAACCGTCGTTGGAAAATAAAAGCACAAGAACAGCAACACTATTATAACAATGGATACCGCGAAATCGTAATGCACTGCATCGGATTCGTATACATTGTAACGTCTCGCACTTTCAACGTGGTCCAAATAAGTGGAGCGTTATGTGACGGGTCGTATGGGGTCACCAACCTATAGCCGAGGCGTTTGTCGGAGAATATAGGATTTTTTGTCCTTCTTTTCCTATTTTTTATTTTTACAATATATGGGAACTAGGATAAGAAACCTAGCGGAGAAAAATACAAAAATTAAAGAAATAGTTAAAAACATTACAATATATTAAATTGGTGTCAAGAAAACTTTTTTCTGGCATAAAAATCGGACAAAATAAAATAAAAACAAAATAAATTTAATGAGAATAATAATAATACGAAGAAGGGTGACTTTGCGAAGAATCAGAACACAGACTTATATTTTTATATCTCATATTTATAATAATCATACCCTCGTGAGTGATGCCGTGTCTGGGCCTCGGTTTTTTAACTTCATAATAAAAAATAATTTTAAATATAAAGCCAATAATAAAAAAAAGAACATAAAAAGAGATACCAGCCAAAATATACTAAGCTATTAATTATAATTATAAATACACATATCATCCTACGCCCGCGTTTCAAGAGCGTTGTTCTGGAGACGCACCGGAAAAGTCTCCAGTTCAGCTGACCATGGTGTTGTTGCGATGGTGGATAAAACTCTACAAAAACTCTACAAAGACAGTCATGGTACCTCTTGTAATGACAACCTGGTTTCTATTTTTATTAGCCAATACCCCGTACAGTGGATATATGATTGTAATAATCGCGTGCAGTTCCGGTCAATTACGCCAATTACACAAAACGAGTACGGAGACAAAAAAACAATGAGTCGACTAAAATAAACAACAATACACTCGGAAGTGTCTTGATTGTGAACGCTCGGATGGATAAATTTTGTCTCCTAATGATAACAATCATTGTAAATTCAGAATATAATTGTAAAGTACTTATTTCTGAACTTACAGAACCCCTTGTAAATGTTTGATACCGCAAATGTTTAGGCATCTATGATTAAAAAAAAGGGTAACAGTTATCCACAGATTTTAAATTTAACGTCTTTATAAATATATGCATCTGATTCTAATACGGCGAATGTACAGGATAATTTCGAACTATCGAGTAGACAAGATAAATCTTAACACATAGTGGTCCGAATATTAACCTATGAATTATCGACATATGACTCAACTATCAACGAATGTTATAAATGGATTAAGCGGTTGAGATTTTCCTAGGGATTGGTTTGATATACTGGCGAAGAAAACCTACCTTAAGAAGAAAACCTATATTATAATAATACCACGTTTCTCTTAGGTGATGGTGTCGTAAACAACATAAGCATTATGATTTTTAATCTTCTTAACAACAAAATGTCCTTCACCCAGCATAAAAAACTTATGAATCTTCTTATAAACAGCAGAATAAAGACTGTATGTCCGGACTAGGATTTCGTTTCCCACGTTGAAAGTGCGAGATGTTACAAAATCATGAACACGTGATGTCCATCTCCATTCCCGATAACATTTTTGTCGTTTTTACGATCGAGCTGTTATCAAATATATATAAAACCACATACTAATTATTGACGAGCCCGAAGTCGTTTTATCGACCGTCAATTTTACATTATTCCCGCAAATTCGATAACCCGAATTCACAAACCATGTTACCGTATAGAAATCAATTTTGCGCCACGAATCGTTACGGTATTCGTGCGGGGCACACGATTTTCTTTTCCTTCCTTTCGTTTGAAATGGTTTACACATTTTATTTTGTCTAGTCTTAGAATATTGGCCGGTAGAGTCGAAAAAAAAAATAAATTTATAAATAAAATAAAATGAAAATACACAAATAAACACGACGCACATATAGTCTCACCAACGCATAAGATGTGTACGTACACGTGAATCGAAAACAGTTTTACAAGTAATGCTGTCCCTTGTATAGCATGTTAGGGTAAACAACAAAAACGTTAAGATTTACAGCTATAAATTCACATGGCCCGAAAGGTCGCTGCGCTGGTGGAACGCATTTCGTCGTGTACGAATTCCAATTTTCGAAAGAAAAAAAGAAAAACCGACGAAATGGAGTCGGTCTCGTATACGAAACCATTTATAGAGAAAATCGATTCGCGTGATTTTCTAGTTGTTGGGGTGAAATGGATTTTTTGACGGTACGGAAATTTGGGATTTTTGAATTTCATTTGAGTGAAATATCCGTTCCCTTCGTCGTGTATTTTAAAAATGTACTGTGTTTTGATGGAAAAGTATAAAAATAATATAAATGCCTCTCAAGTGCATACACGAGTGATACGAACAGCTTCGGTTTTGATTTGGTTTTCAAACACAATTATTATAATAACGTTCGAGAAAGTTAAACTACTACGTGTGTTTTGATTTATTCCATCACCATTCAGCTATTACGCTGTTCAATAATTTTTACGCTCGTCTGTCTTTCACACTTTACTCTGTCATGCAAAGTAAATTAATTGGTTTCGTCTCTGTACGATTGTTGTTGAGAGCAAGGTCTGCTATTGGATGGGTGCAATGAATAAATGTACAAGCACCTCCTACGTTACAACTGCACTCTCCAGGGATGTGATGGGGAAATAACTCGACAAACTCTACGTCTTGAACAAAGTCCGAAAACATAATTGTAAGTATATTATTTATTTATTATCACTGTATGAAGACGACTCCGTTTATAACATCGTGCGAAAATGTTTACTGCCGTATGTACATTAAATCATCAGAATATTATGCGATAAACATTTAAATGATTTCGACCTAAATAGTTACTAAAAGCTAATAAAAAAATAAATAAATAAAACAAAACTCAATTGTTTACATAAAATGTGCTTGAATACTTTTGTTAAAGTACAAGGAAGAATAATGTATAAAAAATAAAACAATCGGATTTCGATTAATGTACAACCATGAAAATTATCGTAGCAAAAACTAAACAATTTTTAGAAATATTTGAATGATTTTAGTTACAATGCATGTAATATAATTTATAATATAAAAAAAAATATCGAAAAAAGAAGTATTTTCAATATTAACACAGATATATTTATAAGCAAGCAAACAGACAAGTAGATTTTGTATAAACAATATCTACCATGATCTACAATTTTACCGGTTTTATTTTAAAAATATCTCCGGAACAATTATAAAATATATTTCATAGTTGACTAGTTTAAAGAAAACTTTTAAACAACGATAATTTTTACATTTCGTTAGGAAAGTTATGTTTTTCATTAAAGTCGATCGTCTACTCGATAGTATACTTGTACATAACGGCACGGACAAAAAACCTATTACAATAATTATCATTTAGACTGTTCAGTAGATTAATACAAACACTGAAGGTAAGTAATGGATGTTAAATTATATTAAACACAATACGATTTAAATGTTGTGATATGTAGTGGATTAACCTTGATAAACAAAAAAAAAAAAAATCATTGAGTTACTGAAATACAGTTACTAATATCTGGTTTAGTGTGTTAAAATATAGTATAGTTTCTTCAAGATATTCGCTATAAAATTATAGACCTAATTTTATGTATAGATAAAGATATGTGCATTCTAATGTTTTATTTTATTTTCAAACTACTTTTTTTAAATGGTTTGCCCATAAAAATATGTTTCTTATATGGTCTTTTATACGTTAGCAACAAATATAGATACATAATTTGGCGTTTTAAATTCACTAAAAACTCCCATTACCTTTTTTATTATCTTGGAATATGTAATATTTAAAAAAAAACTTAACAATTTTATTTTATTTTATTTTTTTTCATACTACAATAACTTAGTAGAATAAAGTATTTCCGCTAACTACTTTAGAATTGACCATCAAGAGAAAAAAAAAATAAAATTTAAATATAAACAATTACTTCTCGTAGTACTGTAATATGATGTTTTCGAAATTATGTTATGCAACACGTAATGAATAACATTATCAACATATTATTTACTAAATAATATTTATACAAATAATTTAATTATGAAATTTGTAAGATATACTACCATAACGCTATTTTAATACATAGAAAGGTTCACTTATATAATAACCTTATGTGATATTTAATTTCATAATTGTAAATCATAAAAAAATAAAGTACATTTTAGGGAATAATTTCCAGTTGTTTCGCCAATGATATTAAAATAAAAATGTGAGGACGCGAAAATCAAAATCGGTATTTCTATTCATCAGCGGAAATATTTCTCTTTATTGAATACTTTAAGTTCTAGCGTCGTAGTTTTTGTTGAAAAATTGACCATTGCAATAGAAGATGGTATTTTTGACGTATATAACTTGTAGAAAATGATACGAGCAAGTCTAGCTACGAGGTTTGACCACTGTTTTTGATTTTTAATAAATTAATTTCTATTATAGTAATCTAATTTTAAAATACTTGGTTTGGTTAAATTCAGATAAATGGTAAATTTGATCGCTATTTGCATAATTTTTTGACTGTTTCTGAAAATTAAATACTCACACGAAATGCAAAACATGTTCCCCGAAAAATAATAATTCAATGTTATTTAATAGGATTTCGTCTTTCAATTAACTGCTATGTTTTTGAAATGAATGTCTACTGAAAGAATAAAAGATCTAGGGATGTACAAATAATGTATTAATATAAATCCTAAGAAAAGCTAGCGCTTCATTTTAGACTTTAAAAAAATGTGTACCTATATGTTATAAAATATACAGAAATTTAAAGACACGGGGATGCATACTCTTATTTTTATATTTTTAATGCACTGTAATATTTAATGTAATGTAATACTTATATATTACGTTTCAGTTATTCAATTATTTTTTAATACTTTTTTTGACATTATTTTAAATTTTTTTAAAAAACCTATATTAATTAAAACAATAAGCTATATAAATGAAATAATAGAAGTATAGAATAACGATTGAAGAACTTTCCCATTATAGGTATTTCAACGATATAATTATTATATCATACGTTTATATTTAAATATTTAATTTATCTTTTATACATATGCATATGATTAGGTCACGCCATCACTGCCTTTTAAACCATTTTTAAATATCATCTGGTATGGTTATGGATGAAATTTGAGAAACAAGTGAATTTGGATGGAGATAAACATATTGAAGAGTAGTGGACCAGCAACTCCGCCTTGAGGTAAACCAGTATAAATTATTGACAGAAGTAAATCTGCGCGCCTTACCCTGTCGAACGTTTGTGAAATGTTGGGGGAGGTATTAGTATAGTAGAACTTTTCCTCTAAGATGAATTAAATATTGTCAACTAGCTCTTTATGTATAGTGAAATGGCTATTACGAAATCCAAATAAGGAGCTTGGTATAATATTTGTATCATTAACTATGGTTAGAAACGTTTTAGTAACAGTTTCTCAAATATTTTAAACGAAATTGGGAAGAGGATTATTGGTTTGTACGACGAAGAACAAGTGCATTTTTTATTATGTCTTAGAATAAGAATGATGGTTGAATATTTCCATAAAATATGGATGTAAGGTAATAATTATTATAATTAATATATACATATAACAAATAATTGAATTATAGAGTTAAATATCTGAGTAAGAAACACAATTGTTTTCTTAGGTAAATGACTGATTATTTTTTGATATGAGTTACAAATAGTAAACAAAGTTAATTATATTAAAATTTAGTATAATCATTGATGATCAATAAAATACTTCAAAATTGTGGGAGTTTTCAGAAAACTAGTTTTCTTAATGACCTAGCGATTCAGTATACTGCAATTCGTTAATATTTAAATTTGTAAATAAGAATACGGTTCGATCGTAAACGGATTACCACAATTACGTTGTTATATGGTTTCTATTAAAATATTAACCAGTTTAATTTTAAATTCTGGATAAATTAGAGAATATTTTTATTTTTATTTTTAATTATAATTTTATGAAAATGATGTTTTTATTTTTTTTTACCATTTTATATTCTAGGTGTACAGGCATTGTTCTTCGAAATTGTTATATTTTCTTGTAAGGATTTGAGCATTAAAACAATTTTTTGTTTATTTATCATCGTTTTATTTATAGAATTAAATATATTGTAATTTCTTGTTTTACTAGAAACAAAAACAACAGCTTTGTTTTATATTTAATATGAATTATTTATTTATTTTTCTTACTTTTTGAATTTAAAACTTTTGCAAAGTATTACGCTTGAAATAAATTTACTCAAACTACTTGTAATTTGTGACTAAAAACACACAGTTTAAAAATAAATAAATAAATAAATTATAATTTCCATTACAGTTATTTGCGGTAATTTTAAAACCAATTTTTAACAAGAAATATGATCTATATAATATACACATCTGAAAATAATTTTGTTTAATCATAAAATATAATTTTTACATAAAAACGTTATAACGGGTATTCTATAATGACAAACATCTAAATTGATAACCCTAGGCATTTCGAAAATATATTAAGTTCTTCGTGTATGATTACATTGACCTTTTGATTATAACATTCTTTCGAGTTGAATATGTTATAAACTGTAATTTTAACATTTTATACCATCATGAAAATCTGTATCATATAAAGGTATTTAAAAAATATAACTCGTTGACGTGACATTTTTTAATAAAACTAAGATCATAGCGGTTACATTTGGTTTCATGTATTGTAACAAAATATTAACTAGAAATTATTTATATTATTAAGAAGTAAATATACGTTGATGTGTATATATTACATTTGCTTATTTGCTAATTTTTTTTATTTTTTATATTATTTTATATTTTTCAATTTCGAAAATAAGGTTTCTTATTTAACTTAAATGTATGAGTTTATTTCATTTCAGAGTTTTTTTTTTTTTTTTTAATAAAATAATCCGATAGTTCAAAATAATATAAAAATAAATATATTGAGAAATTAAAATTAATATTCAAGTAAATATTATTTTCCTGTATGTATTATACTAATATTAGAATAATAAAAACTGTATATTGAAAAAGGCTGATACTACAACAATTATAAGACTATGAGAAGACTGTGTTAATTTATTTATAATATTCTACAAATGTACATTATATTTATTATTTTACGATTAGAATCTATTTTGGTATATTTATTGAACATGATACAATTAGTATGCGGACACATCCATTTTCTTTTCAATTTTTGCGGCAATAGTGCTTATTTTTTTTAATTGTATTTATTAAAAGATAAATTTACATCGTATACAATATATCAATCAGTAGCTATAACCATAAAATTAAGAGAATTAATATGAAGAATTTCATTGGATAAGAGTCTCACTAGTAACACCCTCATATAATTTCTTATTTAATTTATTCAAAAAATGAATGAGAAATTTAATTGCTACAGGTCGCTGGATTAGTTTCTTTTTAGGCCTTGTTCTAGGGTTTTGAGTAGGTTACAATTTTGATAAGGAGTATTTATCGTTTACAATAAAAATAAAATAATAAAACTGAATATAAAAATATTGAAAAAATTGTAATAATTTTAATCGTGTAAGTATATTTAATGTTTTCCGAATCTATATGAGGAATAAATAAATACTAGATAAATAGTGTTATATACATGTATAATGAACATTTTTTTCTAAATTTATAATAATTCGTTAAATATTTAAGTTATTTACTTAGTTTTCAATGCTAAAAGTACCTTTCATAGACTGTATTACAGTGTTTGGTAAGAAAAATTTTTGAAAATGTCGACATATCTGCAATGTTAATTTTAATCGATTATGAAATAATTATTACATTGAAGTTGTAAGCCAAAATAATAACGTTACCGGGGAAAAACCTAATTGCAGCTATGATTTTTCATTCTATACTTTTGTATCATTGAATGACGTACTTGTTTATGGTATGCAATACATATCACATACTTATATGTATATTGCAAACTCATATGTATTATTTTTACCTCTCATCGTTAATATATATATAAAAAAAAAAAAACGAACAATATTATCAAATTTTGGAAAGCATAAAAAATATAATTCAATTTCAACCGTTCGGCTTTTGAATTAAAGAATAAAATAATTAAAAAATAATTACAATAAAATATATTTAGAAAAATCGTTACTATTGTAAATTCACGTAAGATAACTAGTATAATAAATAATAATACTTTTTTGACTTCATCATATAAATTATAAAAATGTCGTACGGGATAACGTTGTTGTTTTGAATTATAATTGTTATGCGTTTATCACGCACAGTATTGGTGTAATACTATTGTCGGTGCATAAAAACTATTACAAGCACAATAAATTGAAAATCGTTTCATGATTTTTCGAGCTAAGACGAGATGATGTTACTGTTATTATTATGCATGGTTAGGGAAATTAATGTACTAAATTAATCCATACAGGTATTTCGTTTTCGTCACAACTGCATCTGCATGTGTTTATACACGAAGTCACAATAAATTATCATCTAAATTGGGAATCGTGTACTAAAATGTATATACGAATGATATAATACACCCACGAAATAAGGTTAATACAATATTATTTTTTTACCTCCTAACGAATCTCGGGGGAATGTCAAAATTAAAACACGATTTTATTAGATCACATGTGAATATGCAAAGATTATAAACTTGTAAACATCAATATGAGTTCTTTATTGCCACCAATTCGAATGCTACACTTGAATAGGTTGTAATTAATGAATTCAAACTCACTAATGTATTTTACATTTACGTATATTTACGTAATCTTTAAGCTAATTATTATATTATTAGTATGGTGCAACACGATTCAATCTTAATGATATATTATGTATATTCGAAAAACATATGTTATTTTTTTTTTTCAAATGCTTTCAGAAACAGAAAGAGGCCATTTGGTAATCTATTTTTATATGAAAACTAAATGCAATAGCTAAAGAATAAAACTTGTATACATACAAATATATTTGTAATTTTAGAATACGATATCAGTGTATTATAAATCGTACTATATTGGTTTATTTCATATCTTTTTCACTATAAAGTAATATTATATATTATAATAATCATGCCAACCAAAAAATAATGTTTATAATGGAAACAAATCTAACACATATATTATATAGTAAGAATTAGAGCAAACGAGAAAATTCCTAATCAACGAAATAGATATTTAACTAATAATCAATAAAGTTTTTTATGTCGGACACAATTAACTTACATTTAATTAAAAGAACAACGGAAAAATACTATATCTTTCATTTTATTCTTATAGTTTCTGAACCATGCATTTTCAACAATCCAATTTGATCATGAACAATGTACCGAATCACTATGTCATTACATTAAATTAACAGCGTTGTCGCTTTTTTAGGGCTAATTAAAGTAAAAAATAAAAAAGTAAAAGTGCATTGAGAAAAATAAGAACAATTCAGGAAGAAAGAATTGGAGTAGAAGAAAGAATAAGGCTGTTAATTTAGAGATAAAGTTAGAGTATTACATTCAAGTTCCAGAATGATATGTAAGTAAATGGTAGAGAGCAGTGAGAGATAAAAAAATGACAGTGGTTTAAAATCATTAAGATATTTGGATAGCTCGGTGCTTAAGGTGAACGAAAGGTAGATTGCGTGACTGTCGCAAAGAATGTTCCGGTGAAGTACAGGTACATAGTTTTGAATGTTAAGATGATAAGGCCGTCCGAGTGGTGTACTAGAAATGAAAAAATGATGGCAAGTTGTTATATTCATAGCTGTAAATTTTGCAGTTTCTTGGCATTTAGTGGTGATGCGGTTATCGACACCACAATCGTAACAAACAGTTCAACCGTTTCTCGTGTCTTTTTACATATGGTTTTGTAATTATGCGCAGCATCATAGATGTAATAGTTGATTGTGATTTATAACATAGATGTAACTGACACATTGATATTTGAAAACAGTTTTGTGACTGTGAGATTTTCTCCTGGCTATTGTCACGAAGGGTATCACCATTTACGGCCAATAACTATTTTTTACGTATTACGCAAACTTATATTATAGACGACTTCTATGAAACAGTCAAGGTTTTTGAACTTGTCAGAACTACATTTTTTATATATTGGTCAACGAATTTAATAATACATTTATTTAAATCAATAGTCTCATAAAAAATAACGTAAATTGTAAATTATTTGTTTTTCATATTCATGTTTCGGTTCAATAGACGAGAATTGGATACGTGTACCTACTTTAGCATTTAGTTTATTGTGATATTTTGTTTTTGATGATAAAAATCCGATTTCACACAGGTACCTATATTGTTACAAAATAAAAAAGTGTTAGTATAGATATAAAGATATAAAGAATGAACACAGAAAAGAAGCGAAATATTTTCTGATGGCCTATTATGAAATTGTAAAATTTCGTATTGGAGATTAGTAATAATCATGATGTCTGTGTTGTTAGTCGTTAATAATTTTGAAGATTTTTTTCGATTTGATGATTCATCATTTTTACGAACATATGACTGTAAAATGTTTTCACTAATTTGCTCATAGTAAGTTAATACAGTTAGATAATTATATAATTAATTGATTTATTTTACTTCGATTGTGCGTCATCAGTATTTTTTTTTTTTTTTTTTTTTTTAAGAAAATATGATATCTTTGTAGATCATGTTGATTTTGTATATGTTTTATATAGATATAATACTGAAATCAATTACAGCCAATAAAAGATTTTTTCATTTTCGTTTTAGAAATGTTATTTACACATTTAATTTAAGCTTTAAAGATGTTACAAAGTGTATCAAATAATAAGATGTTGGAATATTATACTTATGGTTGTGTTTTTTTATAAAATAACAAAATTTTATATTTCATGGAAAATAACAATCCATAATATAATTTTACGTGTATCCTTAAAAATATATTTATACTACAATATTTCAATTGATTAATATCATTGTTTTATTGTACTGTCGTAGGTACTAAAAAAAAAAAAATAAATGGAATGCTTATTTTTCAATTTATTCCAAATCGACAAAAATATAATTGAAAGTTTTGAAATAAATATTATTATTATTACTTTTTTTTTATTTCAACTGAATATTTTATGAATAATTGTATTGTGCTGTTTATGTGTAAAACGCAAACAAAACATTATTATTTTAGTTATAAAAACTTAACTGAATTTTATGTTTTATTATTGGCTATATATTTATAAATATATACATATAGAATGATTCGTAAACTTATTATAAGCATGATTCATATTTTAGGGAAACCTGTTAATAGTTGCATTCAGAATAAATGTAATTTATTTATTTTTATAAAATTTATTTTCGAGATTCAGTTAAATCAAAACTTTATAAAAATCCAATTACAAATACTTTTCTTTTAAGTATTTTTTTTTTTTATATTTCACAATTATGTTTAAATTTTTGCTTTTGAAATTAAAACTTACAAGTTTCAAATTGAAAAATATTCTTTCTGCTAGTTATGCATTGCGTTCAAATGATTGGACAAGAAGTTATTTATCATTACTTAGAGGGTATTCTGCAGTGATAGTTGTTTGAAACAGTTCTAATGTAAAGTAAAGGGTAGAATCATCTGCATTGTAAAGAATTTGATAAACTGGCATATTCCACAACTAAATTTAAAGGTCAATTATTTAATATGTGGGACGATTCAATTATCAAAAAAATCTTATTTTATAATGATAAATTTTGATAATTTTCTTGAATTTCAGAAAAAAATACTCAAAAATAACACGAGTCTGTTAGCTCTCATTTTGACAGTAATATAACATATATAACTAAAGATATACAGTTAGTACACAGATTAGAGAAAAAAATAATCTTTTTGGTTTCAATTATTAATGTGGACTTAATGTAACGGGTGTTTAATAATCGTAACCGTGAGAAGTCGTGTCGTTAAATACATGCATATAATGTCACGTCGTCAACTTGTTATTTTTATTGCACGTAATGAAAATATAGTACAACGTCAAACGTAAATGATTTGGTTCTAGCGTTTAATAAGAATAATCGTTTATATAATGATTCATTATACAATTTATGCAGAACAGTAATATTTATTGTACTAAAATCAATTTTCAACGAAACTGGTGTACATCGTTATTGCGCATAATGCGATTTCGGTAGAAATGGATTTCATTTTTTATCCCCAACCCCACACATAAAAAACCGCTGTTATCGGTCGACATATTTTATATATACACGTTGTGAGTAATGGAGATAATTTTCCGAACGTGAAAAAGTGTCATATTGCTAGTGCAAAAATATACATCTTTTACTCTCAAAATTATTATAAGTATTCGTCGTACCACTTACCCGTGCATGACATCACGATGTCCCAACAAAGTAGTCAAAGTGGTTCACTGTAAAATTTAAGCCCAAATACTGATCAAGTTTCAACGTAGAATAATATTGTTGTTTCACACGAAATCTTTTCCACGAATTTTCCTAAAAAAATCACCATCATTTGAATGAAATTCAAATAAATTGAATATGTGTATTTTTTTTTTTTTTTTTTTTTTGTGAGATTTTAGTAGGAAAATTTAGTTTAAAAATGTATTTAAATTAATAATAGCAACCCTCACAGTATAGCAATATTTTCATAAGATTAATTACAAAATAGAAAAAAAAAATGTAATGATCTATTAAATAGTGTATTACGAGTTATATACATAGTTCATAGTTCATAATACAGAGTAATGTAAAATTTCAGAAATTCAATGTTCAAAACATTTCTGGAAATTTTTCAAATTTGAAAATATAATTCAATTTTGTAATAAAGATTATTTTTCAGTCTTTATTCATTTAAATATTATTAATATTTTAATCATAAAATATATTATTATAATATTAGAAATATACTAAATCAACTATATTCAGATCATCTGCAAAACCTAAAATACTGATTTTGTTTGTGCCGATGTCGATACCACAATCATCCCTCTCTAGACGCTGTACAACTTTATCCAATGCAATATTGAACAGTAGTGGTGAGAGACTGTTTCTAAAATAATAGAAAAATATTGTTTGTACTTGTAAAACATACTTCCTGAGTTTGTATTACATCTTAATCTAATGTGTTTCTTATCATATAAATATTATTAAACTTAATATATTTATACAATTTTTTCGACTAAAAAAGGCTGTACGGGAACATAACACGGAAAACAATTCTGTGCCATTATAATTAGAACCCTTAATTAACGCATATAAAGTTGGTCTATGCGTTAAAATAAAAAGTCACATCATGTCATTTACTAAAAAATTATTCAGTCATAACAAATTGTATAGGGTGATGTTTGCCCTGCCTTCTTATTATTTTTTTCTCTTTGATTTAGAATATTTAATAAACTTCAATTTCAAATATTTATTAATTTTACCTAATGAAAATACCCTACATATTATATGATTTTCCAAAAGTTTATTGTCATTTATGGGTCATAGTTTTAATTAATTTAGTATTTAGACCTTGATAAAGAGTGAAAAATCGTTACGACTGGTTAAAAGTTTAGACGTGACCATCAAATCACTATTAATAGCATAAAAGTTGATGATGAACATCCAATAAATGTGATGATAATCGATGTTCTAGAAATTAACTAATATTTTTACACTCGTGAAACATAATGTTGGTTTTACAAATATTTTTTATGATATATTTTGCTTCGTACAACGAATGCGAATTTTAGAATATGTAGAGATTAAATAAAAATTACAAATTTTTCAGTGATAAATAATTTTTTAATGGAGTCAAAATATCTGAGGGTTATGAGCAGACGGGAAACGGTATAATATTACGTGTTAAAAGTGAACGTTTCATAAGTCCATATTTTCTAAAGACTATGTTTCCTGACGGGTAACAAACATTTTAATTATGGCTTATTCGACACCAACTCTCTAAGCCAGTACCGACAGTTCACGAAGTTTGTGATTTATAAACGTCGGAATTACATTTTTCATATTATTCCATAATGTTGTACCAAACGAGTGAGAAGGAGATCGGTTTTTTCCGTACGAAGCGTTTTCCGACATTACAACTACACGAACAGATTACTCATTTACAAATTTCAAGAACACGGCTGGTGGATACAGTGATTATCTTTTTAAATTAGTGAACAACATTTATATTTTTAATGAATTTGAATGATTTTTGGGACGTTCAAACTAATTTACCATTTTAAAAATACACGTATAAATACAAAATATTGATTATAATATGCTTACCATAAGTATAAGTTACAAACATTGATTAAATTATACCTATTACATTTTGTAAATGTTCCATTTATACGAAGAGTTTTATATACTACGTCAACTTATTCTCGTCTAGATCCAATTTTTATCGCCGGGACACCTATCAGTCGTTTACAACTATGTATATAAGCAATTATAGGAATCATAGTAACCAAACCGTGTCTCGTTAAATATGAAATTATTTTTCCGTTCCAATGTATAATAACTGCCTCTTCCTTTGCTAATTTATAACTGGGAAATATTTTTTCAACATGTTTTATACGATATTTTATACGCAAGCGTTGAACTTATGACCAGTGTACTATAATTTCAAAACATTACCTTCTCCAATATTCAATAAAAAGATTTATATAATTCCGGTACTAAATTTTACATTTGTCTAACACGATTACTAGCTTTTCGGAGACAAAGTCACTTTACTTGATATGTCAGAAACATATTTATTAGCAATTGACCAATTATGATTATGCATTTATTTTTAGTACCCTTTTAATTAAAATATTTTGAAAATTTTAAAATGTATAACAGAAGGTGTAAGAAACAAATTATCGTACATTTAGTTTTGTATAATTTATAATTCAAAGAATTTTTAATGACATATTTTTTGTTAAAGTTATGTTGGATTCTATTATAAAAATTAAAGATTATAAAAACTTTTCTATCTTTATTACTTACGACCTTCTGTGCCACGTGTGAAAATCATTCTACTTGTTATAAACTTTTTGTATCGCTTTTATTAGCAATGGAGCTTTTTTAAAGGGGTGTATGGAAAATTACAATTTTTGTTTTCAAATATAATATAAAACCACCCTTATATATATATATGTATGTATGTATTTATTTACTTTTGTGATAATTTTTCCTTTCTCCGTTAGCCTCAGTTTGATATTCTAAATCTTCTGGTTCCTTCCTTTTGTTTAAAATATCGAATCTGCTGATAGTGATGGAATATACAACGGATGTTCAAAAAATAGCTTTAGACGGCCTCGGTGGCACGTGCTTGCACAGGATTCGTACAAATCTTCCGTAATGTACTGCATTTGGACGCGATTGACCGAAACGAATTGATCACATACGTCCGGTCGTAGGAGACCAATGAATCGTTTACAGGGTATATACAATACAATCTAAAACACGTAACTCTGATATCAGTTTTTGGAGAATTTCGATCAAAAAAGTTTCATAAGAGGAGCCGATATTATAATGATTCAAAAATCATAATACGTACAAGATATGAGTCAACGAACTGATGCTAGATAAATATTATACCCGGACGCATCTCTCTACCCAGGAATGGCATTTTAAATATCGGTTTAGCAAATGAATTATTATTTAATGCAGTTTTTTTTTTTTTTTTTTTGTGGCATCCAATATAACGATTATTTAAAGTACAATGATTCTGCTTAAATTATGTCTAAGGTTCAGTAATTTCATATTTAAATTGTAAAGTGAAAAATAATAGACTATTTATAATACATTTGTAAATCAATCAAATCATTGATTTATTTATTTGATTATTGATTATTGATCTATTTTATTCGATAAAATAAAAAATAGATAAACAGAAATAAAACAAATAGACAAAAAATTATTTGATGTGCAATATTTGTTAATAAAATAATGCACAATAAATGGGAATTAACAACAAAACATTTTAACTAATGGCTCATGCTGCCAGGTTTTACTAAACACGAGGTCTTGGGCATGTACTTGACTTGCCTATCCTTTGAAGTAGCCCTGCTCCTCTCATCCTGTCACCAGCTATTCCATGGTGAACGGTAGCCTGTCCGAGATCGTATCAGCGAAACCGAAAATAAACGGTATCTAATAAGTTATTAGTAATAACACATTAATATTATAATGTGTACCGATGGCGCGACTGGTAGTAATAATAATATAAACCAATAGTACGTTTAGGTATTGTATAGGTATACGTATACGGTTCCATTAGCCAACGGAGAGTGCCGATTGTGGTCACTGATAATGGTAATGGCGATATTTCCACCACGTGTACGGGAGCCGTCACGAAAACGAATCGATAATAATATATTACGTAAATGCATACTTGTTCTCGTATCTACATTGACACGGCCGACCGATCGGTTGTTATATGATACGGTTGTGGCTTCATGGGATTCCGAAATCTGTTTCGCTTTTATATTCAGCAAAATCTGCGATTCGTTTGTACTTTCCCATCATGTCTTCGTTGTATCCAACCATCTGACCGATTGAAAACTGTATTTTCATGATCACGTTAATTATACAGAAATCACTACAAAAATTTAATATTTTGGTACCTAACGATTCCTGATTTATCCAGTTCTTTTCTAACTAGCATAAAAATATAACTTGTTTCCTAAAACGCGCATTTTAACAGTGTATTTATAGATAACTATCGTTGCATGGTAATATATTTAAAAAAAAAAAGAACTCAAAATAAAATAATAACAATATAACTGTTTGGTTTTGTTCGAGAATCAATTATTATTATGAGCTATTCGTAATGTTTCTATAATATTAACTCTTGATCAAAACCATATTGACTACGACTAATATTTGTTCGATAGAATAGTTTATTACAAGAGTTGATACAACAACACGAATTGTATACCTTTTAGTATTGAAAATATGTCGATCACTCAAGATTAACGTAATTTCGATGGCTAATTTTTTAAATATTTCTATACAAATATCATATATTTATCATTTATCTATATTCTATCAAATATCATAATCTTGTTCACTCTCATCTATATTCATTAGTTATTCATTATTTAATTTAATTATTATTTTTCTCATTTCATTTCATTTTATTTGTAGTACCACTTTGTGATGAATAATATAGTAAGACACTAGATTTGCATTGTTTATGACTAATCAAATTTTTTTCTAAAATATATTATCATCAATTTCTTTTTATAAATGACAATGATATATTTGTTAGATGATAATCTTTCTTTTGTCTTAAAGATCCACCTGGATATACAGTAATTATAGATTACCTTAGATAACGAATGACGGACAGTCGTTACATGGGGTCGATTTTTTGTGTAATTATCTTAGTTGGTATATAATATCTGATTAATTACATGTCTAAAATGACATAAACCTGTTGGTTGGTTTTTACGAGTATAAGACATCGCATATTGGTAAATCAAACATTGGATCACAACAAGGCTGAGCAAATTAATGATATTTTTTAACTCAGTTAAGTTATGTTAATTGAGTTCATGTTCAATTAAGTTAAAAATAAGTTATTGCACATAATATGTACATCAATAAAGTTAATAAATATCGTTAACTTAACTTCAATTAATAAGTTAATTACAAAAAAAAAAAAATATTTAAAATAAGTGCTTATATAAGTGATATATATGTTAATAATTTACAACAGATCTTATTTAACATTAACGATAATGAAATCGCAGAAAAATCTTATTATTAGACTCTAACCAGAGTAGAAAAATATACATTTCTTTATTGAGATTATTTTTAAGCACTCAAATGTCGAATTTATGGTAATTTATGTATCGTTTGTTTTTTTTCATTTTACATACAAATCATATTAAAAATATAATTAAAAAATGTATTCTTTTTAATGTTCAATAACAGTATGAAAACTAAAAATAATAACTGCAGCTGAAAGTGTAACTATAAAATTATACGGGTAATAAATGTATACAGTCGATACAAAACATTAAAATAAATATATAATATTATTTAATTTTATTAAAGTTTAAACAAATGAAACAATACAATGGACAGGTTAATCAAAGTACTTATTAAATCTCAATAATAGAGTTATCTCAAAATGTTGATCATTTAAGTATTTAATTACTATTCTTCTATATATGTAAAACAGTAAGCTGATTGACTGCTATCAACGCACAGCTCAAACCATTGGACGGATCTGGCTGAAATTTGGCATACAGATAGCTATTATGATGTAGACGTGCGCTAAGAAAAGTTTTTTCGAAATTTTAAATTTAAAGGGTTGAAATCGGTTTAATATTTTTTGACCGGGTCGATAACTGCGCTATTGAAAATTAATTATATTAAATAAAACTATTAAAAAATTATTAAAAAAACTATTAAAAACTATTTAAAAACTATTAATTTTATTTTTGGTAGTAAATGACGGGTATTGAATAAATATTAAACAAAAAGATCCCGCAACAGGTGCCAAAACAAATAAGAATGTTTGTTCAAAAAATTATTATGCATATCGGTTGATGATTAGACGCGATCAGGACTAAGTTATTTTACGATGCATAAGCTTTGTCAACAATTCATGGTCGAAATATACATAAAGATGATAGCAAACGATTTCGATCCTTCGATTTCGATTTAATCAAAAAAAGCTGCGTGCAAAAGATTCTCAAAACAATTGTTAGATATTGGAGATGGGAAAATTACTACAGATGAAACGGGATGTATAAAATTACCGAACGATTTCTGCACAATCATTTATTCGCAAGATGCTCTCATTGACCAGATATGTCCCAGTGTACACAGACAATACACAAATCATGAGTGGCTGGCAGAAAGAGCAATTTTAGTAGCAAAAAATGTGGAGGTCAACGAATTGAATCTCAAGATACAAAATTTGTTACCAGAAAACTTGGTGTCATGCAAATCTAGATACAGTTTGCGAAGCTACTGAAGTTGTAAATTATCCAACAGAGTTTTTAAACTCATTGGATTTACTAGGCATGCCACCGCATAATTTACAATTGATCATTACATTTTACCATCGATAAAATACCTCCTTCAGAGCCATTTAAAGTTGTAATACATGCAGATAAAAAACCACCAGAAGAACATAGAGGCAGGTATAATGCACCAACGCAAATAAAGTTGCTTTAGTGTTAGTAGATCAGCAGTTTGATCGAAGAGACATCATTCTTGAAAACCGAAGTAACTCACTTCACCGTATCAGTGAGATACATCGAGCATACGACGCATTGCAGTATCCTTTAATGTTTTGTTTGGGGGATAATGGGTATGCAATCAATATACCACAACGCGATCCAAAAACCAAGTTACCGTTTAAAAAAACTGTCTCTGCATCAAGTTTTTACTCATATAGAATAATGGTCAGAGAAGGGGAAGACATCTATTTAGTTAGTTATCATTCTCTTTTCAGTCAATATTTGGTAGATGAATACGCCAAAATTGAAACTGAAAGACTAAATTACATCAAAAACAACCAAGCCAAATTGCGTGCAGATAGTTATATTCATTTAAAAGATGCGATTGGACGACGAGACATAGAAGCTAATCAGTTAGGCCAAATGGTTATACTCCCGTCAACTTTTACTGGTGGGCCAAGGTACATGCAGGAAAGAACACAAGATGCTATGACCTACGTCAGACATTACGGTCGTCCTGACCTTTTTATTACTTTTACATGTAATCCTCGCTTGGACGAGATAAAAGAGCTCTTACTTCCCGGTCAAAGATCATATGATCGACATGATATAATTGCAAGAGTGTTTCGGTTAAAAGTCAAAAAGACCATGAACTTATTGACAAAAAGTAAAATATTCGGAGAAGTGAGATGCTATAAGTATTCAACAGAATACCAAACTGTAGAGAGGTTCAGGTAGTTGTAAGCTATAACTTATCGAATAGTTTATGATAATAATCATTATCTTAAAAACTAAATTAATATGTATAAAATATTATTTCAAAAATCTTAATTAATTTAAATTTCAATAGATCTAACAAAATTTAATCTTGGCAGGTTACATACATTTATATACTTAAACCCGGCAAAGACGGGTAATTCAGCTAGTATTCAATACAATTTAATAATATCTATTTTATTTAATAATATCATAGATTATGGAATAATTCTCATAATAATAGAGTACAATAATTATTAAGAATTGTGTGATTTAATTTTATTATCCCTATTTGTACAGTTGTTATTGTTGAGTCGTCGTCGGCTTATCGCTCAGACGAGTTATGGCTTATCCACGATTATCGCGGTAATGTTTACGTGGGTATGGCACGACCCGGAGCGAGTCGATAGCGAACCGCGAAAGTATATACATCGGCGACAAACTTAAATATATTTATTTTCTTTAATTTGTACACCTTAGTTTTTTTTCTTTTATTCCTCTTGTGTGCTTAGTCACAATTTTAGTCCGTACGAGCCTTACAGTTTTCAGAAGTGGGATTCGAACCCACGCCCTCACAGAATTATTTAGTCAATGATAATATGTCCCTATTTTTGTAATATAGATTTATGGCCACTTTTCATGATTATGGTAATGTAATTCATGAGTGGCATAGCTATTTTTACTCAATAGTCTGAAAACGGTTGAGTACTTTTCCCGAGACCGGTGAGATCCCAATTAATAGATAATACTGAAATTAATATTATGGCCTATTCTAAAAATTCTTCGAAATTTTTATTTTTATATTTTTCCAAATTCTATGAACTTGTTATCGAATGCGGTATTTTACAAAAATATTTTTCTGGTCTCGAAAATCAAAATTAATTTAATTGCGATGAATAAAAATATAAAACATTAACTTCAGGTTAGTTTGTAAGGAAATGCGTTAAATTAATAAATTAAGTTAATGTATCATTAATGTAAAAAGTTAAGTTCCGCTCCAATAGGGTCCAACTTGTCATGGTGGTGAGAATCATCGACTTCGGTCGGTACCAAGAGGTACCCAAATCCCCGGCCCTGGCTTTAATTAGTTGAGATTGGAGCCTCTAGAGCCACCTCTAACCTTTAGTGGTCGGGCGTAGAAGGTATCAAATCCACCTGCTAACATTTTACAAATGGGTGCAGAAGAAAACCGCAAACCTCCAACCATTAGAGTAAAAATGGAGAAAAGAAAACCATACACTCAATATGAACAGAACGAAGAAAGATAAAAATCTCGCCCCGATGTCCTCCTACTAGGAGAGGTCAGACTTCAAGGGACGGCAACTGAGTGTGGCTCTCCTTAAGGATCGACATCAACAAGTCGCCAAAATGTAGGAGTTTGGGGTCAACCAGCAATGGGGCTGGTAGCTCTACTGTCGGCAGGACTGGTGAATAGAGTCCTGCTCCCGGTAGAAACACAGGGCCGACCATTCTGAAGACTGCCCACGTTGATGAAGAAGATATATTAAAGGAACCGTGGAGCTACTGCGACGAGATCAAATTAAAGGTTATGAAGCTACAAAAGAAAATAGCAGCTTTTATGAAATTCTGCGATGAAAATAAAAACATACACATTCCCATTAAACAATGAGCGGCCGAACTGACGAATTTATCCGAAGATTTCAACCCCTCACCAGGCCGGCTCAGGAGTGCTATAGCAGTATGGGACAGAACCAATATAGACATGATACAGACGAGAGTAACTGTAGCTATGCCAACATTGCAAAGAAGCTTAAATATAACGTCGATCTTGAGGCAATCGGAGTAAGAGTCGGTGAAATAAGACGAACCAAATTTGGAGCAATTTCGCTTTCAATAGGCATAGGAGCGGAAGGAGCACTAGCAGCCGAAAATCTTAAGTCCACTGTAGATGATATCCTCAGAAATAAGGTAACAGTAAGAGTCAAGTCTCAAACCTAAAATATTGAGATCCTTGACATAAGTAACTATAACTAGCATAATGACGTACAAGATAGATTGGCAAGGGAAGGCATCCCAACTTTCGAGTTCATCAGTAAACGGATGAGACCAAATTGGAGTGGAAACCAGATTGCTACAGTATTACTACCGGAGCATATGGTGACAAAGATAGCGAAGAAGGACAGGAAGACAGGATTAGAATCAGCCGTGTATACTGTAAAGTTAGATTTCAACTGCCGAAAATCATCAGGTGCTTCCTATGCCATGTTTACGGCCATCAGGGCGACAGGATGCAAGCTGAAGGATCGGAGTATGAACTGCATGATTTGTGGAGGATTTAGTTATCTATCAAAGGACTGTAAAGAGCCTCCCAATTGTTTTCTGTGCAATTAAATCGAGATAAATGATAAATCTAAGCCTACAGATGAGCAAATATTAGTTAAGTTCAATTCTTGTATACCGAAGGCCACATCACGTGGGTTAGAGGCCCCTGAATGACGTGTTAATTGATGATATATTATGTTTTTTTGTGTCAAGTTTCATAATAAAAGATGTGGTCGGAGTGGAAGTAATGCGAAAGCGGTTCCCACCCCGATCATGATTCAAAAGCGAAAAAAAATATAAGTAAGGTTTATAAGTTAAATTAACTTAACTTTTAACTTATTAATTCGATAATGCCCAGGTTTGGATCACAATGAGAAGAGTGATATTGTTCCATCGTAGTTTCTTGAGTAAATGCAGTAGATAATTGTTTAAGTAATAAATATTAACAGTAGATATTTTGTGTTAATATTGTCGTAAATCATAATTTAATTTAGTTTGATAAATAGTTTAGTATTGTAAACCATAAATTAAAAATTCCAAGAATATTCAGTTTTAAAATTCGGCTTCCTATATTCATGAAAATGATTTATTTAATAGTTTACTAATTTTAAATATTTTAAAATTAATTTTATTTTTTGTAATGCATTTTATTATTTAAAAAAATTAAAAATGACAATTAAACACTATTTGGTTGAAATTTGCCGAAGTCCATTTACATTGTTTTTTTTTTTTTTTTATGACGTAATTCATTCATAAATTTAAAATTATAATACAACCTAGTTACAAATGCTCTCTTAGATAGAGCAATTCTTATTGGATTAATCCTAGTGTAAAAGTTTTCCTAAAAAAGTTTGAAACTCTGATTTTATTCTTTAGAGATTATAAAGCCTATATTATAGCTTATAGTTTTTCATTGAAAATTGGCCTACGTAAGGTTTCTTAAAATATTTATTTCGTCCATAATTAAGTGATATTTCTTAACTTAATCAATTTTTTGTTCTATGTATATCCATTGATTCACGCATATTGCTTTTTCATTAAGTTACCTATGAAAAAAATTTCACTTCACTGACTCCAATAAATGGGTAGAATCGAAAAATCTAATACTAACTTTCACTTTTTACGCTTTTGATGCGAATTAAGTTTGTCTGGGTTGATCGAAATTTAATGTACATAACTCACAGAGAGTATCTTATTGTACATTTATCCTATAATATTATAATAATTATGATGACTTTTTATTTTCGTAACATCGAGTTCAAGCATTTAATAATTAAAAATCGGAACAATCGTTTAAATAACATAAAGTTCTTAGAGTTAAATGTAAACAATTAATTTTACAAATTCTCATTATAATTAATTGAACTAAAATGAAACATTTTTACTCTTGGGAAATTGAAGTCTCAAAAGAAATATGGCAGTTAAACTTACAATACTTGGTAGACTTAAAACTCTATACTTATACAAGAATTATGTCTCCCCACTCGAAAATAGATGATTCATTTTTATATCAAATAGTAGTTGAAAAATACTATGCAACTTTTCCGATTACAGTAATGTACCATTTTTGCCTATACAGAACGCCGTCATTTCATTTTTTTATTTTACATTGGAAATAAATTACTAAATAGGCAAATACAAATATTAAATATTACCTTTTATAATTAATCTTTTGTATTTTGATTCGACAGAAATATTTAATTTCACTCAATTTTAGTATAATATAAGGTATTATAGTTGAAATTCTCTGTGACTTTATAATAATATACCTAAAAACAATGTTATTTATTAACACATAATTCTATTATACTTTTTTGCATGAGCATTTTTAGACAGTTTTATTGAATTTTAATATTTTTAATTAATTTTTATTTATTTTAAAATTGATAAAATTTGATGAAAATATAGTCAAAATTATTTATTCATTCATTTATTGGATTCATATGAAACTAAAGGTAATGGATGCATCTATTTAAATTGTATATTAAATTTATGGAAATAAATGGAGAATAAAATGAATATAGGAGAGGATTAATAACACAATAATATGAATAATATACTAGAATAAAATATTTATAAATAAAAAACAAATTTTTTAATATCAGAAATAATTAAAATTTCACTTTTTTAGTGTATTTATAATTAAAAAATGTTGTGGTATATGTTTTAAATAGTTTTTTTTTTTTTTTTTAAGGAATTTCTCTTGTTTTTAAAACATTTAAATCCTTTTTTACTGATCACGAATGAAGAATGTACACATGTATGGCCCTCCAATGATTGCGTAGGGGTGTCCATAGGGTAAATAAATTTGAAACTATACGGGATTTGAACAAAACGGTCTTACGCACTGACTGAAACCCAACACGTGTTCACTGGGCTGCTACAGCTTATATTTCACTCTTGATTTCATACCTATCTCGTGGGTTAAAAGAGGGCATCTTTTTTATACGATTTAATTTCGCATCGACTGCAAGATAACGCTATAGATCCCATCTAATACCATCGCCAACGTTCTGGAGTCGAATATTAGTGGTTGTAGTTTGTACAAACGTTTTACGAAAATACAAAGGAAAACCTTGAACGTCCGTTATTTATGATGAGATCTTTATATACTTTCGCATACCGTAATTTGAATGAACATTGGCAATGTATGATTGTTGTATATTAGGTTTTATCAGTCGTGGCACAAGACGAATCGCATAGTGATCGATGTTAATCCAATATTTGGTCAGTTATGACTCATTTACTTAATGTTGAACCAACTATTCTCTACTAGACTAAAATATCAAAATTAAAAATTTAGAAATACGAAACCTATGTTCACAGTGGAAATAACTAATTGCAGGTCATTAAGATCGTTATAAAAACCAAAAATAAGTTCTTTGTTGGCTTTTTTTTGTGGAAGTTTTTTTTTCCTCGGTTACAAGATAATTAATAATTTTGATTGTTATTGAAGTCGTCAGTGGATTAATTTTTTTCATATTTTTAAATATTATTTAAGAAATCAATAAACTATAAGATTTCAAAACGTATTATTGGAATTTAATAATTATAAAAATGTAGTTACTTTCGACGTTTCAGTACAAAATAAGTTTAATGATCAGTTATGTATTTATTTGATAAACACAATAAAGTTGTTCATGCTAAAAACACTTTTTTTTCTTACGTTTTCATTTAATTAAACTCAAACAAAAGCAATATTTGTGTTTTAACATAGCAAATTATAAACTCCATAGATAAACAATAATTGTTTAAAACATGTTTAACTGTTAAACAGTCACAATGATATTCTAAAATTTGTTTACTATATTTTTTTGTGTTCCTATCAAAATAAATTAACTTAGAGTAAACTCCATTTAAAATTTTTATATTTTAAATACTACAGGGAATGGTTAATTTGAAAAGCAAATGTTATACATTTTTCTATATTTTTATATTTTAAACTATGTCAATTTTTATTTGAATAGAAACAAAATAATCAAATTAGTTTTGTAAAATAAGTATATTGAAACATTTTTTATAATTTTTTAATAGTTAATTGATTAAACTGTTATTAGATTAGAAAAATCCAACTGAATAGTATCAAATAAATTAAAGTTTTGTCACATTATGTACACGTAGCTTTTGAAAACTTCGTATTACCGAAATAAATTGATTATAATATAATAAGAAAACAGTTGTAAAACCAATAAATTCCATAATACCTCCCAAATCAAATAAAAACTATTATCTAGCTACTAGACACATTCAATTTCCTCTCTCCACCTATTGTAATTTTTAGATGTGCTTACGTATGTATTGCATATAATGTATGAATGCGTGTGTGTGTGTAATTGTATTCATATTAATTTATAAATCTACGATGGAACGGTTTAGTTCGATTGTATTTAACGTAAAATTTATTGACATAATCAATTTACGCAATTGTTTCGTTTTATTGAAATTCTTTAAAACGTACAAAGGTAATGAATATTAGTTAATTTTGGTTGAGGTAAAAATCATTGTCATAAATTGAATTTATGACTTTCTAGTTATTAAATTATAATGTATTTCGTAGGAACTCGACTAAAATTTGTGTAATGTATGAACACAATACCTCCGGTCTCATTGAATGTTCTCGAATTAAAAAAAAAGTAAAACATGAAAACAGAATAACCCTATTGATTCATGTATTGAATAAATAAGTTTTAATGTCCCATGTCTATGGTTAATGTTTTTGTCATAAATTAATTGTCTTGGCCGGTAGAAATAGAATCACGGTGAATTTATCTGATTCAACCATTGAAGTTTTTATAAGTAAACAAAATTATTATCATATTATTAAATACAGTAATTTGAATTTTTAAAAAATAATTATTTTATCGCTACATTCAACAATTTATTTTTAGACTATAATAAATCATACAATAATGAATTTTTCAGGGTGTAGCACGGGGTGGCCATACGTATACGTAAGTGAAGCATTTAGATGGAGAACGTTTAGAGTGTCCAATTGAAAAGCATTAAACTATTGTACCAAATTATTGTATCCCTTACTCAACCTAATCACTGATAAGACATGGTTATCAGATTTTAAATTATTTTTTTAATGTTATTATTATTATCGTTGCATATTGGCTCCAAATTCAAAGTCTCAAATTTCGAAATTGGAATTTTCGTCTGCTAAATGTTTAATACGTAAAGTAAACATACTTATATTACTGTATTTCATTACTATAAGTAAAGTTTTTCATTATTACTTTTATTTTGTGCTTAATGGTCTACATCTCTAAGACAATGCCAAGTTGTTTTTTGTGTAAACGTTTTTGGTCTGTGAAAAAAACTGATGTTAGCTTTCATCGGTAAGTAACACTTATAAACATTTTTTTTGGTACACGTTGAACATTTTAATAGTTTAATTTTTGTAATTTATATTAGACTACCAGCAGATGAACCACGTAAAAATCAGTGGATCCAATTTTTTCAAGATTGTGATGCTGATACCATCAAAATTAAGCCTTCTACCTCCATATGCTCTGAACATTTCATTTCAGACTGCTTCAAAAATTATGTTAGAAGCAAACTTTTAAAAGAAGATGCCGTACCTTCTATCGTGGTAAAACGTTTAAAATATGTATGTGAACTCAATAATACTATTTATCAAAATTATGCTCTACAAAATTACATTCATGCCTATCAATTATAGTTTAAAATTATTATGATTGTTTATTTATTAACTTTTTACTGTTTAGGCTAAAATTACTGTTCCTCAGGTGAAAGTGTCTTTATCCAATACATCAACATTTACTTGTGTAAGTATAAAATATTATTTACTTAAACATATGTATAATACATAAAAGGTGTTGTTATTATAATTATATATGTAGCTAGAAGAGATTGAATTGAAAGGTTTTGGAAAACATCCTGACCTACCTTGTGATAAACAGAGTTTAACATCAGATAGTTTTAGTCTAAAAAGACCATTTGAAGAAGTAATGAAATACATTTTTTTTTAGTTATTAAGACTGAAAGAAAAAATTTTATAAATTAATTATTTTAGTTACTGCAGTCACAGTCGGTAAATGTTATGGTTCAAGCGTCAATTTTAGAAAGTCATGATAAACCTAGAAGAACATTTTTGAAACGTTCTGTGTCATCACTAGTTGATATATGTAATGCTAAGGATAAAAAATTGAAGATACTTAATCAACGTTTAAGAAAACATACAAAAACAATTGTTTCTTTGAAAAGTAATTAAAAATGATAGAAATATTATATATTATTAATGTTATACTGTTTAAGGGGAACAGAAAAAAAGTCCCTGAAAAAAAGTCTCTAAGAAAAAAAGTATCTGGGAAAAAAGTACAAATTGGAATATTTTAAATAAAACTTATACAATCATTCTGTATGATATATTATGCACATGGTTTAGAGATAATAAAATAGAACTTAACAATTTTTTAAAAGCTATAGCTTAAAATATTAAGTTTAAGTAATACAAATTTTATTTTTATTTTTTTGCTTATATTTTATTTAAAATATTCCAATTTTTACTTATTTTAGTGGGGGATTTTTTTCTTAGAGACTTTTTTTAGGGATTCCCCCCCCCCCACGAGACTTTTTTTTATACCATCCTATTTTTAGATGTTATCAATACAATAAAGGCCAAGTTATTGATTAACCAAGAGCAGGCAAATTTATTAGATTCAAATTTCGGTAAGAATACAGATTTAATCAATAATGTTATGAACAAAAATACAGGAAAGAAATTGCCAAAACGCTACAGCATGCAGCTACGTAAATTTGCTGTCACTCTAAATTTTTATTCTCCCAAGGCGAACACATTTGTTCGTAGAGAATTTAATTCTGTCCTTCCAAGCCCTTGCATGCTAAGTAAGTGGTATGCTAATGTAGATGCTGAACCTGGCTTTACGAAAGAAGCACTGAACACCTTAACGCTAGCTTGCAAAAATTCTCCATACCCAATATATTGTGCTTTAAGTATGGATGAAATAGCAATTCGCAAATGTCTTGAGTTTTATGGACACAAGTATCATGGATTTGTGTGACTATGGGCTTGAAATTGATAGTGATGCTAAGAGTGAAGCAACTGAATGCTTTGTTTTCATGGTAACGGCCATAAATGCTTCATGAAAATTGCCAGTTGGGTATTTCTTCTGTAACCATTTAAATAGTGAACAGAAAAAAAACTTAGTGCGCCGCTGCTTAAATGTTTTAACTGAAACTGAGATTACCATAGTAAGTCTTACATTTGATGGATGTGCAGTGAATGTTAGCATGGCCAAAGCATTAGGCTGTAAATTAGCATCTACACCTCAACTAATAAAATCTGATTTTAATGCATTTAATGATTTCAATGTCAATATCATCTTTGACCCAGCACTCATGGTGAAGCTTGTTCGCAATACTTTTAGAGAGAAAAGGCAATTAATTTATTGCAACAATGGCATAATTGATTTTAAGTATATTCAACTTTTATTAATGCTGCAAGAAAATGAGAAAGGGCATTTAGCCAACAAACTTAAAAAAGAGCATGTTTTTTACTTTAAAAATAAGATGAAGGTAAAGTTGGCAACATAGTTACTTTCTTCATCAATTGCAAAAGCTTTAACTTTTTGCAAAGATTTCTTGAAATTAGATGATTTTAAGGATTGCACTGGCAACTATACATTTTATTCAAATGTATAATGGTGCGTTTGATATTTTAAATTCGAGATCTCAGTGTACTTACGGTTTTAAAGGTGCAATTAATGATTCTAATTATTCTTATATTTTTTCATTTATTCAAAAGTTTTATTTGTATTTAAATAAATTAAAATTAATTACAGGACAACCGATTTTAGAGTCCCAGCGATCAACCGGGTTTTTAGGGTTTTTAATTAGTTTTAATTCATTGATCAATCTAAAAAAAAGTTTAATTAACACAGATAAATTAAAATATTTACCATTTTATAAACTTAGTCAAGATCACCTGGAAATGTTTTATGGCAGTGTTAGGACGCAAGGGGGTAACAATAACAATCCAACTGCTCGAAAATTTAAATCCGCTTATAAAAAGTTACTGGTGAATGCACAAATCAAAGATAGTGGTCTGGGTAACTTAATATCTCTTCAAGATATTCCAATTTTAATCTGTTCAAGTGTCTCGTCAAATCCAGTTCAAGCAATTAATAGTTCTAATGGCACTCTTTACAAAGACATTGAATTAGAGCAGAATCATATACTGTGGAAAAAGATGTAACTCATATTAATTTAAACTCTGTTTCTAAAGAGGTTACAATTTATATAGCTGGGTTTGTGTCGCATAAACTGTTCACCCAATTAAAATGTGATATTTGTGCTCAAGCATTGATAGGAACTAAAACAATTTTTATAAATTCATTAGTTACTTTAAAAGACATGGGTGGCTTAACATATCATTCTGCAGATGTAATAGAAATATGCTTGATTACTAATAAATTTATTAAAACTTATATGCATGATAACCAGCCTTTAAATCCTTTATTAATTTAAAGCAAAATTTTAGCCAGCTTCATAAATAATAAAAACATTTTTTCTTCAATTAACTATCATAATATAGAAAATGGTCCTTTAACAAACCATGTAATTTTCTTAGTAAAATCTGTAATTTCAACATTTTATAATATAAAAATTAAATATATGTGTAAGAAAAAAAATTAGACAGTTTCATGACGTTCATTTTATAATAAATTAACTTTGTTTAAAGGTCAATAACTGTACTATGGCTCAAAAAACCTCAGACACAAGGCAAGAAAGTAATGATTTTATGCACCCATTAAATAATTTATGTTTTTGTTTCTTTTATAATTATTATATATTATACAATAATAAGAAAAATGCTCTGCTGTAAAATATTTGTACATATTTGTATTTATTATAGCACCTTCACAGCTCTCTTCAACAACAAGCATGATAATTTAGAATTCATATAAATCATGATAATGATTATTACCTGTTGAATATATGGGCAAAGTAAGATTGAAAAATTAGCTTAAAAAATATTATAAGGTGTACAATTAATAATTATTGACATTCATTACTCTATTAAATGCCCACAACATAAAAACAAACACAGAAATGTCAAAAATACTGAACAAGTGAATTAGTGAATAATTTTAATATTAATTTATCATCATTCAATATTTTATAATTTAGGTGATAATACTAATTGATAATATGAAAACTTAAAGTAGTGCACTAGTGCCAACCAAATGTCAGAATAATTTTATTTTTCTCAAAATGGTAACTCTAAACGTTTTCCTTTTGTTTGCTTCGATTCACTACACATAGCAGTATACGGTATGGCCCCTCTATACATTCTTTACTCTATGGGGTGTAGCATTGGATTGTGATTGCAACAGGTATTACATGAGATATTCAAAATACACGATCTTCATATAAACGACGTAACGGGATTCTGTTTCATGTCAATGATTTTAATTAATCAGAAAAATAAAGCCCTTATATCGTTATTATAGTTGATTCATAAACATACATACGACTTGGGAATGGTTTAACATTTTCAGAAAACCGAAACGTTGTTTGAACATTTTTTTTAAATCAAATCTTGTAAAAAATAGTTTTTAAAAATAATGCGAATTTTTTTTATAATTATTACATTCTTATTAATCCTAATAATATACATGCTTGAGGATTATAGATTTATTTTTAGATGGTAAAAACATTATAATTACAAAATGGAAATAATAATAAAATTATAGTTAATTTGAGACGTAAAAATATTTTTTGAATTATAACTGAATCAATAAAAATCCCTTGGTCACGTTATATCGCACGTGTTCATTGAATAATAATTTTAATCGCTGTATTTTATATCCGTTAATATTTAACATTTTTTTTTCCTTTCAATATTTAAACATATAAATCTGCTTGTTTATATACCACATACTTCAATAACACGATTTACCACCTATAGGTCAGCTCATTTATCTATAATAGTTTCAGCCATTGCAGAATATAAAACTATTTCGTTCAGTTCCTAAATGAGGAAATTGAAAAACGTTTGTTAATTATTGATTGGGCGAACAATATATCAATTAGAGACCTGTAATCAAAAAAATATAAGAGTATACATATTTAAAGGGTTCGTAGAAAAAAAGTTAAAATCCACACATTAAAGTATATATAGGTTTATATATTTGTTTATAATTCTGTCAATTAAAAAAAAAAAAAAAATCTTCAACTGTTATTTCACAAAATATACGCGAGTTAACTTACACTTATATACATGTCATATAATTATAATACATTAATATACAATGCGAAACATCAATTACCAATAAAAGTTAATGACTCGATTCTATTAGTAACCTATAGGTGTTTAACTTATACATTTGCAATTTATTTATGATAAAACAATAAAAATTTATTTCAAAGTGTTTTCTGAATAAATTATAATTTCTGAAAATTATCATTATTAAATATTTTTTAATATTATTTTAATAATAAAAATGTGTTTATACTATAAGTACACATATAAAGTTGTTAAAATAAATCCATCGCTTATAATAATTTTGTACTTCTGATTTAGTGAATATTTTGAACTTAAATCGTAAATATCACACACACGTTTGAATAAACATATGATTTTATATCAAAATAAGCATTAAATTATTTAAGACTAAACTTAAAATAATTTAGCAAATAATACATAATATTATTATATTTTTTTACTATTATTATTTTGTAAAATATCTACTATTATTTAAAAAAGTATTTTTTCTCAACAATTGTGTAATACGAGAATATTAAAAAAAAAAAATGCTCAGTGAGTAAATATGATAAGAAAAGTGTATAGTTACGTACGTTCAAATGTCTATTGTTCTGTTCTAATTTAAGTTCACTAAAAAAATATCAAATTACTACCCGAGGTAGTATTTTCTATATGGTTAAAATAGTATCATGATATACTAATAACAAACCAAGTTTTGTCTTTTTAAATATAAAATATTAAAAAACATTAATAACAGTGTGATAAATGTTTGACTTAATGTTTTCAATAATATTTAAATATATTTAAAATAATATTTCCTTGATGGATTAATAATATATTGAAATATAAAAATAATTCCTGATTGTTTAAACGCCAGTACTTTATAAGTGAAACGAAATTGGAATGTTTACAACAGTGACAATGTGAACATATATTCTAAAGTGCTTTCAATGGATTCAAAGCGTAAGCAAATTAGGAGAACATGGACATCTGAAAGGACAAATATAATTATGGATTAATTGTTTCTATTTTTGACTGATATCGAATAATGATGTCGATTAATTCAAATTTTAGAGTATTCAATTTTGAATTATTTGAAAGAATTATTGTTTTTTAAATCATAACATGAAACATAAAACATAGGAAAAACGATTTATTAGAAAGTTACAATCAGTGAAATTGAAACAGAAATAATTATTTAGTGGACTAACATATTTTTTAATAATGCTAGGTTAGGTTAAAATCTATTTCGCATAAAGAACAATTTATTTCGAATAAGGATTTTGATACATGCATAAATTGATCAATTCAATGTACTGACATTACTATATACTATAGCGGATAAATCTGACAGAATGGCAGAATATCGTTGTAAAGAATAAACGTTAAGTAAATTACTTTATTTTCGTGAATCATGTGTGTCATCTTAGTCGGAATATTTCAATAGCGTGACAGTCATAAAAAAAAAAAAATAAAACTTACTTAAAGTCGGCAGGTAATGTATATAAGAAGTATATATATATATATTTATAAACTTTTTATGAACTACAATACATGATAACATGTTTATATAACCGAGAAGTTTTAATAGTAGCCTCACTGAGAACAGTTTATTCCGATAAAAACTTGAAAAAACTTGAAATACTAAAATTTAGTTTTGAATAAATGTACTTACTATTAGTTACCTTGTTTGTCCTAATGTTTTAATATCATAGCCCGTCGAAACACTTGATGGAATTCGATTTTTTTTCTTTTATCTTCAATTTTATCTGATGTTCAAATTCTTGAAAAACCCAACATTTATTTAAAGTGTCATCGTACAGAAAATGCGTTAGAGGACGTTAGTGGACTGTACGGAATTTCAACTCGAGAAATTACTACCATAGTACAAACAGTTTTGAAGTTACGGACACAAGCCTTATTATCTAAGTTACTTATAAATCAATCTACACAAATTATCACTTACCATCACTTAAAAGTATATTCTGAACGGAAATATTTTCCTTAATTAGGATTAGTGAATTGAACTTATATCTGCTTAGTAATACTTTAAATTTGAAAGAGTTTTTTTGGTTGGTAAAATAATAAATCAATGATTTATTGAGACAGTAACAGCAGAATCCTTTTTAAATCGAGTTCGATTTGAAATTGAAAGTTATTGCTGGTTTCGATTAACAATTTGTGTAGTGTGTTTTCCCATATTTATGAATAAAAATGAAACAAATACACAATATATAAGTATTTAAATAAACCATGAAGTACAATCACTGTACAGTAAAAATACATAAACTGTAATAGTATACTTAAATAGTACTCCCGTTAGTACGAAGACGAATATGTTATAAAAACAATCTAATTATTTAACTCCAAGATTCAATAACTTCATAAATATTTATAATTTTGCTTTGTTATTTCAGAAATATCACCAACATATTGTGACTTGAAATTAACTGATTTATTTTGTTTAAAGTTATTTAAGTCAATTAATGATCAAATTATTTCTTTACAAATTACCTAACTCAAAAATTGACATTAAAATTATATAAAACTGTTTTTTCTCAGTTATATACTTCTTCTAATAATGAAAAAACTTAATCTCATTCCATAATCTTATAACTTAAAATTTATAAAAAGTTATAATTTAAAACGCTAGAACGACGTAACTATTAACCAGTTAATATTTAATTACATACACGGAAAATAATATGCTGTGATTGATTGAATGAAGTATTTCTATGTTTATAAGTTAAAATATTTTTTCAAAGCATCAAATATAATAGATAAACGGTATAACACTGGAATTATCAACATTGTAATAACGTTAAACTCGTACATGACAACTAACGATTTTAATTTATAAATGTAATCAAATGAATAACGATAAATTAAAAAATTCAAATACCCCAAAACAAACATAACGCATATCAAAAAAATATAGGATATCAATAAATAATACATAACGGTTAACAATAAATATGTGGAAAATTTCATTGAACGACTAAAAAAAACAAAATAAATCAATTTATATTTATTAGGAAATTATTATTATTATATAATATGAATCAAAATATCTTTATTTTTTTTTTCATTTAAAGGTTTCAATGTTTATCGAAATATTAAGCATTATAGAATATCTTTTGGTACCTACCTATAATGAGCGTTTGCCTACGAGTAACATAATAATATGGCTGTCGTTCATATATCTTGAGTGTTTATGTAGATATTATGTGCCAATGAAAACTTACCAAATTTTATAGTAACCAGTTCCTATTTTTTTATATTTCCATATTATATTTTAAATTTTAAGGCTCAAGTTTAGTACATATATGTCGCCTATTAATTCTCAGTTTTTATTTATTGTCTATATTTCGTAAGTGTAAAACAGTTGTTAATGTTTTTTTCTAAGCTCGAAAAAATTATTTTTTTCAGCCTTCTTTCGTATTATAAACTTTAACGTTCTGATCCTCTTCAGCATTTCGAATGATTTACCTTGGGTTGTATAAAAGAGTTCATCGATGTATACATAGTATTTTGTTGATTTCCAACTAGTTGATTTTTTTACTCATTATTCGTTGGTATAAACACACTCGTATAATAAACTATTGACGCTTGTATCTACATGCTATATTAAAATTATTATGTCTTCTACGTGTGCTTTTTTTATTTTGTAATGATACAAAAGTTTTCTGTTCCTTAGTAATCGATAAATGATTGTTGTAAACCTCACAATTTTTAATTTTAAGACAATATAGAGGAATTTTGGTTTATGAATAATTAAGCATATGAATGAGAAAAACTAACTAAAAATCTTTGTATTTATACACTGTTATATACCCATAGACTTGTCAACAAAATATTAGGTCTATGGTCACAATGATAAACCGAAATTTTTAAGCTAAATAATTATTTCGAGTATCAAATAAAGTCATTCCAAACATCAAAACATATTCCCTAGGCTTATTATTATTTTTTTTCATTTTGGAGTACTGTGGATATATTTGGCTTTGGTTTCGCATGTATAGTATTCGTAATACATTTACATTCATTGACAATTTAAATGTACAAAGAGGCAGGCATTACGTCAAGCTGAGAATGGATAACGACATAAATATTGTAATATTTGCTTGAAAAATACCCAGTGGATAATATAAAAATTACACGTTGACAATGTGAATATCGCTATATGGTTTTGGACTGGTCGTATTGGAGGAAAAAGAAGGTGGTTGGTACATAAAACAATTAGATTGTTCATGAGTTATTATTTATTTGAAAAGAAACGTTTTTACCTACATAATATTCTATAGCAAAAAAGCAATTGTAATATTTATAATACAAATGATTTACTCTGCACAGACGACATAATTTTAAAGTATCCAAGGCTGTTGAGAAAAATTATTCAATTAATCGTACTACCCATGCATTAATATACATTAACATGTGACAATGAGTAACACGTCACAAATGTTCAGTAGTGAGTTAATATCAGAATATATGTGTACTATGTATGCATAATTTACATATATAGCATAATGGTAATAATATTGAAGAATATTACTCTATTTACTTTTCTTTAAATCCAATACATTTTCATAGTATAGTTGTACACATTACGGCAACGCATACGATTTTCATAATTTAAAATTCATAGATTATCCTTTATCTTTACATATATTAAATTAACTATAGCAAAAATACACACAACAATGAACCACGGGTTATTGTGTGTGAAAAAAAAAAAAAAAACTTGCGTCACGGAAAACTTAATTAACTCCGAAGAATGTTTACGTGCCACAGCACATACGTAGACTAAAATACCATAATACGATGTGGTGTAAATTCGGCAATCTTCTTCGTCACCGCTAAAGAAAATGAAGAATTGCTCGTACTCCACTGCTGTCGACGGATTATAGTGGATCGTGTAGTTCTCGTAGTTCTCCCAATCCTTTATGTCATCATTATCTACGTTTAATATTAAACATTTGACCGAGTGACATTGGTCGGGACACAACGGTGAATGACTACGCTTACGGGTGGATGTACAGGTGGAGATTAAATCATGAGAGTTGAATGTGTTCGATATTCGTGATAATCGTTGGACCACTAGACAATCACAAGGTACGTCAATGATCAGATATTTGATGGCAGGAGCATGACTACGATCGACAACGACTACGATTCAACGCGCCACCGGTACGATTTACGAAGCATTTAGATAAATTAAAAACGCTATTTCGTTGTTTCGAAAATGCATATGTACAACTACGTACCTAAAATAATAAATTGAAATCAATAATAAAAACAAGATTTTAGTTTCATCCAACAATTAACAAATGTAAAATATTATATATTTGAATGTAGGTTTCGTATGCACAGATATTAACTGGTATTAAAAACCTTATTCTTATTTCTCTTCATAGGGACCGATGAAAATGTTTCGTGTTCATCATTGATTGAAATATAATAAATTGATGTTGTTTTTATACAAATTCATAAACCATGCTAAGTGCTAATATAAGAAATAATATTTTTCTGAAAAGTTATTTTACTACTTACTAAAAATGTCGTTCAGTGAAATAATCTAAATTTAACATGTTAATATAATATAATTTATGTACAGTTTCATTTACTCTAATCTAACCTGATTCCCACCACATGGTACCACAAACAATGGCATCAAATCGTGCTATAGACTTTATAGTCTTGTCGTTGTATTTGTGTTCAAATGTTGTTATTCATTTGACAGTTGACATTTAATGGATCTAATTTTCTAATCACTTTATTTGTCTGGGTAGAGTCATATTTTATAATGTTTCTAACTATTATCATCGTGGATAGAATAAGATCCAATCCTACGATTATAATGTTATTTTAACCCCAATATCAGTACAAATTAAATTAACAAATTTTTCAAAACCAAATTGAAGTAGCGATTGCCCTTAGGATTTGCAAGCGCCCTGCGTAAAGATTCCTTATGTACAACCTAATATAATTTAAATACTAAATATATAACCAAAAATACTTTTTTTGAATGCAAAATCAAAAGTTACATAACGTTGTAATTTTCAGTAACTATTAACCCAAAAGTTGTTTAACGTTTCAATTGTAAACATAAACAATTTTTTTTTTCTTTTTAAACGCAAGCAATGATGTAATAATATATATATATATATATATATATATTGTATCAAATTGATTAATTTGTTTTTTATTTTTATTTACAACAAACAATATAATTTAAAATTAATTAATAAATTATACTTTGTACTCTTGTATATATATTTAAAAGCTGCATTTAATTTTGATAGTGTTTATATAATATTAACATAGTAATACAAATAATAATAATAAAAAACATTCTAAAACTTTATTTAATTCACTAATTTTTTTTTTCTTAAAACTATTATGCATTAAATATAAAATATTACAAGAAAATTCATTGAAATTTTGCAAATTTTATTTTTAACTAAATACTTAATACATATCAAAAATAATACAGCATTGAAATGAAGCAGTATGAAATATGAAAATTATTCACAATTAGTAATAATTATCATATATATAAATATATTTTTCAATACTTAAGCATATTTAATTTTGTGCAGCTGTAATATTATTTTCGATAAATGCATTTAATGTCGGTAAATGTATCCTAAAAATTAGACGCGTGCACATACATAGAAATCGGATACTAATTATAATTTTACCTGGTGTCACAGTTACTAGATTGTTTTTTTTTTTCAAAATCTAATTTATGTCTAGAACCCTTATCGCCCCCCACTCTTACACTGTTTGCTAGCTTGACCACCAGTATATTATAGCAGAACAAGTAAACTGTTTGTAATATAGGCGTAATAAAAACGGCATTAATGTCGCAAACAGAGAAAGTACAACAAGAATGAAACAGCACCTTGAATAGTATTTTTATATTACCATATTGATACTCGTTATCCCGATCTGTTGAAAGGACGCGTAATGATTAATCGTTTTCAAATATACTCACTCATACAATATTGTGTCACATACACAGCATCTGCAGGACTAGTGTTATGAAAGGGCAATCAGGGCCTACGCCAAGGGTACTCTACTGTAAGGAGGAGGGAGGCACCTTAAAAATATTAATAATTGAAACTAAAACATCAATGTACATAAACATCTTACAAAATATCAAAGAACTTTGTTTAACTCTTAAACATAAAACTCTATAATAAACGGTTTATTATTATTTGGTTCTAGTGGGGTATTTGTCATAAGTGTTAATGAATAACTGTCTTAATAATTACTCCTAATTATATGTACCTACTCATATGTCAAATATTTTAAAAGAAATTAGATTATAAAAGCTTGGATACATATGAACTTTACTTCAAAAAGAATAATATAATATGATTTTTTCGATTGCTTAATTGATGCTGATGTAACTTCAATTCGTGTTCCTTTTAAATAGTTAGAAACACGTAAAGAAGCATCAAAATTCTTATATAAAATTTATGGTTTACCTGAAATATTTATAAAACATCGTATGAATTTGTGTAATACACTTAAAGATGAACAGTAGAAAGTTTTATCAGTCGAATGAATCTACACATTTTTATGGAAATTATATTACTTTAAAATTGTATAGATATAAGTAACATTTAATATGAAATAAAGTAATAAGTAAAATGTTTTACTCAGTAGATTATCGAAATAACCTTATGTCTGAAGAGTACGCTAATAATAATAATGCATAACAAAAATATCAATGTAATTATTACAGCTAAAAGGTTTGTATCTTAAATTTAATTATTTACATTAATTGGAGTACCTTCCAAAGATATCATACAAAAAGGTAAACAAAATACATTTATTTCATTCTGTCAGTTTTATTAATAGTTAAGAATTATTTTTAATTCTTTTAGGTCTTACAAGGATGATAGGTATCACATTTATTATACATATAAATTCGAATGGTACCTTATATAAAATATTGACGATTAAAAAAATATTGTAATAAGCGAAAAATTTCAAAGTATAATAACTAAAACGAATTGGAGTCAATATGTAGAATGCAAACAATTAACATCTTCGCCTTTTTCTCATTGCACTGTAAACACATTTCAGATCATACATTTATGTATGTTATTATTTGTTTTCGTATTCCATCGCTGAACACATAATAGAATGTGAGTGCCATCGTTTGGGTTTATTTTGCAGTATACTTTTCAAACTGGAATACAAAGAACAAAACCTGATGCAAAATGTGTTTATGTGTATATCGTCCTTCGGTTCATAAAATTCTTCGCTGAAAATGTGGGTGTATAAACTTAATTTTTGCAGTCGGTTCGTCGAACAAAAAAAATATTATAGAGTTCTCTTTCATATTATTATATAACGGCAGGAATCGATGCGTAAACACAATGCGACACCGGACTACGGTATCCACGGGCTTACAACAATGATGTTATACACGTGTAAATGAACACAGTAAATAAGTTTGAAATGTTATTGTGACGATATTACAAAGTTCGACAGTATGCTCGATCAGCGTTTTTGTAAATATAGCTGCTGCTTCCAATATTCTCACCAAAAATGCAATTGTGTCGCAGTCTATAATTATTCACCGTTCGGAAAAATATTATAGTTGTCAGTTATTCCATCGATAACTCATAGTTTCAAAATGCATGCATTCTTAACCTTTAGATCCAAATAAATATAAGAAAAAGGTGTAGTTAGAGATAAAAGTAATAAAAATAAAAAATACGTGATACAAACAGTGATGTTCAACTTTTTTTCCTCGTCGGGCCACTTTGGTAAACAATTATCTCAGAGCGGGCCACCAAATATAAAAGTAAATACTAATATTAATTTAATAATTTAATTATTTTACACATAGTAGGTGCACAATATATATCCAGTTATATATTAATTTCATCAGTAGGCTATTTTAAGTACACGGGTTATATTGTGAAATTTCTATTTGAAAATGCTCGAAGGTAAAATTGATAAATTTAAAAAAAAAAATCGTATTTTATTGTAGTTTTACTTTCTTTTTTAATGTTTTGTTTTATTTGTAACGGGGTATATTATATACCTTCGCAGGCCGTGAATTGGGAACCACTGTAATAAATGGAGGTGTGGTTTAAATGGTGTTGGCATGTTGACACGACCAATTAAATATAGAAAACGCAAGGACGATGATGGAAAGATAGGTGTTTCGCAATTCGGATTTTCGAGCAAAATTACTGACCCCAAACAGTGACGGGGTAAACTTCTGTTATTTCAAATCTTTATCTCCAACCCAAGTTTTCACCAATAAATAAGTGGAGAACAATTATTTCTTAATCGTTTATTTAATTCATTATAATCGAATATAATACACGGCCACGTATATATTTCTCATACGCCCGAATAATCACGAAACCCTTTTAACGACGCTGTACAGTGGTTTTGATGTACAATCTAAATAGGAAAATTTTAATTTCAAAATTGATTTAAAAAAAAGTGTTCGTTTATTTAATGTCTGGTATGGATACGTTTTTGCGTTAATTTGTATATATCTACCTGAAAACAAATAGGACTTTGAGAAATCAATGATTTTGGCTTACAACCATGATATTGTAGTGTTAGGAAGGACTAGGAAGAAATCGTTCAAATAACTGAGCAACTGTTTAAAGCAAGTTAGTTAATAGAACTATATATTAATACAAATAACACTAAGTATTTGAAGATGTCAAGGAACAATCAGAATGTAAATTATATTTTTGTTAGTAATATGAAATTTGAAGTGGTGGATAACTTTGAGTGTTTATAATAAAATGTCAATATAAAAAATATTATGCACCAGGAGATGAATGAAAAAATCGTGTTTTAGGAACAAGTATTGTTATAATATATTAAAACTACTCTCATAAACATCAAAAACTGGCTTCTATGATATCTATTTGCTTTCAGTAATAACATATGCTTGCGAGTCATGTGTCTTGACAGAAGGAAATGAAGTAAAATTAATGGTATTCGTGACATTAATAATTAGGAACATATATGTGCCAGAATTCAAGGAAGAAACAAATAGATCATGGGTACTAAAGAAGAAGAAACGAAAAACTACAAAAATTTACAACATATCAAATATCTCTACGTTTATTAGGAAAAATTCACTGGAGTGGTTTGGACATTTTTGGCAGAGAATTGGGAAACTATAAAAAAAAAAAAGTTCTCGTAAGAAAAATGAACAAAACAAGGCCCACAAGAAGAACTCATGACGTAATAATCCAATATTTGAAAGAGAAAGACCAAAATATAACCTTTGCAATGATTTATACTAAAGATGGATGGTGAAATTTGTTGAATACAGCAATGGTTCATAATGGACCCGTAAGCTGAGGAGAAAAAGAAGAAGAAGAAAATAAATAAGATCAGGTGTAAAGCACCGTACTATCCCCGAACACGTGACATGTGGTTGATGCAGCAAAACCGCGCTCGTTTCGTTGCGGCGATTGAGACGAGACGTTTTTGATCTTCACGGCGCGGAATTCGACGGTGACTAAATATTTGTATGGCAGTGGCCATACGTGAACATCTGCGATGGAAGAACAATGTTAACAATATTGTTTTAATTTCGACACCTCGTGCGACCACTCCTTGGAACGTTACGCCGCCGGTTAGTCGAAGATTATCACGTTTTCGTCCTATTATAGAAATTTTATATATCAAAATTACAATGCAACCAACGTCCCTCGTGTGAGGCGTCCGATTACCAATCAGTAATATAATCGAAACGGTAAACATCGTACAGAACACGTGCTACGAAAACCCGCGTCGACAAGAACGTTTCGCGCGCGAGATTCCACCCGTACGCAACGTATTATTTTAACATGTTTGCGTTGTCGTAATGATAATGTGCTCGAGCGCCACACGATTCCGGCCGGCCGGCGCGCACGCGCCCTCTCAGTTGTTTGGCCACCGCTTTCCACCCCATCCGGTCGCAAACCGCGCGGCGCTCGCTCAGTACCGTCACGGACCCGATCCACCGAACACTAACCACGGTTACACGGTTTTCGCCAATTCCGTTAACACTCCGCGTCCAAGTCCGAGACATTCGTAGTTTTCCGCACCGCACTCGAGTTCTCCCCGTCGTGATTTTCGCCACGTGCGTTCGGTTTAAAGGGGGGCGCCTCTATTTTTTTTTTTTTTTTAAATAACAACAATGAAATAGTTTTCGTGTGAAATTAGTATTTTATTTTTTTCGCACACCCAAGGATACGCGTCCAGAGCACCGGCCCACAAACAGGATAGAACGCGGGTAAGACTTTGCGGCCGTATTACGTAACATACAACACCGATCAAATAGGATCATTGGGTGTGCACTCATAGCGAGGTCCTCGTAGTCAAGTATGATTTGTCTTCACCCTTCGCCCCTGTTAGTCGCCACCATGATCCGAGGACCGCGCTTTGAAATTTCATCTAAAACTGCATGTACTACTACGCACTATGTGTAGAACGAAATGTGAACTGTGAAATATTGAAATGCGCAATAAAATATAATTTGTCGGTGTCGCAAAAACAATTGCTTGTACGAGTGGATATCGTATACTTGCTTTATAATAAACGCGAAAGAAATTACGTAGTTTCCACGATATATTTAAATCCGCTTGTAGGAGGTAAGGCTTATCTTTGACAACGGAATATGTCACGAGCCACGAATTTTATTTTCAAATGTAGCTTGTAGTACGAATACTATTATATTATTATAAGTATCCTACTTTTGTCTATAATACAATAACTTTCCTAATTAAACTAGATTGTGCTTCCCTTTATTTTCGACATTTTCCTGAATCGCGTTATGTCAAACGATTTTTGTATAACGAAGAGTGAGGTAAAATAAGGTATATGTGATTTGTTTTTTTTTGTTCATTTTTAATCCCGTTGACCGCTGAATGGGATACATTTTGAAGCTCCAGGGCAACACGTGTACGAGACAGAAGCTGTACGCCGATATCTCGACATAGTATAATATCGCGGTGCAAAAGAATAGCATTATGATGTCCACTCGTAGTACGCTCATTCGACGAGGACACCGCATGTACATGCGTACGTTATTTTTCTTCTCCACTCACCACGGCACCATCATCGTCGTTGGTTCATATAATGCGATCGCATTAAAAAACCATTACGTAGCACTAGCCCCTAAACGTCTCCGGACGCGCAATCAATTTCTTATTTTCAACCCATTTTCTTTTCGAGCGTGCAACACTACGTTCGCGTATAAGTCACCAGTGATGGTGGTGGTGGTGGCATAAATTGCGTACACGCGATCACTGGACGCAGTGAATATTTGAGGATGGTGTCTATAGGAGTATTACTCCCTGTACAATTCGTTTTTTCTTCGCACCTTCCTTTGAAAATGTACGGTACCCTCTGGAATATAAGGTATGAGATAAACACTAGTTTGACGTAACGTATCCGTTTATCTAGGCTACTACGTCACGTAATAATAACTTCCAAAGACTAGAAAATTTTAGAGAGAGAAAGGAAAAGAGACAGGAAGATAGAGAGAGGAAAGGGCGATAGAGAAAAGTAGTGACAAGATGGTGAAATTTATGCGAAGGGGAAAAATAACATAAAAATAAAACGTCCCCAAATGCGGCGGCATAATATACGTATTATGTCGAGACGTGCACTTACGTTGGCTCAGAATATTAATCGAGTCAGACGTGAGTATCATGGTACGCGGGATCACCTCGGTTAAACGTTTCTCGTCCATTTCATATCCTCCACGTTGACCACCCGTTGCACCGCGAGCCTCGACCAAGTGGCCACAGACCCGTTGGAAAACGATGAAGACCTAAATAACCCACCGCTCATATGTAAACCGTGAATTCTACTTCGTATTGTTGTTTTCTGACATAGTTGCGACGAGAAACCAGCTTTTTAACTGGCCAAATTCTATTTAACGAGCTTGATAGATTTATGGAAACATTATATTCAAATTAAATACAACCTACTTGTTTTTACAGTCCGCAAAATACATATATATATAAATACGTTAAAATAATGTAAAGTAATAACTTTATATTTAATCGCTAATTATAAAAATAATAATACTCAGTATATGTTAAAATTATAAATAATAATAATTCGAGCATATGTTCATTTATTAAAAATGTATGCCCGTAATGTATAGTTCATTAATTTTTTTTTACCTAATATTATAAAAATTGTGTATTCAATAAATTACATTATCTCATAATATTTATTATTGAACAATAATATACAAAAGGAGTGTGACTTCTAGGTTGGATGAGATATGCAGAGGCAGGTAAATTATATAATTTTGTTGGCTTTTTAAACTTCAAACTAATGTTCCATTTCCATTTCCCTCGAAAAAAAAACATTTCTGTGGGAAAGAGGTCGTGTAGATCAGGTTTTACTTTTAAGAATAGTTGAACTACATTTCTTAATTAGATAGGTTGAAATTTTAATGTTCTAACTTTTACAAAAAAAAAAAAAAAAGTATCTACAATTTGGAAATTTTAAAAATATCAAGTACCAATAAACAGAAAAAAATCTCATTCAAATATTTCAAAAATAAAATAAATCTTTAAAGTTATAATATAAATACTAAAAAACTGATTTGATAGTAAAATAAAAGTTTATAGATTTGCAAATAATAAATGAAGATAGTTCAATCAAAGTTCGTTGAAATATTCGATTTTATAAACATTTCATTTTGTAACGAATATATAACTTATGCAAATTTCCGTGTATTTTTTCTTTTTTAGTTGCTATGAATACTGACAAATATTATAGTGTAAGTGAAAATGTCATCGCTTGATTATAACTTACAATGAACAATACAAACGTCTCTACAGATAATTTTGTAAACATATTGCTTCTCGTATGCATCCATGTATCTTGTACGGTAGTTGAAGTATAGTTAGATTGCCTTTAAATTCAAATTGTTCATGCGTTTTGCATTAGACATGTGAAATAAAATAGAATTAGAACGTAATCAATTTATCGATATGATATTTATTGTTGTGCACTTTACCATAAATTGGTATGGTAAGGTTAGATATTTTTTAGTTAAGTAATGTTTATTATGTGTTAATATAAAATCATTTGAAAACCTTTTGAACTAACACAAAGAAAAAAATTGAATATTTTCTCAAAGTATATATTATCATATTATCATTATTACACCTACTGGACACGTTTGCCGTAAATAATATTCGATGAAAAATAAAATTTCCTCTGTACATTTACAAACGACATATTTGTCAGATTTCGTTTATTTGTAATTTATAAATTATTTGGTTAATAAATGTTATGTATATGCTGTAATACAGACGTCTGTGAATAGCTGAGTAAACTTCACTCTTATGTCGGATTTATATACTTACTGATTTACGCAGAATACCGTCGGAAAAATTGCATTTAATGGTTTGGAGTGATAATCATTTTTCTTCGATTTCCTAATAACACTCTTTTATTTTTATTATATTTTTCGTTTCTCGGTAATTTATCGTCTGCATACTGTCTTTTTGTTTAACTTATTTGTTAAGTTTTTCTTTCATAATAGTAGGTTACGACCTTACGAACGATGATGACACGTACACGCGTATATCTAAATAGTAATACGTGCTGTCGGAATATTGTAAAATCCTTAATTTGATGACAATGAGATGGCGGCCTCATTTTTGCTTTTCAGTGTATATTATAGAGATATATAAAATAAAAATAAAAAATAATATTAAAAAATAATAAAAATATTTTTTTTTAAAAACTTTAAACTCGCAATGTGAATATTCATAATGGAGAAACAGTACATATTCCAATCATGGTATAGTTGACCGAATCAAACGACCTAGTGTCGTTTTCAATACTTTTATAGATAAAATAATAATAATTATTATTATAATTATAATAAAAATAAGATATATATTAAAAAACTAGCGAAATATTCTTTAAAAAATATCGTTTTTTATAAAGTTTATGAAAATAAATATTGATCTTCATTGATAATTGTAACAATTACAAATTTATATTACATCAAATACTATACCTGTAATAGATTTACAATGACCCGAAATTATTTTATTCGAAATGTTCAAATTTTAGCTCATTGACTACAACAAATTATGAAATTAAAATATAAAACAATATTTATATTATTTAATAATAAATCACAATAAAAATGTATCAGAAATTGTAACATTTTCAAAGTCATGTAATTTCTTAATATTTAAATGGTTATTAGACGTATGTATATTGAACGCTATGGTTTTAATATCTTTATCATATTGAAAATTAATTAAAATGTTAATCTTTAAATTAATTATTGATGTGGCAAAAATAATAGATTGAATACCATCAGCATTTTTTATTTTAATTATTATGACATTTAGCGTCATAGTAGTATTAAAAAAAAAAAAATTTATTCTTTATTCTTTTTATTTTTAATTATTGAATCAGATATTTAATGAGTCTGTTATCAAACCGATCATTAAGGTGTTTTAAAAAATTAAATTTTAAAAAACATTTTTTTTTCAATACAGATAAATAACATTAAGAAGAAATAAAACATAGTATATAGTATAATATAGTATCAAATGTACACAATATTTTTGGTAAACAGTAATTTCGTTCGTACGATTACATAAAATTGGCTACATACAATATTCCACAAACATAATTAGTGATAGTCAACAAACTAAGGTTTTTCGAACTCTATAATTTCGAATGCTTGTTAAAAACTATTTTACCCTTATACGAGTCATTTAATTAAAAATAACGTACGTATATATAAACGGTACACATCTCTATCACTTATTGCTCTTAAAGGTATACAATTGAAACATTATTGTTCTAATAATATAACTAACTCAATTCCGCAATGTTTATATTTTTAATACTCATAAGTATCTAGTCGAAAACACTGCAACAAAAATTACCTCAATATAAAAAGTAAACGTGTAAAAAATATGCAAGTACACAATAGTTACAAAAAGGCAAGCAAAAATGTATCAAAAAACAATTTGGTAGTACTCAGATTGCAATCATATTTTCGATAAAAAACCGTGAAACACATTTTAAATTTAAATTTTGCAATTATATTTCTTTTGCTAATAATATTACCGTAAAAAAAAAAAAATATAGTTAGGTAAACTTCGTCATAAAGAAAGTATTGTCTCAACGCAATATTTGTGGCACTGAATGAAGATTATATTTACCCGTGTAGCTTTTATATCACGGTAAATTACTCAATGAACGGTAAATTATAAAAATATGTATTTAACTTTCATGTGCAGATTTTAATCATGGCATAAGAATATGTTATAACTATAACCAGTTGACCTGAATTGATGTCATATATTTCGTCATGAAATTTTACAAGTATAAGTTATAAAATATAATATGAAACGGTAAAAAAATTAGAAAACAATAACTTACTCTCCATGTATTTGCTATTATATTATTTTAGGTAAATTGGCTGCCATTTATTATATTTATAAAAATCATATGATACTATTAATACTTAAATTTATTATATTTAATAGAGATGTTTTGGTAGAAAATTGATTATAATAACCAAGAATTAGCCGAATAAAAAATTCAATACCGAACACCGTATACGGGCCGGGTGAAAATGCAGTATTAAGTCGAGTACCGAGTAAGAGCCGTGTATTAAATATAACATTGAGTACTTGGCTATTGAATAATTTCCGGGTACCTGGTTTATCTCTAATAGTAATAAAATTATTCCCATAATTTAAATATCTTAACATTTATACAGTAATTATAATTATGAGTACGATATTTATGTACAATTTTATGATTATTTAATTATTTTTTTGTAGAACATAAAAGTTTAAAAATAATTAATAACTGTATTTCTAATTATCAACACGCGGTTAATTTATTTTGCGATCAATTTAACAGCGTCCAATTTTATGCGATTATATTATATACATGGTGAATTTTATAATTGTTATGTTAATTAGATATTAAAATCAAAAAACCGTTTTTGTATCATCATTATTTTGTGAGATACAAATAACTTTTAAAATACATAGTTTATTTATAATTGCATTTATATACAAACGTATGCGAATGTTTAAAATTTAATATTCTAAAAAAAAGCTACATATTTCAAATTAATTAAAAATAAAATAAGAAATGCTAATAAAACTATAATTTTAAAAGCATAAACGTTAAACGAAAAAAAGTACATAAAGACAAATCAAGATTAAAGTGTCCCTAAGATAAACTTAAAATAAAAACGAACAGTATTAACATATTTATTTGAATATATTGATGCAATCAAGTAAAATGGCTTAGGAAAGTTGATTTTTTTCTTCTACAATCAACGAAATAAAAAGAGCCATCGTTCATTTAAACATCTTAACCATCGTAAATGTATATAGAAGTAAATGCCTTTTTAAGTTTTACGAATTTCTGATACATTTTTCAAATTAAAACCTTAGGAGCTTTTACGAATTACTTTCAACACATTCGATAAAGCTTTTATACGACCTCTCCAATTAAACTGCTATTATGAAAATTGGAAACGATTAAAAATATATACGATATATTTTCTACAAAATAAAAAGCCAGATTAATTCTAAATTAATGTATATTCATAAATATATGAGCTTAGTTACACACACAATATATCGTGTTCTTGGAATTGAATAATTTCAATCTTCCTTACAATTAACATTGATTTTATAGCATTTAAAAATATTTTGTCCGTGTTAAAAATAAATAACACAACATTCAATTTCACAAAAACATCAAGTATTCCAAGTAGTTTTATTTATATTTTAATTCTTATTGAAAAAATGTTTAGGTATAGAACCTTATATAATATTACATATTTATAAATTGTATTCAGTTTTTGTTGAAAAAATCTAATCTTTTTTTTGATTTTAATATAGAGTTTTTAAAATAAAACAGTTGCAAAATATTCGAATCATTACGGTGTAGTATGAAAATTATGAAATACTATATAATAATATGAAAAGGAACATAAAAAGCATTGAACATAAAAAAAAACCTACATAAAGTGAAGTCTAAATAAATTTTTCTTTCAAATTGAAGTAAATAATTAATCTATATTTTGATAGCAATTGAAATGAAATACAAAAAGTTATTTGGAATATTTCGAATAATCATCGGATGATATAAAATCCAATAATTTAAAACGAATAAGATTGCATTCATAAAAATTGAATAATAGTCCAAAAGGATTTAATCAGAAAATTACGGTTCAGAGGGTTATATATAAATACGCTATTATTTCAACCAATATAAATACTTTAAGAAATTTAAATGGCACATTACCCACTACCTATTATAAGCTACATAAATAAGTTCTTTTCAAAAACAAAAACATTCGTTCAATAAATAGTTCATCAAAAACGATTAAGAATATAAATTATTAATTAAGAAAAATTTGCTTAGAAAAATAGTAATTAGTTACTATGTACCGGACAAGATACCTTTCATTGTCAGTGCCTTGTTAAAAAATCAAATATCAACATTTCATTGTTATTTCATCTTTAGAATTATAACAGCGTACACCAAAAGTTATTTGTTGTGTACTCCTGTCTTATTACTAAGATGTAAATCAAATCAAAAATGTTAGTGTAGTATTATTAGATCCTGTGTTATAAATAGGTGTTTTAAATATAATATCTTCAACAATTAATTGAGAGTAATCGCAAGAAATGATTAGTATTGTTTAAGATTGTAATGTTAGTTTTAATTCGATAAATTGTGAAAAAACAAGCTCAATATCATTAACCAAATTGCTAAGCTATCACCTTAAACAAACTCACAATAAAATTATTATTTATTTGATTAGACCAACATTTTTATAATAATAAGTACACTTTAGATATCTTTGGACATTTACATCGAATTTTTACATACATGCAAAGAGAAAAGTTTTTACAAATTTTAAGAAATAATTTAATAGAAAAATTACTTGGAAGATATTAACTGTAATGTACTCGTATATTTATATTTTAAAAATCTAAATTTACATAATCAACAAGATATAGCCTGTTTACTTTAAAATCCCTATAAACGTATGTTCATAGTTTCATAAGCCTATTAAGTAGAATCCCGAATACTTTCGTAGTGTGTAATGAAGTTTCAAAACAGTATAATCAACCATTTCTAGTGCTACTAATTAATCTTTTCGTCAATAATAATTATAATTATTATAATGGTATCAATAATTTATAATTTATTATATAATATATCCGCGATTTCTATGGCCGTTGGACGTTACAAGTTTGAGACTTAATACATAATGAAAATAAATTTATAACTTAATAATTTATAATATTTTGCATAAAACTAATAAATATCATTGTTTATATGGATTTAATATTTTAATTGATTAATTTAGTTAATACACTCAATCTACTCAGTTGGGTATTAACATTAGAATATACTTAATTTATGAGACAAAAAGATAAACATTTCAAAACACATAAGCCAACATTAAATTAAATTGACAATTTCAATTGATTTATCAGTATCTGTTAGTTTTATGAACACACGTTATACTAATCAGCATTATTTAGGTGATACCCAAATAGTTTGTAATCTGTTTGATCAAAACTATATATGCTGTCATTGAATATTAGCAGCCCGTGAATTATTTGCTTGATATGGCAGAATAACCATTTAAAAGCTAAACGATTAGTAGCCATTGTATACATGTTACGGTTGACGACAATAATATAAGCTTATGCTATGCGTGACACGTCACAGGAAATCTGTTTTAATCATTTATCAAAATCAAATCGTTTTGATTTACTACGGTGTATGTTAGTATTATAAAACCAAACACTATGAACTAAAAACCTTAATAATTGTAAATTATTGTTATACTGAAATCAAAAATTAAGTCACGATTTACTAAATTAATCAATTTGATCATATTTTTTTTTATTTCTCAAAACGATTTGTATAATCATATGATATTATTTACGTAAATGCTTGTATGTATTCATTTTTGTAAATAGCTCAAAATTAATTAAAATTAAATAACATCGATGAACAAAATCGAATTTTAAATTGAAAAAAATATGCAAAAAAAAAAAACGTAAATTTGCTTGGATCACAATATTTTTGCTATAATACTCTAAGTTGTACTAAATTTATAATTATTATAATGTTTGTTAATTTTTAAACGTGGTCTGAAAAATATTCAGCAGGATTTATTTAGCATTTAGTACCAAAATTATGATAAAAAGATGAGCATTCAAACAAAGTAATTAAGTCATTTGTTGTCGAAATCCCATCGAAGATTTACAACTAAAATTTAATGTGTCTGTCTTCGTGTAAAGCGATTTTGATGGGTTTTAAAGCTCGTATTCCAACTTCAAGATTTGGCATTTATTAATTTATTCTCGACATTTCTAATTTCAATAATACAAACACTGTATAATAATAACAACAATATTTATTATTTTTATTGATTTGATTACCCCCACGCGTCATCTTCAAAGCACGATGAGTAAGATTATCACAAAACGTCATAAAACATATTATTCATAATAAAAAGTTCCTCTATAATAGCCCTGAAATCTCACAAAACATCCCATTTGTTAATTTTAACGGAAAAATCGCACGATTAAAATTGATCATCGGACAGGATATTTGAATGCATTTTTCTTTTTTATTCTGTATAAAACTTAGACATTTTGTTTAATAGTGCAACATATTTCATCTAGTGGTTCAGCTGCAGTTCGGTTTGTTAACACGACGATATTTTTCTTTTTTTTTAACGCGCACCAAACGCCATGCGGTGGCGATGTATTTCGTGGTTTACTTTAAATCTGATTAAAAAGTCCATTAAAAGTAGATTTTTGGGGACGCGTAAGGGACAGATGATGTTTTTTTTTTATTTAAAAATAAAAACGTTTTGGGCTCATCAATTGCATGGTAAAATATTACAACATAAATCATCTTAAAAGTACAATTCGTTCTATAGTGCAATGAACGTACTCGTATAACGATTATAAAACGAATTTGATTACAATACAGTCATAGTGTATAAGTGAGGGAATATTTTAACGGAAAACTCGTATTCTCGTTCTTTTTTCACATTTCTCCCACTCCACTCCACTCCACTCCACTTTCCGAAAAACTACAATATTATAACTACATATCGCCGGCAATCTGCCGTGGAGTTCCAGAAGATTTGGAATTAGCTGAGCATGGACGTCTCCAGAATTTTTTTTAATTGGGGGAGGGGATCAAAATTAATTTAAAAATTAAATGTAGATTTTTTTTATACATTTTATACTTACATGTTGTTTATACATTAGTCTTTTCCATTAAATATAAGATAAAATAATCCAATTAATATTAAAAATAGTTTTCTTCCAACTTTAATATACATGTTATATTAAAGTAATCTATGTTTACTAAATTGGTGCGTTACAAATAATGCTTCGGAAAACATTTTTAAAATTCTAGGGGCGGGCAAGTGCCCCGTCTTACCGGATCATGGGTATACCGATGTAGGTGAGTAGAATCGCAAGTTTACCGCCAGAACCGCACGTCAGGAGAGTCTTCCGATGAACCTTTACACAAAAATATCGTCACATGACGTAATTCTTCGGTTCTTTCATCCGCCCGCTGTCTAACGTTTTTGAGGTTTTACGGTTTCGCAATGGTCAAAAGGGTACGGATCATGTTTGCAGATTCCGAGAATACGAACGTTCGATTTTCAAACAATGCATTTGAACTGCAATTCAACTGCGAGACGAAACGAAACAAACTCGAATCGTGTGCGTGTAGTCTCGTTACGAATCCCCTCGGGTCGCGCCACCGCCAGAACGTCATCGCTGCCGAACGCGGTGTGCCTTTCTTCACACCTCTAACTCCGGCGCCGTTCGGATTTCACGCACCCTTTACACGCGCACTCGCGGCAGACACCGTGTTCTGCGGTCCCTTTAATCCTGGATTTTAATCTAGTCGATAATGTTACACGGCCCTTGGACGGCGAACGGCCGAACGCGCCTCGCCCAAATTGCCACGGGTGCTTGCGATTGCGGACGACGAACGGTTTTCGGAGCCAGACTCGAATTATGACCGTAACGCCGTGTGTCCAGAAGGGCCGTAACAAGGGGGTCTAGAGGTGCCTACGCTCTGGGCACTATTCCTGGGAGAGCGAAATTTAATTGTTACTTTTAACTTATTATTTATAAGTAAAAGTAATATTATGTATTTATGTATTTACTTTTATAACTTATAAATATAATTATTTTATACCAATATAAGAATAATTATAATGTATATTTATATTTTAATAAGTTATTGATTTAAATAAAATTAACAATCGCTAACATAATTATAAACAAAGATCATTATTCATATTGTGTTTATAAAAAATATTCCGTTTTTTTGATAGTTTTTTTTTTTTTTTTTTTTTTATATAAATTTAAATACTTAGGACGCTTTTTGAAGTTTCGCCCCGGGCACAATATTTGTTTGCTATGGCCCTGGTGTCTAGCAAACCGCTGAACTGTACATTTTCGTGGCTGTCGTGGAATAAAACGCGTAATGTAATCATTTCAGTTCGAAATCAACTGTAGTTGCCGAATTTGGCAGAATATTTCAATCGTAATGTACCAACGTGAAACATTCAAGGGCGCTTGTGTAGTTATTATCCAGCCTGTAGTACTATGCGGTTCATTTTACCGCAAATGTTAGTTGAAATTACCTTAATTTCGACAGTTAAATCATTTTTAATACTAATAGATCACAGGACCTAATTAAATATTTATAACTACTAATATCGAAGTGGCATTAGAATGCGTACAATTTAAATAACTTTTTTCGTTTAGTTTTTAAATGGTATAATAAAAATGCATTGTAATTCTGTATTGGTTAAATGGTCTCATTGGTTCTGGCGTTAAACGGATAGACAATAGATATTTGTTTCGATTATTATCCGGCAATTGTAAGTATTATAATCATAACCGTCATACTAATATTTTACCACGGTGAACGTTCGCGGGTCGTCTTAGCGCGTGTGTTTTGTTTTAGTTTTGTGATCAACTCGAAGAAGACGAGTATTATACTATCATGCGAGTTTGAATCCAATCAAAAATATAATATTATTATAACCTACTCATAACAACAGAATACAAAACACAAATGCATATTAAAACAATGTGTACCACGTTTCGATTTTTAGATGTTTTTCAGACGAGAAATGACCTACAAAAATAGGTTACACATCTTTGTTGTAAATTTATTTTTACAATGGTATTTAATAAATAAAATTTGAAATGTAACAACAATTTTACTATATAGATTTCGTTGAGTTTTAAAAACTTCCAAAAATATTAAACTCGATTTCTGATTCAAATTAAAGAGATTTTTGAATATAATATGTCATAAATGACCATTATAAACTTAATTTTATGAAGTTTAATTACGTCACGTTATAATGATAAATATTTTTTATCTCAATAAATAACAATAATTATTATATTACTGTAATTCGATAAAAAAAAAAAAAAAAAAAAAATTAAAAATGGATTAATGAATATGTTATCTTAAAATGTTACAATCATTCAATCGTATAAAAATATTTTGTAACTTTTATCATAATTTTTATTTTTGAGGTTTTAACATGAAGTAAAACCGACTAATAATTTAAATTATACATCTAAAGCAAAAATACATTTTTGGGTAATTGTTAAAAAATAATGAGCATATTGAATAAGTCAGTGATTATAATAAATATTTAATTTTTACACAATTAAATAGTATTTACTGTATTGGTTTGATATCGAACTATAATTACAAATGTTGTACAATATATTAATTGAACGAAGAATTGAGTGTACGATGTTAAATATATACCTTAGATGTACAATATTACAGCAATTAATACCCTGTATAGTAATCAATAAGCATTTAATGATAACTATGGCATAATTGGCTTATAAATTTAAAAAAATATTGTATTGTCTTCTCCGATTAAGTTGTTTATTTATCGAATGTAAAAAATCGACGAGAGTTGTTTAATAATTTTAATGCAATGAAATTAATTATGCTTAGTGTAGCCTGATACATAAACTCAAATTGTGATGTTGATTTTTTAATAAAATGTATTCAATTACAAAAAACAACTTGCCACTTACCACCATATATAATATTAAATTTAAATAGAATTAGATTTTATAGCAATAAATTATTTTTCATGTTTCAAGTATCGTGTATTGTTGTAATAAACCAAAAGTTTAAGGTGCGATGAAGTTATCGTGTTTTATCAAGAGTTAAATTTTTCTTTTCTTTGAGGTGGTATTAAGTATTCACATAATGGAGGTGAGACTGATACAGACACACAGACACAGACACACACGCACTGACATATACTCACCATAAAAGAAATGAGGGAAAGAAAGAAACTTTGGAGCTATTAAAGGACATATCCCAATACTGGAACCATAACTTTTCCTATTAACCAAGGCGTTTCAATATTGCGAGACCATCGTAAAGTCTTGCTTTCCAGTAGCTAAGACCCCTCGTGTCTTCCTGCTATTTGAGAAATTACTCAAAACTTTCATATTGGGCTTTATTAAAGTTTTGTCAGAGTTTCACTATTTTGCTCTTTCGAGGACACCTATTCTGTTTTTTCCCATTCTTACCCATGCTTGCTTTTCATCAGTCAGTACTACGTTTTTTTACAAATACGATTTGAAATTCTTCTTTTCTCAATATACATGAAGTCGTGTCACGTATCATTGACCATTTCCCCTTTTCCTTAAACTTTTTTGAAAATCTTATTTATAAGCACACACACACACATACATAAAGACACACATTTACAGGCACACAAACGTGGTACATGCATAAAAATTTATTTCAAAAAAGAGTTGTGTTAAAACTATTTTATGACGCGTCAATATGGTTTTCAATATTTTGAGAGTTAACTAAATTTCATGAAACTCACATCCATTAACCATGTTTTATGTATTATTTTGCAGTACAAGATTAAAATAAAATAAACTCTATTTACTAATATTTGATTGATTACATTTTTATACTTAAACAATGTTTCATCAATGTATTACTTTATCGATTAAAATGTTTATACTTAAAACATTTATTATTTAACACCAAGCATACTTAAATAATAAATACCAAATTTAAAGTTAATTTTAACAATTAAATTTTTTGCAGTGGCAATGGAAATCATTTATTACAATAAATTAATTATTTAAATATTTTAAAAATTAAAATATTATCAATTTTTTTCAATTTTTTAGCTTCTAAATTATTTTAAACTTTACAACCAAATGTATAATTTAATACCGTAAATACTATTACTACTATTACATACAGCATATTATTATATTGGGAGCTTGAACTTAAAAATATTGTTTTATATACTGATTTATTTTTTTTATAATAAGTACCAAAAGCAACTTTGTATATAGTTTCAAGAAAAAATAAATATATTATTAAGAAAAATAAAAATGTTAGGTAATCATTATTTTATATTTTAGATTTAACTAAAATAAACTAAAAATCTTACAAATAGAGGTTATATAATATGATACTATTAATAATTTACTATATATTTACCGAGAAATAGAGATAGTCGTATAAGTGACGTTTCAGTGGAAAGTAAAATAAATAAATTATAATTATTTACAAGATTTTGTCATGGATATTTTATCCCGGCAAGTCAAGAAAGATCGTGAACCCTCAATTTATATAACTTTTATTTTGTTTATATATTTATGTGTTACTTTTTTTTTTTTTTTTTGACCATTTATAAATCATTATGCACACTTATTCTTATGCGATCACAGTGACATTTATTAATTAAACCCTCGTGAATTCATGAAAATTAGTTCATGGAACGAAAACGCACAATTGTTCTCTGGATTAAAGGAAATAAATATGTTCTACTGTTCGGAAATTCAAAAAAATAAAAATTGTATGAAATTATAATATCAACATCTACAAGATTTTTATAAGTACTTATTTAACACTTTAATTAAAAATAAGTTACACTAAAATGTTATTTCTACGTTATATGTAGCTAAAACTTAAATATAGTTATGATATTCAATGCAATATTTAAAGGTTAGTAGGGAACCATAAATGTATTATTGATGCACAATAGACATTATATTGCAGTAAACACGATAGTTGTTACTTTAAAACCGCTGTCCATATTATTAATTAATTATACTGCAATTAATTAATGCAATTAGTTAATAGAAAATTGTGAACAATAATTTTGAATTTTGCTAATTTGATAACATTTTATAATGATCATTTAAAAAATAATAGCCTACACTTTATAAATTTTGAAAAAATCAAAACTTATAACTGATATTTTTTTTACAAAAAATATCTTTACCTAAATAATTATTGTTTTTAATTTGTATGGTTCTTTTCAAATTAATCTTCAAAAATAATTCTACTAAGACATTATACTATATTTCGAACAAGAGCTAAAAATAGTAATTTTATCATCTCAATAACTTTCTTTTGTTCGAGTTTTTTTGTAGTTTGCTTAACGATAATTTTTGGAGTAACATTTTTGTTTGCTCTTTTGGGTTGAAATCATTTTCATAAAATGTTTCTAGTACTGCAGTTTTCTTCTTGGTCATCATGTTTCCCAGCGATTGACACTCTTCAGGTATACCCCAAGCTAAATCGTCTAGACCACATCGTCAAAATGTTGCGAATAATTCCGGAATTTCAATACTTCGATGAAGTTCCAAGACTATAATGAATTACGATGGCCGGAGAAAGATTTTCTGTGGCCTTCTAGTCTTGGGAGGGTGAATATTAGCTAAACTGAATCAAATTCTAGTCATTTCCCGAAAATCTTGTGGTCACAAAGATAAAACGGAGAATATTCGTGGTCCACATTTGACCTAACCGAAGGCTATCGATGAGATTTATATCCCAGCCGATGCATACTGCCTACACTATACCCTAAACACGAGTTTATTCAAGAGAGATATGAAAATGTTGTTAACAATATTGGAATTTAATTGAAACTATCAGGATAAGTTTTTTTACGGATAATGATGCAAACATCTACCCTAATAAAAGTAACCGTTACAAGTGTTATAACAATAATTAAACAATTAGCACATCCACAAATAGATTGATATTGGATAGAAACTATAACCACGGGAGGGACGTTTCGGTGTACGTACACCCACTAGATACGTTTTTTTCTTCTGTTTTTCCATTAAATGGTTTTTGCTTTAATATTTTTCCGAAAAGCGATGTCGACGAGGTTACCGAGTATATGTTAACGAAGTCTGTTCACACATGTGTCTATCAGTGTTTAATTGAAGCTATTCCAAATGTTATGTCGATCGTTGTTCGAATGTCAGACAAAAACGATCATCATTATCAGACGACTCGTTTATTTGATTCTTTAAATTTTCACAGTCAATGTAATCAGCGCAGGTACACGGTATATCTTCGAAAAATTCGAACAGACAACAAGTATTCAGATTACTGTTACACAAGTTCCGTCAATTTCACGGATATCCAAGTAACGCCTATTTCGAGTTACCGTTGGCATCAGCTAACCACAACGCGCAATTCTATGTACGAAATCTGCATCATCAAATATCCTACTGATTCTTTGGGTAGTCAAGAAATTCTTTTTCACTATCAAACCCATTACCACGTTGGCTATCTCCCAAGTGGTCATTTTCGGTCCAGTAGATCGATCACCGGAAACCGTCGTCACCGGTGAAAACGTTTTTTGTACACACAGGTCTGGTGAGTGTCGCTTTTATTTCAAAGACAATGCGACGTTCGAGAGTCTTTCGGTGAGCAATTTAGGTATTTGAGTAAAAATTGAAATTTTATTATTGTAAAACAATCATTATTGTTGTTTTATTTTTTCCCATTTTCGAATGTTATTGACAAAGCTAGCAGAGTGAAAATGATCAAAAAATCTAATATAAATTAAATTAATCATACAAAATACTTGAAACCAACTAGAATTTAATCTAAAATAATTAACTTTATTTTGCCAAAAAAATATGGAAAAAACATGGTGAGTATATGATAATGTTGTGAATTATAAAAAGAGTATGGACATTTTTGATTTTAAATTAATATTTACTGCTGGTGATAAAAAGAAGGTTTATGATTAGTTATTAATTTTTTTTTCGGTTTATTTAAATGTTAAACCCATCTATATTTAGATTATTAAACTTACTATACTGTAATTATACGAAAGATCTATAGATTAAAATTTCTAACTTTATATATTTGTTTTTTACAATACAGTTGATCTGTCTTGATATCATGTTCTTGTAGGTTTTCGGATTTTCACTTTGAAATTTTTTCATTTCAATTTAATTAATTATGTATTATTGTATTATTAAAACTGTTTAAATACTTTAAAATAAAATTAATATTTGAAAATAATTTTATATAAAATGATTCAGAATAAAAGTTCAACTTCTAACTATATTAATTTATATAGAATAAATTGTTGTAAGTATTCTTGTAAGTATCATACCAGAAGGATGTTCGAAAAGTATACTACTCGTATGTTATTTATAACGGTCAATCAATATTTATTTATTCGCCCATCATTTAAATAAATATTTACTCGTTTAATATTATCAATAGTTTCCAACCGTTGTCCAACTAGTGTAACACTCTCTTTTTTTATAATATGATTTATTATAATTATTTTCAATTTATACTAGAGTGGCGTAGCCAAGGAGAGGGGAGCTAAGGGGGCTATATCCCCCCATGGGCCGTGTTTATATGTATAATGTATCTTGACTATTTAATAGAATCAATGGATGCTCGTTTTAATCAAAGGCTTATTGATGTTATGCCACTTGAAGGACTTATTCCGGACAATTTAAATATGTATGACGATAAAAATATTATAAAAGCTGCTAAAATATATGTCCAATATCTCCATGATGATACCTCATTTACAATCAGAGCTGACCTGTTCATATGGAGGCAACAATAGAGTCAAAATACTATTCCAAAACCGAATTCTGCTCTTGATTCACTCTCTCATCGCACCAATCTTCGACCTAAAATTAAAATACTTTTACAATTATTCGCTACGTTACCAGTTACCTCGTTCACTCCGGAAAGAACGTTTTCAGCAATAATCGCTTAAAAATTTTTTAAGAAGCACCATGTCGGAAAACAGACTGAATGGGTTAGCTATGACTAATATAAATAAAAAAGAACAATTCGATGAAAGTGAAATAATAACTGAATTTGCCAGAAATTCGCCTAAGAGGATGCAGCTGTCAGAGTGGAGCAAGTGACTGAACACTGAAACCAAAATTATTATTATTATTATAAATTATATAATAATAAATATTTTTAAAACTATACTAAAATGCTAAAATTACGTTTAGAAACTTGGTGGTAGATGGTGGGGGGGTTAAGGGTGAATTCTCATATCCTCTCTTACTTTACTTTTCCAAAAAAGTGGTTAGCCCCCCCCATTTAAAAATCCTGGCTACGCCACTGCTAGAGTGCACAATAAGTAATAATTTTATCTATGTAATGTAAAAGGATAATTAAAGGAATTTAATTTAGAAACTCTTAAATATAAACGATTAACTTAATAATGATATACGTTAGTGACTAAGTAGGTTTTTGCGTTTGCATGTGAGGTACTTTACTTGGTTTTTGGGTTATTGGAATTTGGTTGGAGTGAAGTAACTGTTGAGTAATGAGGTTATAGAAGTGATGTTCCATATTGGAGTGGCGCAAGTGTAGAATGTTACAGCTATTTGATTTAAAGTAATGATTTTTAGCACTTTATCACAATTTTATTGACTTTGTACATTTTTGATGATGAATTTTTAATTTTTAATTCGAAACAGATCGTACATTACAAATGTTTTAAAACACCATAAGTATTAATTAATTAATTTATGTATTTTCATAAATAAACTTTTTATTTACTCAAACATTTACGAGTGTTAACAATTTACTATTCTTTTTTTATGTAATTACTTTATTAATTTTTGTTGGTATTGGTTTATTCTTATTAATCAAAATTTAAAAAATTGTATTTTTCATTTCTATAATTGACACTATAATACACCGATATACACCACATAAAGAATAAAGAATCAAATTTTTCAAACGATTTAAACTAAATTGTTTAAAATTATTGGATTCATTCGGAATGATTGTAACAAATTTCTATCGGTACCCAAACTTATCGAGCAAAATGAGCTCTTAATCTTAATTTAATTTTCATAACGAAAAAAAAAAATACAATTACATTGTGTAGGAAATATATTTATACTTAAAAGTGTTATTTTTTCAAAATATATTAGTTTGAGCCAATTTTATAAACATTAAGCTTTGGTTTTGTTTTTACTAATTTTAACTTGGATGCGCTTATTTTTGGTTCAAAATTATATCTTTTCATTAAACTCGTTGGATTAATCTTACGAATTACATTTTATTTTATTGTCCGAGAGAAAAAAAAAACATTTAATTAATTAATTATTTTTATAACATTCTCAAATCGAAGAAAATCAATTTTTGGTACCTCTTTTAATATAATTTATTTAAGTGCTCATAAGACTTCAATAATAATATAAAACGGAGTTTAAAACTGAAATTTATTGATCGTAGACGTGCATTTGGAGTCGAGACGTAAACCGTGCCTGTGAACTAATTTCTCGTATCTTTTGTTTCTCAACTGACTTATCTATCTCATAGTACTTAGGCATCCATTTAAACGCTTCTCTATAAGCATTTGCTTGTTTTTGTATTAAACGTTCCACACTATAATCTTGAGGTTTGATTAATTTATTTCATGTAGCATTGATTTAGTCGTATGTTATTTTTACTCTAAAAATGGTTTTAGCTATACTAGTTGTATTTATTTATAAAAAAAAAAATAATTTTTTTAACTGATTTAATAAGTGCAATGATTGAATGAAATCATATATGCCATAATAGATGTTGAATGTTAAAAGATAATATAATTGAATATTTACCTTTAAATTATTTACGAGAATTAAAAACTAATTAAAAAATTAATTATTATAGATAATAAAATGAAAAAAAATTCGAGGTAAATAAAAAAATGTGAGTCATCAATAAGTTAAACTTGAGAATTAAAACTTCTAGATTAAAAAATTCTGAACAAAATGTTATAACCGGGAAATTTTTTCTTGAAATTTTAACGAAAAATTTGGACCAAATTCAATATTTTAAGTGCATCAACAATTGATACATAATTATATTATCGACCACTTCTGAAAGTTCTACAACGTCCAGTGAACTTTTGAATAAGAAGATTCTTAAAAAGTAAAAACCATACGATGTAAAGTTTGCAAAGTTTTTATACGATTTTAAATACATTCTGAAAAATTAAGTTTGTAAAAGTTTAATGCTTTTAATAATATTTTCCTAATATAAATTTAATTGCATTCATGAAAAATTTCAATCGTGGTATACATTTTTTATTTTCGTTTTCTTAATCTATCATCGTTTTTATTTGACAGTTATTTTTCAATCACTCAAATATCTAATATCATACAACAAAATTGCACTTGAGTTATCTCAAAAATGTAATATGGTGAATTTGTCAGATATAATCATGATTACAACATAATGGATTTCGATATGGTTTGGTCATCCAAAATCTTAGGAGAATATTATTAGTGAAAGCTTTATTTTAAAAGTCGTTTACCTACGACTTATTTTCTGCATTTTATTTTACTTGTTTTATTTGCATTAGCTATTAAGGTATAGGTACATTTTTTAATTAAATTTACAAAAAAGTTAAATTATTTTTGTTACATTTTTTAAATTTATTAAATATTTTAAACCCTCTTCCTGCGTAAAAAAAAATATATATATGGCATTAAACATCATTTTTAGTCAATATCATTACATCGACCAGCTAGTTTGGTGTTGTTATGCACATTGAAATATCAAATAATACAGGTACGATAACAAAGTACTTTTATTTTTTAGACGACTAAAAAAAAAAAATTGTACAATTTTAATTTAGCTGTTTAGTATATTTGCGTTCCATATCAGGTATTTTTCGATTTACAAGTATTTAAAATTATGGAAATCTAACGAAACCGTGAAGTTTTCGCTGCACACGAAGAATTCACTTAGACTTTTGACAAAAATGTACTTGATGTGCCGTCGATAAAATATTTAATTAATCCGGTCATACTAGTACTAATAATATTTGTGTGTACTAATCGTTTTAAAACGTTGAAAAAATCTGAAAACAATTATACTTACGATTCTTGAATTGCCTGGGTCGAAAAATATTCAATGAGGTCTATTATCTTTTCCAAGAAATAAATGACAATAACAGTAATAAAACGATTGTTTTCGTTGAAACTCGATAATCACAACACGGATATGATTACTTGTCCGGTTGACTCCGTGCGTGGTGGTCGTACGAAACGAACGCGGGGCGAGACTTTTAATATACATATTAAAATAATTTATGGACGCGCGTAATGGTGCAAATAGTCGAGGATGCGATACCGAGAGACCGTGTAACGTATTGATCAAACGCGGATCACGGATCGACGGCAAAAACAATACCGTCGTAATTCTTTTTTTAATATATATATTTTCATATTTTTAATAGTTTATAATTTATAATTTATGTACGTCGTCAATTCGTCGAGGAGAAGTCGTGCGTGTTACGACCATCGGAATTTTATACGTACTCTTACCCCGTTTTGTATTCGGCCCGATACCTAACTGCCACTCATTCAAACGCGGCTTCAAACACTCACCAGGGGGGACATTTTAAGTATTAACTCATACTAGTTGTTTCCCCAAATTAGTACTGAGTCCGACTATGTTCTTATATTATGATACACACCTCATATTAATGTAATTTTATGCTTTTTTAGGAAAAATAAAATTGTTAGGTATCTAATTGAATAATCGAGATTTTACAGTTCACAAAGAATAAAATATATTAAAAAATTTTAATTTTTGAAAAGCCTGAGGGCCATAGCCCCAGTGCCCCACCCCCCTTGGAGCCGCGCCTGCACTCATCTTTACGTGTTTGCCGTTGGGTTGTATCATCTAGTTCGATTTTAGAGAATGATGCAGTTAGTGCATTCCACGACGGCAACGTATAGATAACTCCGAATGGAATTCGTGAATTTTCACGCGCAAACATACATTTGCAACAGGCCATTGATAGAAATGAGATCTTATCTCGAGTAGGTTGAACAACTACGTTAGGTTCATTATTTTTTGTTACCATCGACCACGCCATTCACTCCATCTCTTTGGCGGACGTTCACGCGCAGTGTTCTGGAAAGTGTATTCGAGAAAAATACGAATTCAAACCTCACGGAAAAATAAAATGGTCGGCCATAAATTTTTAGAGCTTATCAAGTCCAGGGTTGGTGGTAGGGTGGGTGATAAAAAACCCTATTTGTTAAGGACAACATCGTTGTTTCGGTATGATCTGAAAATAATAAACAACGAAATTATTGCTCAGAAAACCTTTACAGAGAGTTTTCTATTAGTCTCTAATGCATATGTGGATTTTTTTTTTACATTTTTATTTTTAAGTCGTACCTACCATTACAGTTTTATACATCGCACGCACATAAATAATAAATTATGTCCCGTTGAATATAATAATGATTTGGTCTCAAAAGGTGAAATCGTGATTGTAAAATATTTTCGCGAAGTTTTATACATTTTTTAATGACAAATAAATTGTTCGTGAACAAACCTCATAAATAAATAATAATTTAAACAGACTTTTATTTTATTGTCTATATTATAACAAATTCAATATTTTTTATCTTAAAAGTTGAAACCATTAAATGTAAAATATGTCATGAAAAATCTCTAGAGTTTTATGATTATAGGCAGCGGTAACAATTTTCTGATGTGTTAGGTGTACTTTTGTAAACTATATTGATGTCTAATAATAATTTTCATAAAATTGTTTAAATGGATATTCTACGTGTTATTGGACCACGGATTATTTTTTTACTAATTTTACTTGTAACTTGTTACTATTACGACTAAAGGGCAATAACCTAAGTGAATTTTAAAAATTAGTATTAACTTAATATTTTAAATTTTATTTGAATTGTTTGCATCTCATTATTGAATTTGTTCAATTCAACGTGTATTTTTGCAGTAATTTTTAATAAAAGTAACTTTAATTCATCTTTTTTTGATCCCATATATTTCGTTATAACATCCAACACGTTGTATTATTACGAGAAACCAACTAGTGTTACAACAACACTTTTTTTTTCCGAACAGATTCAATTATCTCTTCACGGGAGATGCAGCTAAATCTTTATATATTTAAAAGTTAAATAATCAACGGAGGATAAAAAGCGTTAAAAAAAATGCAATCTTTTCAAAATTCTAAATATTACCGCTACTATACTTCGTTCGGTAAATAATAACACATATTTTATAATAGTCGGTCGTTTATGTCATTCTATTGCGAGCTGCAGTCATCTGCAACGACGACGATGGCACGCGTTTCGGATGCTTGAACGCAATGTCACACGGCGCGAAGTAATAAAAAAACCAGTCGATTTACGAATTTAAAATGAACTTTAACGTTAAAAGACCCGAAGACCTATAAATTATATTATTTTGGCAGCCTGTAACGTTCGTTTAGCGGACTAACGCGTCGGTACGCAAGAGATACGCGTAGAGCGCAAATTTCGAAACGCTGAAATGCATTTGTCCGGAATAGCATGAAATATAATATAAATACGTGGCTTAAGCTCGACGACATCTATAAATTATATTTTATAATAATATACATTGTAATGATATAATATAATGTAACGTTTCACGCAGTAAACGATGGGCTGAAGTTTATTTTTTAATAGACTTTTCTATTTAATGTTCTCTCGGATGCAGCCGCGAACCAGATAATATTGTTAGACACGACACTATTGAGTCTATATTATTATTATCGTTATCGTTATTATCGTATGCCATCGTGCCATGATATTATTATTAGATATGGTCGAGTTTAAGTGTCATTGTGACTGCGACAACCGGACCCTTTTACGCTACAATACGATGCGATTTACGCTCGTCCACACCTGTCTGTAGTGATTATAATAATAATACAACACGTGATGTATCGTAACGGTGCCCTAAAGCGACACATATCAAACCGTAACTCGGCCGATTGTCGTTTGTTGTGTTTGTCTATGTATGGCAGAGATGGGCAAATGGCAACCCGTGTACTTTTTATATCCGTCCCGTGTTACATTTTCAAATTATTTCATAACATTTTACCGTTCATCGGTATTTCATTTTATTACGTTGATCGTAAAATATATATAATATAGATATTATATTCATATCTAGTACTGAACTACAGCTAAGTTATTAAATATCTACATGTAATATACATATCCATACATCACCATAAATAACATGACTGCAGGCAATAGGTACTTATATAGTTGTATCGGTTTATTCATAGTAAAACAATTATATAAAATAAATGCTAATTATCAATTCGAATAATATTTTTTTTCTTGCCCGTCAGATATGAAAGTTCAATAAATTTGAACTCTGATCACTTAGCGTTGCCCGTCTCTGGTCTAGAGTATACAGGTTTTTTTTTATTTTGAGAAAAAAGATACTAAATAATCTTAGAACTTATATTACAACTGGTACTACTCATTTTGAAAAAAAATGGTTGATAAACAATTTCTATGTTCATTAGCATTTTGACTGATTTTTCACAACAATTACATAAACTAAATTTACAAATGCAAGGTAAAAAAAAAAAATCTCTATTTATTGAAGTTTCAGATTGACTCGGAAAAAAGTTATTAGTGCTTAAAAATTTAACTATTGAAAATAAATTAATACATTTTCCTTGTTGAGAAGTTATAAAACTAGAATTTGACGATGAAATTAATTATGAATATTGCATTTCTTATATTGATGAAATAACTGTAGAATTCAAATAATTTGAATTTATGAATTATAAAATAAATTTATTCAATAACCCTATGATAGTTAAAATTGAAATACAAGATGATTCAATTAAATTAGAGTTATGTGAGTTGCAAACAGATCCATTTTACACATTTACAAAACGGATTGATGTGTCATTTGCAAAACATTAGCAGTTGAAAAGTATTCTTTTTTACGAGATTTCGCATTGAAAATATTATTCATATTTGGGGCGACTTACATTTGTAAATGTACATTTTCCAAAATGTAGCATATCAAATCAAAGAAAAAAAATCGCCTTAAAATCGAACACTAAGTCACCTATTACATATTTTTACTTCAGAAATAAAAGTTGATTTTGCCTAAATAATTATCTGCAATTCTAAATCCTCGAATCTCACATTAAACACGTTGTAAAAATTAAATTATACAAAATAAATGGTATTTTAAATTAAATTTGTTTTCCTCTCTCTTCACTCTGGCCTAGTATAATTTAAAGTTCTATATATTGATCATCTAGTAATTTTGAGTAGCCTATCTCTGATTTATATCAATTACTGTAGTAGCTACACCGAAAAATTCTAGCACTCGCAGCCATATATGTTTACATATAAATATCTTATATCGCCTAATGAATGTTCGCTGAAATAAGAACGTTGTAAAGCTTAAAAACTTTTTGGTGAGTTTCCTATAAAATTTTATATTTTTTGAGTATGTAAAAATAAAATATTTTGTACAACTTTCAATCTTTAAGTATAAAAATTGAAAGATTTCTGAATTTTTACTACAAAAATATAGCGGACATTTATAATATTTTTGTTTTTTCGAAATTTACTATTTTTATGCTCGTATTTTTTTAAAAAAAAATAAAATACATTTTTTTTTTTAATCAGTAAACTGAAATCTCAATAGTGAAAAGCATTACATTTTGTTTTTTCAAAAAAAGCTACGAAACGTAAAATTTTTAATTATCTAATTTGTAAATAGTTAAAATAATAATAATTTGAGATGGATAATAAAAGCATTAAGTAAAAATGACAAGTCCCTTCGACTCTTGTGTTTTGAGTTGGGATGAGAACACTTTTCCAACAACCGATTTACCATAAATGATGTAATTTTTAGTAAATTTTAGTCATTTTTTTTTGCAATAATTAAAAATACTGTTAGGGAATTCTTAAAATAACCCTCGTTAGAGTACCAACTAAACATTTTCTGTTAGAATACTGATGATTGAGATTTTCGGAGAAATACTTTGATAAAATCGTAACACAGACTCAAAGAAAAAGCAATTTGCGTAACAAAAGAATTGGAATCTCGATTGAAATTGAAAATATTTTTTAATTTTCATAACTTTTCCACAATTAATTAGATAAATAAAAATAATTTCAAAGTTCCAGTTAAAACCAATTTTTTATATTTTAATTTTTTATTTGATTATGACCAGAAATATCTTTCTAATCTTTCTAAGTGAATCACATGTTTAGTAGTAAAAAGTTAATTTAATATGAACTGACAAAACTAAAGAAATCTATAGAAAATATTCGAATTGAATAATTTTCGACTTATAAAACATAGTTTTTTAAACTATATTATATATCTATAATATACATCTACATAATGTGTGTATATATATATATATATATAATTTAATATATTTCATTTGGTTACATAACTTATTATACTAAATAATCATAATATTTTATTATGTGATTACAGCTAGCGATTCAAAAAATATAATTAAATTTTTATGGTTTAGAATCATACCATATTATTGTAATATGTACTCAAGTTATTAAACCGAGACTTTTTAAAATAACCAATCCAATATAATATTATAATTACAGTGTTTCTTCATCGTTCGCCCAATTAAACAGGCGATGTTATATTTTATTAACGAAATTTATCATCGTGTCTAATGTGACTGATTTTGCTTTTGTAGCCTGAGGATTTATCGTTGAGGTTCTAGTAGTTGACGTTTGTGTTTCCATTACACAGTCGTCACTTGTCGAGAATCGTGCGTTTTACTGTAATGAATATTCTGTAAGCCTTACACGTTACGTGATTTTTTCGGCCGCGAAGTGTCCTGAGTAATGTAAACGAAGTCCTAACACGGATGCGTAACGTGTTAATTATCTACCACGTTACACAGTCTTGATTTGATAGATATTTTTTTTTTGATCCAAGGGCATGCTGTCATCGGATATAGTAGTATATTAGCATAATTGTTCGGAGCCCCAGATTTAACCGGAGTACATGAAATTCCTACTCGATTGCAACGAGGCCTCAAATGTAGGTCCTGGATTTAATAAATTAAACGAAACAATTAATTGCGTCTATATTAGCTTTTATCGAAAACGTTTTACTGTCAAATATTGAACTATGTTTCAACAAATCATATAAAAGTTAGACAAAACTATGAAATTGTTCACTGGACATTGATTTGTTTTCAATTCCTTTGTATGATTATTATTTAATTTCAATACATACATATGAATAAATATAGGTTGTTTATGAACAGGCAAAGGACCAGTCACGTATGTAACGCTATGAGATATTAATTTATTATACGTTGTGTCCAATTTTGATGACCATAGGCGATCGGATTTAGACGCCTTGGTTTTCGTAGGCAACTCAATGTCACGCTTGAACCGTATGTACAGCGACGGTGACGAAGGAACGGGAAACAAGTTATTAATAAATTAGTGCAGGAGATTATTTATTGGGGGGAGGTCTCTGTGGTCGAATCGGCTTGGTATAATGTTGACTCACAGAGCTTATACACGAAACGAAAAAAAAAAAAACGCTCGAACTAAACTTAAAACTACGTGATGCATGAATTGGTAACTCCAACGGGTAACTAGTGATCCCGACGACCTGGGCAGCCTTTCACGCACTACTGGGGATGCTGGCGGTCTTACGTATAGTCCGAATACTTCATGAGAGGACACGTACAGGAACTTCAATAATTTATGTGACAAATTTACACTTACGTGGACAAGGGATGATGCAGACATTCGGAAGAATGTCATAACGTTCGTAGGAACACGAAAACGACAAAAAACTAATTCAGAGACGGTTTTGGTAATCAGTCAATTTTTATTATATACTAATTTAAAGTTGCAAAATGTTACCAATGGGAACTGATACACAATATAAATATATTTAATAGTAATTAATTTGCCACATTGGTGTGAATAACAATAATATATGTGTCCCCGCAATAGCAGATGATAGTACATGTAATAATAAAAATATGAAAAAGGGAATAATAATTTGTTGCCGCAATAACAAACAACGATAGAAAAAAAAAAAAATTAAACAATATATCTTATATTGGAATATAAAAAGAGGTGATGTGTTATTACAAGAGGAAACGATAAACAGCAAACTAGATGGAATTGAAAAAAAAAAGGAAAAACAACGACAAAAGTGGTCAAGAATACATTCTTTTATAATAATTCACTCGATTTACATAAATCACGAACACAACACATTAATAACATTCACAACCGAAATTCACAATTGTACAGACTAATGACGGAAAGTGAGGAACGAATAAAACGGGAAAAGTCGACATAATCGAAGCCGTGCACGCGGAAAGTCCGTTTGCACGGGTAGCATATAATAATCAAAAAATGATTATGATTTCTTTCCTCAATATATGTCAATCTATTTATTTTTTATTATTTATTATTTATTTTTTTTTTTTTTTTGTAGGGATGACTACCGATTGGATATTAGTAGTCATTACCTGGCTTTTCAAAACTCCTAAATCTATCACTGATTATTATTTCAAAATTTGCTGCAGTTTGCCGTTCAATGACTTTCACAATTTGATCTATTAATATATTATACATTATTTATATTTTATTTGATTAATATATACATAGCGTGTCGAACATTATTAAAAATGTTTCTCATCGTCGTAGAACATATATATATAGATTATACTGCAACAGAAGTGCAGACGTATTGTAATTCAATATTCTGACTATTGACATCATGACTAATCCTGACTTTTGTATGATTTTCCAGTCTTAATCGTACAACACGTGTTCGTAATCAGAATATGAGTACGTGGTATTACGCAAAAATACTTTTAGGAAATGTCTTATCCGCGATAATTTCGTCGAGACCAGTTAAAAGCATTTAGTTGATTCCAAATAGCTATGGAAAAATTTTTAATCCGAGATTTTATATTTAAAAAAATTTTGACTGTCAGTCCACTATTAACGTGACCATATAACATGAAAATGATTGGACGACTGCAAATATTCTTGTAAAAAAAAATATATTTACAAGATTTTCCTGTGCATTTTTTTCTTAAAATGGTGATTTTTTTAATTTTCTGTAATTTTTTCTACGAATTAGATCACAATTATCACAATACATTGACCATACATGTTTTAAGTAGATACATTACGTAATTTAATTTCAATTTATCTTATCAATTTATAAATCCTTAAAATGAATATTTTTTTCAAAAATATAATGAACAAATCTCAATATTCTTTAACTATATTTTTACATTCGGGGTAACATCTTATACAACGGAAGATTTGTTTTCTCCTTTAACAGCGTTATGCCTATTGCTGAATTTTAGGAAGAAAATTATAGATTTTGAGAAATATTGTTACAGAATGATTATCAACAGTTATTTGATTGTTCACATTATAATAATTATTTATTTTATAAAATAAAATATACTTGAAGAAGTAGAGCAATGTATCACAAAACCTAACAAAGGTATGGCGAGTAAAAAAAAACTTCAAGGTACTCTTTATATGGGTTAAAAACTTTTTACTTAAAAAAAGATTGAATTTTGTATTTTATGAAAATGTGTCACTAGTGAATTTAACTTATTTCGAGTTAGGGGTTATTCTCATGAAGCTCGCCATAGAATATGAACATATTTTATACTCGGTATGACAGTTAAGGAGCTTATAAAATTAATCAATCATTTCAAAATTATAATCCAAGTTATTTGGTTTAAAAAGTATATTATACTACGTATTAGAATTGAAATAATACAGTTTTCATAAATATAATTATTTATGAATGTTACTCTAAAGAGATACTCACTAATTTGTAATGTTAAAAAAAAAACATTTTGGACAAAATAAAAATATAATATAATAAATAATTATCAACCATGCTTTTGAGAAGATACTCTATTACAGAAAAAAATGACGCGTGACGTCTGAAAGCTCCTGAATCTCCAAAAATATAGGAGTTAACTTAATTGTAGTAATTTGCTTTCGAAATAAATCTTTCTATTATTTCGTTTACTGACCTATAACACCATTACGCACGATTACATCGCATCCTGCACAAACAAACATATACAATCGAGTATAGCAATTATATACGTTTAAACATCTATGGTATTCAACGATACCTGGCATTTGTAAGCATATGCAAAAGAGGTCATTTAAGATGTTTATTTAGGTCGCTCATCATTCGAATGAAACCATTATCATTCCTCGACCGTATTCTTTATCTCGACACTGTCGACGTTGAAAAAATAAATGTATTTTTTATTTATTCTTTATAGGATTTTTTTTTTTTTCGGAGCTGATGGGATTTTTTCCTTCTATTCGCTCTCCACGTCTGGACTTGAACGCGTCCACATAATACATGCACGTAGTATTATAATCCTGATAGGTACACATGTGTACCACGAAAACGTACGTATACACTTTCAAGCCAAAAGCGGACCGTGACAATAGATATAATACGGCCTTGGCGGAAGAGGGTGATGAGGCGTGTTGTCGGAGGGGCGAACGGTTGAAATAAAATACGGAAATCCGGGGGAAATGCCCTTCGCAACGATCGTTGTTACCCGAGGAACAGAATAGGAAAAAAAAAACTATTAGGCGACTGTTATTCAGGTCTTGTCCCAGCGCAACAATCTTTTCACAGTGACATTATTATTTTCTTTTTCGTCTCCTTCAGCTCCGATCTCCATATCCAGCAGTTTTTTCCATACCCCGGCTGTTTCTCTTTTTACGTCCCTTTAGGTCGGCCACTAAACACACCATTAAGATGTAGTAGAAAATTGAATTCGGATATGTGTCTGTGTGTTTTATTCGTATGTGTTTCCATACCTACCAACCGTCTAAAGTGAACTTGTTTTATACTAAAAATCGTAAACTGTTACGATGTAAAAATGCTATTGATAGTAAAGTACATCATACAATAAGACTGTTCTTATTTTTCAGAATACTACCCATTACCAAGTAAATGTGACGCGGGACTATTAGAACTTCCATCAACCGCATCGAACCAGAGACTTCGAGATAGCTGGTAAATATGCGAAACGTATTGTATAGTTCACGTTATTTTTTTTTTATTCATTCCCCACAACTCATCGTATAACGATCACAATTTTTGCACCGCTAAAAGTGTAACATTATATACCACCATAATTCAAACGCGATTCGACGACATATATTAATGTGAACGCGAGTGTATCCTGGTCAGGTACTAGAACGTTCGCGGTCAACGATGAGCGCAGTACCGGAACTGCATGCAGATATGGACATGACTTTTCGCAGGCACCGGGTTATAACATTTATGTGTATTCTTTAAATCATATCAATTGCCCCTCCTCTTCATTATTAAACTCATTATCTTGGTTTGGATCCACTAATGGATCAGGTGACCACAGGAACTCTTGTTGGGGTACATTATCCGATATCCGCCTAATGGTAATGAAAACATCCAGATTAGTAATGTGCCACTAGAAATATTCCCAAAAGAATGTTTCCGGGAACAGGAAATATTCCCGAAATATTCCTCAGCATCTCGAGAAATTTCTTTCAAAAAAAGAAAGAAAAAAAAATTGAGTGGAAATCTAATTACAGTCTATACTACTACTATACGTCTGTACTCTGTACTAGAGTAACAGTATTTATAAGTGTATTTTGTTCACATCAATTGGCTTTGTTGACCAACATACTTATTGATAAACAATATATTAGATTATAATTGATTATAGAATTATCGTTGTTCCATTTTAGTATTTTCCATTTGCATAGTTATTAATTTTATATATTTAATTTCTGTTACTATAGTACCAAGTAAGTTAAATTTTTAGTTTTTCACTTCACAAAAATCTTAACATTTCTGTTAATAACTTTTTGTGTTTAAATCTAGTGTATGTATTAGTATATAAAGTACGTTATTTGTTTGGTGCTAATCAAATTTTTTTTACCACCAGCCATTTCTTACCAAGAAAAAACTGTAAATGGTAAAAAGATATTTGAATGCCGTTATTGCAAATAAAAATATAACTTGTAATTATCAGTAAAAATTTTAATTTGGATAATTTACAGCCATAAGTTTAATTGAAAACTGAAATCTATGATCAATATTAAAAAACTTATTATATTTCTGGGAATTTCACCGGGGAAATTCCCAAAAATATGTTCCCGGGAATTTGCCCATCACTAATCCAGACACGTACATGTACGATTGAAATGATGCAAATTATTGTATTCCACGCACTAGCAATTGTTAAATGTTAACTGTTTACTGTCAAATGATGCGCTAGATGCAACCGAACGTTTATTTTTGGAATACACGCGCATACATGATGCTCTAGAAAGTCCTCGATCTATGAGCATTAACATTTGGATAAATCTGTCTTGATTTGTTTTATAATAAAGATTTTAATTTCCGATTGTCGTCACTGTTCTTTAATAGACTCGTAATAAACGTAACACGAACTGCTGAGTTACATTCTGATAAATACTTGTTCGATACGTTTCCCGAAGTTGAAAAGTTCACTATGGGTATGAAATTTGATTTTCTGTTTGGTTTGTTGAGTAATTATATAATAACCCGTTTCCGCATTGTGTATATTCGGGTAGAAAAGTATTTAATTGAACAGTTCAAGTTTATTATTTTATCGTTTTCAGTATTTTCCCGGTACTAGAAACCGTATTCATCCATAAGATTAGATTACTATTTTACTTCAAATATTTTGTTAAGAAAACAAAAATTAAAACCATAGCACAGTGAACTTCTCATTTTTGATAAGCCAAAACGGATCTAGAAATGCCGGGAAATATATTAATCAACTAATGAAGAATGAATTCAAATTAACTGTATGGTACATAATATGTTAAATTGTACTTAATGAAACTTAAAATTTATAAGTTACATCGTAAAATGTGAGATTTTATCTAAATCAATTTATATTGGGTATAACGTTGTAAAATGAGTATAACATTCTATATATTTTGGTTATTGAAAAATTAACAGTTGTATATTTGTTGTATACAGTTTTTATCACTATGAAATAATATTTTCAATATATATAATGATGATTTTATTAATATTATGATGTAATAAAAGTCTTGTACTTTTTCGATGTGATCGATAAAGTGGATGTATTTAATACAAAATATGTATACTGATGTAATGTGTTAAAAATATTTAAGTACATTTTTCAACCAATGGTCTTGCATAAATATTTTAGTTTTCATGGATACCGTTCAGATAATTTCAATACTGTGTGATTTTCACAGATAATTACGTTTCTATACATTTAACATGCGTTTATTGAATCTTAGACTAAAATAATGAACAATACATTTTGTATCACTATAATTTTACGTCGTTTAAATTCATAGAATAAAATGATTATGAAAATTCTCGTTATTATTATAATACGTACCAATATATGCAGTTTATAATGGTATTTTTGATGAAAGATTAAAAATTATTTCTCATCCACTTTATATATTTATCAGTATTTTAGCAAATTATCAATCCCTTTTATAAAAACATTGTGGAATAAAAGATTTGTATAAATTAATCATTATTTGAGAAATCTTATTGAATAACAACAGTACGATTTCCATTAGTTGACCTAATATATTTTTTTCATTTATTTTAGTTTGGTGAATAATGCAAAAGAATTTCTCTTAAAATATCATCCCAATGAACAGTGTTAAGCTTATTAAATGTTGATATCGATAGTGTTCAAAAATTTCATAATTTATAATAGTTTTCTGGACTTTTCTTCTCTCGAGAACTTAAAAAAGTTTATTTGGTATTTATCAAGAAAATAACTGTAGTATATATCGTATATATCAATTATATCGATTTTCTCCTGTAAATAGTTTGATTTAACCGATTTGAAATATTTTGTTGGGTAAACACTTTTTTTAGCATTTCAGCATACGCGAATCAGTCAATACTTAACCACAAAAGTACTCTGTAATCTTATATACAGAGTGTTGATTGAGTATAGTCGTAACCAATACAGGCTGGTGCAGACTTGTATATCAGGGGTTTCCTACAATAATTGTTGGCCCTTTTTAATACAATTTGTTGGTATAGTTACTAAATTTTAAACCATAAACAAATAAATATAACTTTATTTTTTTATATAAAGTTGTGGTACATTAGTCCCAATGAATATGTTTTTCTTGGATATTGTATATTCTTTTAAGATAGCTCAATTACTCGTATTAATGTAATAAATATAATAATATAATCTGTACTTTTGTAGTCAATTGTAGGTGTTATATTATCATGATAATTTTTTGTATGAACATTTTGAATATTTAGTTTTATTTTATCTACTACGAAATATTATTTATTTTTTACCAATTATTTTAAAATAAATTATATTTCATTCGAAAGAAAACAATTAAAATACAAGCGCCTTACTCTTAGACATAAACTGTTAAACTCCATTTACAATTTTTGGAGGGTGTCCGGGCTACATACCATGCATACCCCTATGATAAAAAATTATTACACGTGAACGTAAAAGTTTTACACTTAGCTAGTTTTGAATTATGTTTTACTCATTGAACACTATTTGGTAGGTTTGAAAGCGAGTACACAATGATTCGATAAAATCGAGTCAAAAATAATTGAGTACGAAGTTCCAATAGATAGTACGAACTTATTACGACAACAAGCGTAGGATTTTAAAATTACACATTTTTACCTGGTGTTACGGTTTTAACGAAATAGTTAGCTGTCAACGTTGCTGTATGTTGTAATTTAAATGCTAAATTAAAAAAGAAAAATCGACCCATCAAAATTACCATAAATTATGAAATTTGATGTAACGTTTCAGTGTTGTGTTTTGATTATAGGTTGTTAAATGTTCACGTGCGTGAAGTAACAATACCGCATAAATATAAAACATTACCTGTATATTTATAGTAACCAGATATAAAAATTCACTAGAAGATTTTATAACTTAGTATCTCTTCTATAATAATTACCCAACGTGTATACTATTCTACCTGTTTTACTTATGTTATAGGCATAGTTCATTACCATAATCCATAGATTATCTCTTTCTATAATAATTATTTTTTTTTTCATCTCATTACATCATTTTTATATTATTATTACCAACTATAAAAACTAATTATTTAAAATTATAATGTCAACTCATTTAGTGTGTATCTTTACGATGAAAATATTTTAAATTAAAGTAATTCAAAGTAAACTTAAACTAAAGGATAAATAATTTTTTAAAGATAAAAATACCTAGTGTAAAATTTAAATAAAAAAATACAAACTTTATTTATTTATTTTCTATATATAGTAATACAAAAACACAACATTTGAATTAAAAAAAAAATAAATAAATAACAAGTAACCTTCGTGATGGTATTTTCGATTTTTTTTTACCTAAAAAGTTTAATATTTCAATGGACTAGTCAAAAATTTATTTGTCTGGTGGACTAAGAAATATTTTCCTGTGTTCAAATCGTATTTATGTGTACCACAAGAGGTACATTTAATACTTTTAGCCAAAGAATCCCGTGTAACTATAATATTACACAAAAACTTATTCGTAAAATAAGTGTACCAAAAAATGGTACACGTGTCGCTTTTAGCAATGCACCGAAATATGACGTGGTGTTTAACTTTTTAAGAACTAAATATCAAATTTCAAAGCTTTGAAGTTTCATTACAATTTTCATCAAAGTTTGTAAAAACTACCATTTGTGAAACATGTAATTGAGATTTTTCACTTGTTCAATAATTATTGATTTGTGAAAACTATCTTTCTATTGGTGCACTTTTACCAGGAAAATTTAATACTTATTGGCATACTATTCCTAGTTTTTTATTTTATTATTTTATTTTCATTCAGAAATATTTTCATGATAATTATTATGAAGTTTGGATAATGATTGTTTCACTTTAGTTGATAAAAATATTTATTTTTCTCTGTGTGAGTATTAATGAATTTAAAATATTCTAAGGCTGTTTCAGTTACTCATATTTTATTACCTTTAACATTTTAAACAGTTTGATGAAATAAAGATGAGTTGTTGTAAACAAAACAAACCAAATTTCTCCAAGAGGATTTTCAAAAAAAATCTTTTAAGATTATTAGGTATTCTACCGTGCTAAACTATTTTTTTAATGGCTTAAACATTTGTAAAATTCGTTCAACTGCAAAAAGCTAACTGCATTAAGCTTAAAAATCTGGTTTTTGAAAAGACAACATTTTTTTTTTGTGCTCAACTTCTTTAGTATCATAAAAATCTTTTAATGAACTAGCTCTAACAGTGTAAATGTAAAAATATTTCAAAACTTTTACAACAATTACTTCAATATCAAAAGGTAAAACGTCAGTCGAATTTTGAACACAATTATTTAGAATGTGTGCTACACATCTAACACCAACAATGGAGGAAGAACATAAATCGTTTAATTTTTTGAATAAATTGTTTTTTTCTTGTCTTTTTGATTCTCCAAAACTAGTGTTAGTGTTATCTACATCTGCATATGCACTTTGATACAATATTTAGTTTGGTTAAAGAATTAAAAACATATTCCTTTAATATATTAGATGTTTCTCCGGGTAATACTTTAAGTTTTAATAATTTAATTTGCACTCCTATTTTTAAACTAAAATATCTCATAAGACTTGTTGTTCAATTACTTAGTAATTGGACTATTTTTATTTTTTTATGATTAGAAGAATCAATCAATATACTAAAATATATAGCATTTTGTGAGGCTACGTTGGAAAATTAATTAGTGATATTACATTCAGTTTTAGTTTTATCCAAAGCAATTTTTGGTTCAAATAATATTGCAACTACCTTAGAAGTACAATCTAAGGATCTACAACTTTGCATGTGTTTGATAGTGTGATAAGCAAAAGTTACTTCTTTTGCAGCAAGTTGTAAATTTTCATTAGCAAGATCATACGTTTTAAAAAAAATATTTTTCTTTCAACTAGATGCAATAATATTTATGCTACTCGATGTTGTTATTTTTTTATATGATTTATTATACTGCTGTGCCCACTATTTGATATATCAAATTTAGTTTTACAAATTTACATAATAAATATAACAATACTTAAAACTATTGTTAAAGACACTAAGATACACATCAAAAAAAGAGTACTGTTCTATGAAAAATAGTATATCTGATCACCATATGTATATTACATATTTGGAAAATATAAGCATGTTGTGCGGTACAATAACCATGTATATTATGTAAAATATGGATGTTTATTTCATCAGTACTATACACAACTCCGCGGTTTTCGTTTGACGTATCGTTTACGAGTTACTGTAAAATTTTTACAATATAATCGATTATTGTACAGCTACTAGACGTCGGTGGCAGAATGAACAATAAGTCTAACTTTTTTTTTCTATGTCGAAAACTTTGTAATAGGTTTTTTCTGTAGCAAAATCATTATTTTTGTTTATAACTCCCTGAATATTAAACTTGTTATTTATAATCCTTTTTTTTTTTTTTTTTCATTATTATTATGATTATTAATTTAATTTAATTTTTTTTTCTGCAAGATTGGTTAGTAGGAGTGAACATATTTTTATTATCTTTTTTGATTGGTTTTGACACGGTTTAATTAAGATATTTACCGACACGGTCGATTTAATTTACATTGTATTGTTTTTTATAGAATATTCGAATATTTTGCATTCATTTTTTAGCTTGCACATAACTGAGGCTGATGTTTTAAACTGTATTTTAAATATAATGTAAAATATATATATATATATATATATATATTAAATTGTTATACATTTTATAATAATTTAATTAATTTATATTTAATTTATACTTTTAAGCTCAATTAAACTAATAAATAGATATATTATTTTGCGTTGGATGTCATGATTTGTGCACAGGTATGCCATTTACGTAGTAACTATTAAGTTTTAAAACATGCATTTTCGGTTAATATTTTAATAAATTTGGGGGCGTCAACTCCATCGCTGTGCAACCCATCATAATGACCCAAATTGCAGATCATTATCACTACTTTACAATGGGCGTCATTTGTTTGGAACGGACGCAATATTTTTTCGTACTTCAAAGTTTTAACGACCAGAATATTATATGAAATTATCTGACCCACAGCATAGTAGTGTAAGTCGATGGTTTTAAATATGTTCGTCGAATTGCAGCGTGTAACAGAGCTCAAACGGCTATGAGTTGTAGGTACCTACTCGATACCTAGATTCTGTATGATCAGCTAATTAGTATTCGAAACGTTCAAACGGAACAGAATGAGAAGATCGAAAATGTAATATTTGATACCAAACGGATTTCGGACAGTAATTCATCCAAAACCTAGAACGCAGGAATGACTAAGTGGTCGTGTTTGGAGAATAAAGGACTGTAATTATTATTATTATTATTATTGTACATACATTGTACAAGCAGTTTTAATAAATAAAAATAATTCAATGATACAGTTATAATTACACTACTTTGTTAAAAATTGACAGAAAGATAGGAAACGATTTCAGATGGATCGGATAGAACTGCTATAGTCATGATCGATGGAAGGAATCGATAAAAAGTGAGGAAAATACTTCGTAAACTGTGGCAGCTGTAGCAAAATACCAGAAATGAACATGTGCTCTACTGTTTTGTACTAATATTCCAGGAACTCACGAAGAGAAAACTTGGACAGTATTAACCTTATCCATTTATATATTATTAATATTTCGACCACGGGACACGTAATGTGATGGAAACGGTCGAGTTGATATAATAATGGTTTGCTGCGTGGCACTTTCAATCGATACACCCCAATGGGATATAAACTTTTGACACTTCAAAAAACTATGAGTTTATAATAATATGCGCCGTGTAAATATAGAGGTACACGATACATTAAACGATGTAGCGTTGCTCTTGACCCAATGATGGTGCTGTGTCTGTCATCGTTTACCTGTTGACAGCCATTTATTTTTCGTCTACAAATTATTTTCCCATAACCTTGGCGAAGTTTCCACCCTTGTGTTCTGTGTATATGCATATGTGTTTGTATATATATGTATGTATGTATGTGTACATACTTGTGTACTACTGTAATCACGAAAAAAACCTATAAAGGTTTGCAGTTTTTTTTTTCCTTATTGTGTTGCATAATAAAAAAATAAATACTAATATCCAGGTTCTATCGTCGTTCATATTTTTTTTAACCTTTTACGAAATCGGTAATAAGGTTTTGATGAAAAAACATTATTTTTCAATACAATTCATTATTATTGTATTCGAGTAGTTTTATTTACTAACATTAAATACATAGTGACTTATGACCAAATTAAACAATATCATATAACACATATAAGCCGAGGTAATTATTTTAGTATTTTATTTTTTATTTTTCTATCGATTCAAAATTAACTTAAAATTGTTTTAAACTAACAACCTGTGTATCGTCTAAAAATTATTATTTATTAAATTATTAAATTAAATTTATATTGATATGGATACACATCTGTTTATCCCGAGTGACTATTAGTAGTTTACATTTTAAAAATACGTCGATTATTTTTGAAAGCAATTTTATTTATACATAATATTTTATTAATAAATTGTGTTATAATCGATGCATATCTAAAAGAATAGGGTTCTTGTGTGTGAAAATTGTTCGTTTTTAGAACTTGTGTAAACTAAGAAAATCAATTAAAAAATAATAATGAATGCCATTCGATAAATCAAGACTATAATGGCTTACCGTTTTAATGAAGAATATTTTATTTTTATTTTTCAATACTTTTAATTTTTTATTTTCTTTATTTTTAATCAAAAAATATCAACTTAATCATTCATTTCAAACATATTCGGACGGTTTAAAAATTTAATTTTTCAACAATTCGCTAACAACACACTTTAACTTGTTTGTTAAACACTTAACAGTTTAATCGATTCAACGGGGTCAATGAATGAATATTAATACGGCCGGAGTTTGCATTGGGGTTCGAAAAAAACGTACTCGTGACGTGAACACGAGATATATTTTTGTGCGCGTAACGTCTTCGCTCGGCAATCCACTCGATAGCGGTGTGCATTATTTTGGATTGAAGATGGTGGGAAACGAGCCCGTCGCCGTTATTCTTAGGTCCACACCTTGTCAACACCTGTTATTCGAATATAATGTAATATCAAGCTTGTGAACCATTGAATAATGAGTACTCCGCGCCCACAAGTGCCAGCCACGAGATCACTGATCAATCTTCCAAACCCTCCACCCCATAAAACAACACGGTTTGTGCACGATATTTTAATTTACACTTGTATGTGCGTGTATTCGGAACAATGATAGTAAACTAGATTGGTAACCGTAGTGCGATATTAAGAGTTGAAGTCACTTATTTTCACTTCTTTTGACGGATTTGAGATGCCATGTCGGAAGCGTATCGCTCATTGACGTACCAGACTACCCCTCGTCCGTGATCATGGACCACAGCAGCTGATATGGTTCGAAAACTATTGTTGATAATATTGATCACCAACGCGCCATCGAAATGGCCAACGATTTTCGCTCAAGTACACGAATGATGTGTATCATAACACTAATTGGATTCGGCTATGCGTATGGATACTGCAACGAAAACTATCGAAGAGAAACGTGTTTGACATCATCCGCTCAATGTTATGCGAAGATCATATTTTCTTCCGCGAAGAACCGTACGATGCTGGAGATTAAAAAATATTTATTTTTCCTTATTTTCTCAACTACTGTCGTTAAATAATATGATTCACGATGTATTCCGCTGTACAACTGCGTGTCGGATGAATACGAATATAAAACATGAACTCCTCCGCAGAATGCGTTCAAAACGTTTTATTACCAAATAGCACAATATTCACGAATTCCAATGTATGGTTAAGGAAGACTATAAAATGAAAAATAAGCGATATCAATAATATTTAACATCATTGTCGTTGTAAAAATAACCTAGCACATCGGAAATACGATTGTTATACTGCAAAACTATGATTTACGTAATTCAAAATATTATTTTCGTAACGATTACATGTAGTAATATATCGTGATTATTATTCGGTTTTTAACAGTTCACGCTTCAGACATAAATATCGCACATTGCAACGATGCATTATTATAACAGTTATGCCGCCAATGAAAAATAAAAAGAGGGATGGCAGTTTTAAAAATTATATGTAGGTATTATACACGCGCCGTAATACCTGCAAGTATAATTTGTACACATTATTTTTTCATTGTTTGTTTTCCCACTTTTTTTTATTTATTTATTAATTTTTTTTCCGAGAGGGAGAGGCAGTTCATAATATAATAACGTAAAAGTTGAACGAGTAATTATTGTTTTTAATGCTGACGAATAAATTAGCCTTCACCTATAAAAAGTAGGGAAAAATCCAATTATACGCCCGTTGACATTTATGCGGTAATATTTAGTGACAAAATATAAGTTAGTCATACAAAAAAAAAATCATCTATTTATTAAAAATAAACAGTAGCTGTTTAAACCCTTAAGCGCGTCAAATGCGACAGTTAAACATGTTGTATATTTAATTGCAATGATCGCAGTCGTGTTAAAACAAACGTAACTCGTAAAAGTATACTCGACGTTTTTACGAACGCCACCGCTTATAGCCTCTCATTTATTCTATGGTATATTATGGCTATAATAAAACGCGTAATGCGATTATTTTTTCCATCCGTCAAACTCGTGCTGTTAAGTTCCGCAGTAGCGCTTTTAATATTTTTCGTTGTTTGTCGACAAAACGTTTGCTAGTCTAAAAGTCAATAATTTCCATCGATTTCAGCCTATTGTTTTCATTCAGATACGTCATCGGCGTGTTGTTGGTTGTTGTTTTTCGCTAAATTTGATATAAACTGACGTAGAGCTAATAGTATATATATATATATATACGGTGTATACATAAATACAGCGCTGAAGTGTCAAGTGCAGTTTCCCTGTTGATTTTGTACCACGTATATAGATAGTCCGTCGAATCATAGATTAAAATTTTAAACATTATTGATGTACAGCAGTATTCTGCATACATTTTCGCACAGAATTCCGCATTATCGCCACGGAACAATAACCACAGACTACATACTCAACTTTTACCGAACAATAAACACCGTGTTCTCCGAGTACGCGTCTTATATGAATAATTTACGTGGTACTGTAATAACTCGATTCCATTTCAAAGCTCCTTTCTGAGATCCAGGACGTGTTTGTAATGTAACATCGTTCTTGTACGCCTAATCGCTTGTTTGATAAACAATTATTTCGCACAACACATTTGAATCACAACGTTATTCAAACCAAATGTTTGAATCGCGACAGCGAAATGAGGAAAGAAACAACTAGACTTTTGTACCACGTTCGGTTAAGGGTTTTATTTTATTCCCGATCACCCCGTCCGTAATTTTGCGTTACAACTTCAAGTCGACTGCCACGAGATCAAAACTCTAATCTCGGACAAGCTTTTTAGAATGTCATTAAGATTTCTTTGAACTCACGAAGCTGTCAACTTGTCATTAAAAATATCTGTATATTAAAAATAACTGTACACTGGTATTACGTAATAAGTAATTAAAATGTCTTTAACATGTCTTTAAGATAATTTCATTATTTAACGATGAGATTCAACATTATAACTCGACACACTGTAAGATGGTTTTTCATTAGTTTTCTTGGGCTACCTAAATTTTGACACCTGATTTAAAACCCGAGTGTTTTAATTAAACGGTACTTCGCGTCCTCGAATGTTTGATCCTGTCAGTCCTGCCGCCATCGGTTCGTAACTAACTTATGGCGGCGAATCGAGTCATGGCGAATGACGTGCAAAACAACACTTTTGCAGGCGCGCAGAAGGGTCAGTTGGGGGAGATTTTTCTTTATTTTTCGTGAACCGTATAATTTTCAGGGTGTAAAATGGTCTAATCTTATCGTGGTGCGTTCTATTTGTATTATGCGTGTTTAAGTTTGCGTGTTATGAAAGCAAATAATAAAGGTTTTTTTTCCCTATCATCGGAAGAGGGACATTGTAGAAAAGAAAATAATAACTTGCGGACGTCGAAATTCCGAATTCGTCACCGGAATATGCGCGAATGGCCAGCAATCGGGGGGGGGGGGCAGGGACTTTATATTTGGGTGGTGAAAAAATTGGAGAGGGGTGAACATTTTGATGAGCAAGAACAACTGCTCTCATCGTATTACTCCCCCAAATGAAAAACGTAGTGGGTGGGGTTAGGGAAATGAAGTCACGAACACTGTGTTGTGTACATCTACATCATATCATTATAATTGATAGTTGAACACAATAAATGTAATCTGAAAACTCTGACAAGAGCGTGTGTACAAGTTCATGGACAACACAAAAGCCAGAAGACGAGTAAGTTTTGTTCTCACGTAACCACAACGATATGCACTTTTTGATAAATATTTAAAACTAAATTTGTTAACGATATTTTAGTTGACCGCACGGCACGGACTAGTAGTATTGATATCGGTCTAATTAATTTTTGAGTTCATTGTTGTAAATGAAATATTTATATCGTTAGTGATTACATCCATGAATTGTATGAATATTAAACTTTAATACGCATTATTGTACATAAAATAATGGTATAGGAAAGTTCTGAATTTTACTTACTGCGAGGACACACCTATACGAGTATAAATTCACTAAAAGTGCTACGTGTAAACTTTTTTTATTTATTTATTTATTTTTTTTTTTTATAACAACAATACTTTTGGTGTACATGCATGTTACGAAATTGTATTCTATCGTAGAGGTGTGATGTGTGAAATGTAATATGCATTTTGAACCAAACGATATTTTCATGAATACATTTGTATTAGATACGATGAGTAGAATAAACTTTTGTGAAAATACGAAGACACATATTTATCGAATACATATTTATGACGCTTATACTTATTGCGAATATATTGCATTTAAGCAGAAGCAATGTCATCTTCACCCTAAGGGCTAGTGGGGCCAACAGAGGTTCCAAAATATATAATTTACATCTTTACGTTGTAACATATTGGCACAACCTATCTTAATTAAACATATGACTGCGAGGATTGAATAATAAGTTATAATTTAAAAACAATATTGAACAATATTCATTTCAACATTTAAATGCCATAAATACGATGATTACTTCTTTAGCGATAAATTTAATTAACAAGTCATCGACGTACAGGTGGCTACAAGGTTATTTATTATATTATTTATACAATAAAATAATATCTTTGATACGTATATGAACATATAAGTAGGCCTAGAACATCGTGAAATAATACATATGGAACATAATATGTATATATTATATAGAGCTCTATATGTGATGGTAGTCGAATAAATACATACCAAAAGCAGATGATAGCTATTGTATTCATTTTTGTAATACTTATGTTACTACTAATCCATTCAAGTAGATTGTTTTAATATAATATTATAAAATCAAGGGCAATTTAAATAAGCCCATTTGAATTTTTAGTGGTGTAATATCACTGTATCAGTGTCACATGAATAAAATGGAGGTCGGCCATTGAACAGGAAGTTAAGCTTTTAGCAGTGTGCACCACGTGAATAGTGGTTTACGATCGAAATATAATCATGTCCTAGCACACCGTGTTCCAGATAAACACGAGGAATCTAGTTTATTCTTTGTACTTTGGCGGTGTACTACGTATATATACAACTAGAAAATGTTTGATTACACATGTATGTTTTGTAAATATTGTTTCAGTAGAAATTTAGGTTAATCCTATGTAAATGTAATAAACGCGGATTAATAGGTCCACACTGACGCGGATATTAAACGCAGTCTGAAAGCGCGTGCATCATAAAAACACACTTTACGACATGTAAATCTTTATCATTTATTATTAGTTTATATAATAATGCAGTATAGTAAAACAACAATAATCTTGATTTCGAAAATGTAATTGTGAATTACATGTACTGTGTAATACTACTGCCTATAACTATCTGATTACCGTATCAGAAAGTAATAATATAATACTTTACAAACCTTATAAATATTAAAACGAGAGAAAAGTAAAATACTGTCACAATTGGAAAATACTGAATTGTATAAGTTATTCTGTGGGCATAACTTTTGCATAACTCAATACTAAATTGTATAATATTTTTAAAATTTATAATAAGTCTATGCAGATCGTAAGACATGCCATCGAAATTGTATTTTTAATCTTTTGTATACAGAAAAAATAATATTTCTTACGTAATTGCATGATTTACTCGTAGATCTATAAATATCTATAATAATATCTATAATTAGAAAATAAATGTAAAATCATTTAAAAAAATGAAATTTTTAATCTAAGAGAAAAATAATAATTATTCACGTTATTCAATTTTTCATTTCATAATTTAAGTCCTGTAAATATTTTTTACAGCCTAAGCGTTTTGAACTTTAGGTTCAACTGTCGATTAAATTATTTAATCATCTCAACAAAATATAACCATTGTCATAAGTTGTGTATAGTATGTATTCATTTTTTTTCTTTATGCAATATAACTATCGTTTCTAGTTTCATTATAGTCCACGGTTAAATTGAATGATAAGGATCATAGTATGCTTGGATATTAGAGAAAACATAATCTAATAGAGATTTTCTGGAATAAGAGTGTAATATAAGTGTTATATTGAATTTTAATTATGTTTAAAACATAGCGCGATTGAGAACGAATTTATGGTGCATCATTTTAGATTTTAGATTTTAGATTAATCATTTATAGAGCATCGTTATTTTTAAAATTCCAAAAGGTATGCCACAAAATAGTTCAAATTCCAAATGAATAGAATAATAACAGTATTAAATTGTGCGCCACTACATTATCACCATTAAAAACTAGAAAAAAGAATGATAGTATTGTTTTCCGAAATAAAACGTTTTTTTTATTTTTTTTTTTCCTGTTCTTCATTCGAACCTGATTTCGAATCCGCTATAATAGGGTCTTTTCATTGAGTTTATAGCTTGAATTTCAATAAAGAACTCCCCGAAGAAAGCCAGAACTTTAGTTTTTTACGACCCATTTGTAGAGTCAATGTTAGGTTCTGTCCAGTTTTTACGTAGGAAAAAAAAACAAAGACAATTATTACAGTTACAAAAACCTATTGCAGTACACCGCGTGTAACGACTCGGCGTAATCTTATTCGTACAAATAGTCATGATGCCTTGATGCAATTTGAAGTATAATTAACGGTATTATTACGGCGGCCAGTTTCATTAAAACATTATTATCAATATATCAACGTTTCAAGAAAATCAAATTATAATGCTCGTATAGACATGTTTCGATTTTGTTTATGATTATAGGCATGTTTATGATTTGGCCAACGCTAGGAAAACATTGACTTATAATGTCTTATTGCAGTAATTTTTTTGCATTTTTAATGTCTCGTTCTGAGGAATTTAGAATAAAATAATGTTCAGAAAGAAGGAGAGATAAGGTTATAGTTATAGTGAGAGAGAGACAATGAGAGATAAAGATGGAAAGAGATTTATCATACGATACGATATTTATTGAAATAATTACCAGTTTGAAAGGCATTTTTTGTAAAACAGTATGTCATGAAAGGAGTAAATATTTTCCATGTTACCATAATTTATTGAAAAAGTAATTTTTTAATAAAAAAACATTGCATATAATAACTAACTATTTTGTTTTATATTATTTTTCAATGATTAAACCTCAACAGGCAAACAATTCGGTACGATACCCTTGACGATACGTCGACCATAAAAATCAAAGTTTACCTATCAAAGTTGTCGTATTAAAAAGCAGACCTTGCTTAAAAAAGTTAATCCATTTAAGCATGCAATTCGATTTCGAGTCAAAGTTTTTCAAACACAATAACTTTTTCTCTTTTTTAATTCCAAAACATCTTTTATATAAACTTTTATTGTAAGTACGTCAGCTATAATGATTTATTTTAAGATAAGGTTTTGGTAAATTTACTTTCTTAAAACGAGAAAAATACAAGCTTATCCAACTACTTAAAATTAATATTGTAAATATAGAAATAGTATTTCGTTTTATAATTTTTTATATTAATAATTGTTTGGTATTCCTGTTAGATTTTTACACTTCTTGAAATTCGTAAATATTCCACGAAACTGTTACTTTTTCATGAAATGGTCACTCCAATTTAACATTGTGTATTCTTTTTCACATTATGATCGTTCAATTCGATTAGATTCATAATTAGGAATTTTTATTTTGTTGATACAAAACTATTTTAAATCCTAAACATTTACCGCGCCCTATAGAAAATATTATTGCAGCATGGGATAGTTTAATTTAATTAATAATAATAATAATATTTACGAAATAATTACGATAACAGAACAACTATCATCTACGCGGAGTACGTACGTTGGCCCGTTGACGATTTGACACTGTAGAAATAACATTTTTATCTGTAAATTATACGTTAACGTCACACAAATTATGGTCACCTATATAAATTAATCCATCTGATCAATTATTTATGTATTAATAATACGTTTTCTCTACATGCGTACACAGAGATACGGAGAAAACAGAACCTACTATTGTGCTTTTTTTACTCGTTCAAATAAGCACACTGATTATTGAGTTATATAAGCCGTATCAATTACACCAAATCGATCTTGTTCCATGTTCGCTATTATCAAAGTTTAATGTTATTACCTTGTTTATACATATTATGTTATTTAGTGAGATTAACCTACAGATTTGCGATAATGCGACTTATCATGGTTATATATTACAACTTATTAATTGGAAACAAATAATATATAACACATTATTTTCTTCTTCTAAAATAAATTCTGATGACAATAAATTTAAAACCGGCAATCCTGGGCTATCTAAACTCGAACGAAAGTATTCAAGACCCATAATCTAAAAGTTATGTGACAATTGATGATGGAAAAACAAGCTAAATTTTTTAATATAATTTCAATCACTGGATTTCAAATGTCGGTTGATTGTTAAAACTACCCTAAACAGGTATTTGAGTGTTTGAGTTTAACCGAAAAATTAACGAGTCAAAATATTATTGTTATCCTCAGCCCTGCAATATTTTATATTAACTATCTTTTTTTTATTATTCAGATATACGTGGTTATCTTTTATCATTTATCTAGATAAGTATTTTAAGTGTTATCTGTTTGCCTCGTCTGGATAAATTAAATGTAAATTATCCATTTTCTAGATAGTTCATTGGTTGTCTTTGTACAATACTGTCATTCTGTCAGTGCTTGCTATAATATCGGTTCTGATGAAATGTATTTTTGATCCATGCAGACATCAAGCTTTAGATTTTGTAAACGATAACACGATCACGTAGATTCATCTCGACTTGTGGGGGACAACAGATCGAGCGAATTTCATTTTTAAAACATGCACCTGTGATGCGCTTGCGTATAACGAACCCATACACGGTAAACCAAAGGAAAAAATAAAACCTTTCGGAGAGCGATTTATGTAATACGATGACGAGAAATATGAATAATATTTACTCTCGGGTAAAAAAAATGTTCTTATTTTATTATTATTATTTTTATATTGTCTGTTTCGTACCGTAAATATGCACTCATCACGTATTTGTTTTGATGAGGAAAAAAAATAATAGAAAATAAATAATTGATACCCAGTTTGCCATGTCTCCCGAATCCGTCGAATCGGTGTTCGACGCACTAAACGTGTGCGGTGAACGCGTCTGAATACGGGTAGTATACTCTCCACGTGAGAACTTTTCGTGGATTTTTTTAATCGTATTTTATTCCAAAAGTAAAACTCGTCCGGTAAACTTTTCATTAATGATAAGCATTGTTTTAGTTGGCACCACCCTTTTGGATGTGTACCAAGATCGGAGATTTTTTTTTCATCTCACTTTAGTAATTTTTTTTTTCTTATACTTTCTGCTTATACATTACTATGTTATTTATGTATCGAAGATTCCTATTACTCAGCTCAATCGTTTTAAATTCCATGGAAGTTTTATGAAGAATTCTAAACGATTTATTCTTCAACATTGATGGTAATAAATATTTAAAAACATTCAATATTATACATTTAAAAAGTTATCATATATCAATCGAAACTATTTATCAAATTTGTTATTGAACTAAAATAGCCCTAAATTACACGAAAAACCGTATTGAAAACCATAAAGTACTTAAACAAATTACATATTACGATTACGCATCAAACAATGAAAGTGGCACAATTACCTTTAAATACGGCGGTTAGGGAAAATAGAGTGAATTGAAAAGTTTTCGAACTGTAAGGGATCGATTAGCTGATTTAGGATTTGCTTATTAATTAGTAAATTGTTTAATTGGTTATTCTAAGTTTGTAGAACATATTATTTGGCAACATTGACTAACCAACTGGTTCACACTTTTCCTCCTTACCCGTACATAGGTTAATATTAAGGCGATAAATCGTTTTCAAAACTTTCCTCATTCATCGATCTCGTCTGTTTGCGTCTTTAACATATAAGGTAATATAAAATTTATTATATAATTGATCACTATCGATCTGATAAATGCTTAAGTACGAAGCAATAAGGCGCTAGTGCGTTTTATTATAGTTCTTTGATTTAATCACCACAAGCTCTTTTTAGGTACTCTGTACTTGAAATTTCAAAGCATTGCCTTGACGCCCGTTTCCACACGAAACGATTAATTCAACGGCTTGCAATAGTACACTTCAAATGTTTATTCAATGCCATTATTCTTTTTTTCTTTTTTTCTTTCTTTCTTATAATTCAACAAAATAATTAAAACAATGTTATTAAAGTTTTTACAATATAAAGTTTCCATGAAAATCAAACTTGTTGCGTTCTAATATACGATAATTACTTGTCATATTTTTCAAGTGATCAATATGCTTCCGTTTTATAATTTTATATTACTACAATACTGTGTGTACATTTAAAACTTAATTTTCAAACAGAGTAGTATAAATAATCTTACCACTATTGTTATATTTATTACAGGATCAATAGACTGAATTTAAAACAACTTTCCGAACAAACGCAATAAGTTGTATAAAATTTAGTGATGAATTATCTCTTCAAACAATTTTAGAAAGTTTTTTCCTTTTCGTATATTTCTTACATCAATATAATTATATTAGTTATAACAGAATGTTTTTTTAATTCTAGTGGACACGCAAGCCAAGAATTAACTGAAAAATGAAATAACATTTTACATGAAATCATTTTAAAATCATAACTGTGGTATACCTCAATCAGTTATAGTAAATTTTAATATGTGTTTATTTTTTTTTATTTATTTTTTTTTTTTACAGCACGGTTGTAAATAAGACAAAAATTATAAAATTACCTGAAGATTTCTTAAGAATATTAAAACAAAAAATAATTAAGTTATAAATTATATTAGAGAGGTAAAAAATTAAATGTTCATCCATAAATTCGCAATAGCTGTAATTTAATTAATATGAATGGTTCCAGTTAAATTTATTTGAATAGAGAATTGGATATACATAAGACTAAGTATGGTATATGGTTTTTATAATTCGTCAATTCAGAATATATGAATTAATTATTTTGAAAGAAAACCCTTCAGTGGTGGTCAAACGGGGGTGATGAGGGGGATAGATTCCCCCCCCCATGACTTTTTTTTAAATATTTATAATTCATCCATATTATACATAATATAATATAGGTATTCCTCTATTTTATATTTAAAAAAATAAATATAATGTACTTATTAGTTATTATACAGTCTCTAGGCTCGAATAAAATTAACAGTTCAAACATGAAACACTAAAATATTAATTGAAACAAACTTTTTAGATTTTTTTCATTCCCTTTATAGTTAAATTATAAATGAAATTTAAATTTAGTACTTAATGCTTAACATAATATATTATATTAATATATGAATTGTGTAATTATATTATTTTAGAGTCGTATCAATGGTTTAACCACTATGGTTGTTCATCGTGAGGTTTTCAATATAACTGTAGACGAAATACTGGACGAATTGGCAAAAAAAAAAACCAAAATAATAGATTTAATAATATAAATATCATTAATAAGAATTAATAATAGCATTATATATAATTTCCATGTTTAATATAGATTTTTATATACAGTGTTTGTTAAAAAATCAGCTACATCCCCCCATGACAAAATCATTTGATCGCCACTGAAACCTTTTCCTGATGAATGTATAAAACTATACTAAAATATAATTATTAGTTTTTTGAAATAACTATAAGTACACTAATATTGTATATAATTCTAAAGTAATATTGTTTTTTATTTTCTAAATAAATATCCATCTTCTTAATATTTTAATGTTGTTTTAGTGATACAGTGATACATTGTGAGCTAAGAAAAACCGATTCATGTACCAGTTTAATTTATATTTCGTTACCTATTATGGAAAAAAGGTTTCTTAGATTCTTGTTCAAACCTAATTTATTAGTAAGTATCGGTGAAACTGAATACAACAAATAAGAAATATTTTAATCGACCTCGTGGAAGCATCCCACTTGTATGCGAAATTGTTCTTTGAAGCTTTTGGAGGAAATGGTCCTCGAAATTACTCCTGTCAGTTACTCTATAAAAGTGTAATGGCACGTTACTTGGGGACAAGGGAGAGTAGAGAGAATAAAATATATTCGTTTTATTTATATTCATTTTTTTTCGAAATTTCATCGATACAATTTTAACTGAAATATTTTTAATTTAATTAAGATACTTAATGTAAATTAATAACCTTGATGTATGAGAAAAGTGAATAAAAATGTTTTTTTATCTATAACTATTTATTTTCATTCCATATTCATGTTCACTTGTGATGAAATATCAGTTACAAGATAATTGTTGTTGCCTAATGAGAAAAGTGAATGAAAAAATTTATAAAAAGTTTTCAGCTACTAAATGATGATAACACTAAAAAACTTTTAAAATCCAAAATCTGTACGAAATTTAATTTGATGAATCAAAATTTCTTTTCAAATTGTTTCTTTCCGTGTCTTAAAATATTCCGTTAATAATATCTAACGCAATTTCTATCGTGAACATACATCTTTATTAATGATACCCAGCAAAATACGTCATACATATTAAATTATCTTTACTGAAAATATTCGCGAAGAAAGAATAATAATCTAAACTCCGACTCGTTTATTTAAATTTACTTAAATTAGTGTTGTGGATTTTTTCTCCATTGTCTTCTTACAACTGCTTTAATTAATAACTTTCAGTGGTAAACCATCGTTTAATAAATAAATTTAGTAGTGGGAACATTTTACATATTTTCTCGGTTGTTCATTATTTATTACTAGCGATTCCATTTTTTATTAGTTTTGTTTCTGAAACATAATACAAACTAGCCGTATTACCTACTCTTATCAAACGTACAGATATTATATTTTTTTTTTTTTTTGTACTAAACAAGATATTTTCAAACTTTAATATATATATTGTGAGGATTATAGTTGTTTTTCTACATTAAATTAATTTATTATTATATTGATTTAATTAATTTTGTTTACGTAGAAATATTAGGTACACCATGTTTATTGATAATATTTTTTTCAAATTATCAGTTATTGCTTTTGATAAATTATTTTTATCATGATCTATCATCAAATTCGTCATATAATATTTTTGAAAATTACTGTCCACTTATCCGATGCCATTTATTCATCATTTAACTTTATTTGGACGTCAATATTCGACGTAGGTATAATAATTTACTAGTCGAATGTAATTTATCATACGGTCACTCTGCCGTCCAAATGATTATTATTTTTTATGCATATTGTAATACGTGTGTATTGTTGGATGAATAAAATGTTTTCTGAAATTAATTAACGTAAACCATAATGAATGTTATACACTGTATTAATAGAATATTAAGATTTACAGTGTTTGTTAAGTAAAAATATATGAACAATATATATGAAAATGAGTATGTACACAGATTTTGTTATAAAGTAATATTATGAAGACGTATTTGCATTAAACAGAAAAGTTGACTTCTTAAATTAACAAAAGCAATATATTATGAACGATAATTTGTAAAAGATCATTACTGTTAAAATCTGTGATTGACAAATAATTGATTCAAAATAATAACGAGTGAAGAATTTGCATTGGTGTATGAAATTGAGAAAAAAACTCAGTGATGTTATTGTACTGCGTATTGTTGAGTCATGAAATAATAAACTTTTGCGTATGTAGTATTTATATCAAATAGATAATTACAAATTAAATAAAAAGGAAAAACTTTTAGATCTGGTGAGCTACAGTGAGGTATGTATGATATTGCTGTAATAGTCACTTAAATTTAAATCTAATGTAAAATAATATCGAGAAAAAGATTCTAAGTGATAGAGGTTAGGTAAATCAGTTTACGAGTATATTTCATAATATAAAAAGTAAGTTGCATTTTTAATATTCTAAATTTTGGAAAAATTATGGATTTATTATAATATTTAACAGGGATCGGAAACTCGAAGTTACTAGAGGGCCAATTTTTAGAAAATTAAAATCTAGCGGGCCAGAGTATAAAAAAAAAAAAAAAGGTCATTCAAAAAATGAATTTTAATTAGCATTTATATATGTGGAAATAATAAATTCAACACACAAGATAGCATAATCCGAATGATACGAAGAAACTGATATAGTTAAATAGTTTGGTAACAGCTATGGTTGAAAGCTATACTTATACATTCATATGACATTTAGACATTTAACGATGTTTAATACTAGATAACAATTATTATATTGATAAGTTAGAGCATAGACGATCAACTTTAAAATTGTATGATGAAATTTTAAAATATATAACGGGCCAGATAAAAAAGGCTCACGGGCCAGATGCGGCCCGTGGGCCGGCAGTTGCCCACCCTTATATATTATATAATATTGTATATAATAATATTAATATCATTATGTTATATATTATCTAATAAATTTAATTTTTTAATCTTATTATATTACAAATATTTTGATAAAAAAATAACCAATATTATTATTTTAATTTTAGTATAAACGATAATTGTATTATTAGGTACTATTTATTTACACAAGATTTAGAAGTATGCCACTTGGAATAGCATAGTTTTTCTGATTTTCTATAATTGCATTTATTTGTTTTGCAACCCCGAGTACAAATACACCAATCATATCCTTGTCCTCCTAAATTAGAAAAGGAACGGGCTGCTTCTCGAAATAGAATTTAGTTACCTAGTACATCTTTGATGAGTAAAAATTTTTCTTTACAAATCGTAAATTGGCTTCTTTTGTACAGCTGTTGCAGTTTTCTTTGGTCGTACCGATTTCATAGAAGTTATATTTCACTGAAATATAGGTATTTTAAAAGTTAATTAATAGTGAGAAAATGTATAATTTAATATTATTATTACCTGACATAATCACGCCAAGAACACATCTGAGATTACTCCTTGCTCTATATACATCAGAAACTTCCGTAATTTTTTTGACTTGAATTTTCAGATTATTTAATGACTCTTTCCTGTTTTGGTTAATTTATGTTTGACTTGTTATTGTTTGTTTTTAATTATTTGATCTTCATCATTTTCTTTTTCTATACCACAAATCACTTCATTATTTTCGTTAACGTTAGAAAGAACCTGTACTGAATTCAAAGCAACCTGTAGTTCTTCTTTGGTTTTTAATTTTGGTATCATGTTGGAAGAAGTAATAAATACATTATACCAATTTTAAGGGGTGCACCAAACATTACTTCATATGGTGAATGTTTTGTACTCTGACGGTAAGCACGATTTTTCATAAGCTATACGAATCATTGAAGCCATTGCACCATTCTTTTTGTTATATTATCTTGAATCCATGTTGCGAGCATATTTTCTATATCTTGGTTTGCTCTTTCAACTGAACCTTGGCTTTGAGAGTGTCTTGTCTTACCATGAACTATTTTCAAATCCTTCTACACAGTGCAGAATTCAGATATTATTTTATTAACGAATTCGCGTCCGTCATCACTTTGTAATATAACGGTTGCCCCAAAAAGGGTAAATATATCCAATAAAACATTAGCAACTATTTCGGAACTTTTATGTCTTAAAGGCCTAAGTACGATAAATTTGGTCAATTGATATGGTAAACACATATAAATTTATAATCTCCGTCTGGTTGCGCTTGCAATCAATAAGGTATATTTGACACCTCGAATTAATTTCCGAAGAAATAATTGGTTTGACCACCAATCCTTTTTTACACTGTACTTCCCATTCTCTCACATGACTCGCAAAAATTAAAATATGACATTGTTGTTTCTTTGGTTATATTTTTAAATTTCTTATTATATATCGTACTACATGCGATTTCTACCACTGTACCCAATAGACAAATGTGTTTCATGTAAAATGTCAAATAACTCTTCATTATGAGCATATAATTTTACACAATTACCTTCTACAATTATTGGCATAATTAATTTTTCGTCTCCGAGTACAGTCATTACGTCATATTTCTTCATTAATTTTGAATTTATTTTCTTCTCTAGCTTAAGTTATTTTAAATAATTAATTATCTCATAATATTTAGATTTACTAATAAAAGTATTGTTAGTTTTTTTTCATTTCGACAACTTTGTTTAAATTTTATATTCCATTTTTAAAACACGCGTACAAATCGTAACGAAGTATAGTGTCGTACTGTCGTGTAAAGTACAAACATTTGACTGGATAGTCGAAAATATCAATTATTGTTTATATATTGTTGACTGATCTTATCAAGACTTTCTTTTATTTTTATGATTAATTTCATCATTCCAATATGAACATGTCTATACTATGGGAAAACTATATGATTCATAAATTGACAGTACGATAGATAGCAAAAATATTTTTATACAGCGTGTTTCAAAAATCTTATAGTTTGCATTGATATAATGATAATAGTGATTTTTTTTTTCATTCTATCAATATAATAATATAATTAATCCATAATTGAATTAAATTTATTAGAAAAAATACATAATGATATTAGATAATATTCTTGGTTCACATTGCCCGTAACATAAACACTATACAGGTATTAGATATTTTTATAAGTCCTACATATTTTTAATTTGTATTCACATTATATATTACATATTATTAGGCTTTTATTTGTATAGGATTATAATTATTAATTTATGACTTTTTTCAAGAATATTTATTGTATGTAAACTAAATTTTTCAAAAGCCAAATAAATGATATGGCGAACTATGGTAACGTTGCATATAAATTCCTTCTCAATCGTATCGTTTTTTTGGGTCAGCGCTAAGTTCTTTGTTAATATTAAGTGCTCTCAATCGTTCAGCCAAAAAGGTATAACGTTCTCAATCATTCGATATTTGTAATTTTTTCTACCTTTTTTCTCAATTACTAGAAAAACTAATGAAGTATCCAAGTAATTATTAAGAAATTACCTTTTGTACATGGACAGAAATAAAACAAACACATATCATGATAAAACCAATACATTACTTGTTTGACTCAGAATCCATAATGTTATAATCTCATTTTCTTGATAAAATGTAAATAAATATTACCTGTAAAATACGTGCTTTGTGTTATAAAATATCCATTAGTGGAAAATCATTTTGCTTAGGAAAGAAAAATACTCATTACATAAAAACATTCGATAAATTAGAAAAAGAAATAATGGATAGTAACAATAAATTAGTTAATTAACGGTATAATAAAGTATACCATAATAATGAATTGTTTGGGGTTTCTCCGTAAATTTGTAGTGGTTTTGTGAAATAAAATAATCAATTTTTCTTTGTTTTTCATAACAAAAAAATGTATACCTTTAGTTTTATTAAATGCGTCATTTGAGTTATGATAATACCGTACAAGTATTGGGTCAATGTGTTTTGATTAAAAATTATACGCAAACAATAAAAAAAAATAAATATAACTATTCCTGTAAAATGGAACTGGGTAAAAATGGTTATTTAGAAAAGCTACATCTATGAACATTGAAAATTAATTGGAAAAGCGATGTAAACGGTATTCTGTACGAAATTAGTATAATACTATTACGAAATGTCATGCTATTATAATGAAAACTACAAGTACAACGATAGAATATATAAAATATTTAATAATCAGATTAAAATACACTATAATATAATTCACTAACAAACATCAAATTCAAATTCAATACCCATTAAAATCGAAAAAGTAACATAATGCGTTTGTTATGTCACAATCGCATCTGATTCAAATTTTTTATAGTGTTAATGATATATGATTAATGATATTAGTTGTTAGTTTTTGTTCTTAGTTCATAAGGTTTTTTACTAAAGTTTTAAAAATTATAGTACTTGTAAATTTAATAATAATAAAACTAAAAATATACAATTTCGATTTACGATTTTATTTAAAAAATTATATGTAACTTGATTTGATTAAAATACAAAAAATTAACATGTTGATAAATTGTAGTAGCTGTAACAGATTGATTTCAATAAACAATAAAAAATAAAAAATTATTCACCGAGTGTTCGAAGAATTCGATCAATTGGTTAAATTAAATGATGGTATAACAATTTTATTTATAAAATAAATCGGGGGACAGAAAAAAAGTCAAAAAATAATTACAATTATCTGTATTGCATGTGTATACTTTTTTTGTAATTCTAAGCCTATGAAAATATATTCTTCATGATCAGTTCTTAACTTGGAAAAATAAATAGTTGATAAAGTACTTCAATGACACATACATATTTTGCGTCTTTACCGAATGAAAAACTAATCATAACCGTGTTCACTCACTTACGACATTCTCACAAATGTCAACATGTTATACTCTATTTCGAAGTTTGAACCATAACCCTAATGCTTTTTGTCTAAAGAGGCTGAAATCTGTATAAAATTCTAAATTTAACAAAAATAAATGAACCGCAGGCGTTATATGTAATGGAAATAAGTACACGATTATGTGTACCAACAATAATTGTCGATGTTTATATTTAATTATTATAATTTATCATGTATCAATCTATCAAAAAATAATGCTTAGGTATACCTGTACATTTTGTAAATTATTTATTTTTTATAAAAAACATTTTTTCATTTTTTTAAAAACAAAACTCAAATAACATACGATCCTATGAGACCTATTTTGAAATAATAATAGTGGTATGCTAGAACATCTGATAATTTATTCAGGATACTCTATCCTTTCTTCACGTATCTCCAAGTCAGGCAATATCTGTGATAACTGATAACAGTGGCATATTTTTTTATTTTTTTGTAGGTTCCTCAGATCACGATCTACGAGAAGAAAAAAAGATTCAAAATCACAAATTATTTGCTACAAAGGTATAGAAAAAAAGAATATTAATTTATATAATTTAGATGTAAATAACTCTGCATTTATATGTATAATAATAATATAATAAATAAGTTATTAATTGATACCTAATATGTATTTTTTATAATATTATAAAATCATTTATTTTTAAAAAAACTATTAACAACCCCACAAAAAATTTGATAATACACTACCGAATAATAGCATATATTATATACACAGAGTTACATAAAATATAATTGTATACCTATTTAATTTTCAATATTTACAACTATATTCAAAAGTGCAAATAAAGGGGGCTTTGTCGCTCAAGATTATTTATAAGTGAAAAAAAAAAAAATTCAATGATTATTCTACAGAGTATATTATGCATAGTAAAATATATTATAATTATGCATTATGCGAAGAAAATGATACGGGTGGCTAAATATCAACTCTCTTCATACGTGTTTCTTTTTAATATTATACCCATGCATAACATATATAATAAAAACTAGACATGATCCAATAATCTACTGTATACACTCAGCGCACTCAAATTACAAATGTTAGTCTTCGTTAGACGTCAAACGGAATGCGCGGTCCTGAAAAATGTTTATGTAACCAAAAAGGAAGATCATGATTAATTACAGAAAAATATAAGGATTAAATGTTAGTTACGAATTAATTACCGTTCACCCGGGGGGGGGGGGGTGATTTACATAAATTTACATAAAATCTAACATTGAGTTTTCAATTAAATTAATTCTAATGTTGGTCCAACGGTCTGTCAAGTGGGCTTGAAAAGTTTGCAAATCGCCTTATATATTTTATAACCGTATTGAATTTTAACTACAAATAAGGCATTTTGTTCGGGATGACCCTAAGGATTTGCTGATCCTATTCAACAGCAGTTCATGAAATCTCATAGGTTGATATTTGGTTAATCACAATCTCGTTAAAATTAAATATCGTTAAAAACCCGCACGAACGTCATGTAGTATAACTTATAATATTATGACATATTGTACCTACACAGTGCTTTTATATATGTAATTGCTCGTAAGCTCGAGGAAAATAATATTCAGTAAAACCTTGATTATCCGAATTAATTGGGACCACGCCGAGTTCGAATAGAAGAAATTAAAAAAATATTTAAAATATAAAAACATAGAATTATTACCACACATTATTGACTTATTTTATTTATTATTATAAATTACATATTATGTTATATTATTTTGTTACAAATACAATATATCTAGTATATAATATGCATATATTGATAAGCTAGCCGCACGTGGACGTTGTTTAGATGAACGTACCTACTAAAAATGAGCTGCGACTGGACGTGTGCATTGTGATATTTTACGTATTGTCGTTCGGATACATGGATTGAAACGAAATAACGTTCGGATAACAGAGGGTTCGTATGACGTAGGTTTGGATAATCGAGTTTCTACTGTACGTTCCCACTGAGTTAGCCTTTCGGAAATATATTACTATTCGTAAATGTACCGTGCAGTCGAAGGGTATTCCCGTTAACGGATTATAAAACGGAAGCATTTGAAATAAATCGTGTCGCAACTTCAACGAACCCCACTGTTATTAAATCAGAATTAAAATGATTGTACATTTTCAATTGATGCGGCAACGTGGTCGGCGACTCTTGAAAAATATGCGGCGCAAATGAGAACGTTATTACGCTCACGTCATACAATTTACTTATTTTGATCGTTTTAAATATAAATATTACCTTTGATCGACATTTATAATTATTATTAATAGCTTTAATCCGTTTGCGTGATATCAAAAGCATATCAAATGGTAATAAAACTTCTGAGCGAAGACCTATCGAATCACAGATGCATAAATAAATTAAAAATATGTTCAAAGAGCTGTTGCATTTCGATAAATATTAAAATGGTAATTCGTTTGGTAAAGGAATCTAATTAAACGAATGTACCGATATGACATATTACAGATTTATAATATGACAAAATATATTATGTTTAAAAATTAATCAATTCATATCCGTAGTAAAACGTTATCAGTCTGATGTTTACAAATTGGATAGATGTTTAAAAATTATATTTTCAAATTACGAATGTATGCCAGATAAGTTTTATATTTATTATCCATTGCATTAAAATACTACGCGTTTTCATTTTACATGCAATACGAAAATTAATAAGTTTATAACTACGTATATTTTTGATCCAAATCCTACATAAATCTAACAGTAATATTTCAGTTAAACGTTGCAATGGGAAAATACTTCCTTTATTATGAACTTCGTTGAAAAGCTAAATTGTTTTAACACTTGCTTTTTGAAAAATTCGAAGTCATGTAATATATAATATCCTTATAACTAACAATAAAGAAAATGGGGTTAGCTTTAAGTTTTAATAACCTCTTGGGATGTAAGGCAACCGTCATTAACATATTACATCTCACGGAATTTTGTTGATTAAAATAAATTGATATTGTAAAACAAATTGAAGACATTAAGGACTAATTAAAAGTAGAGAGTAAAATGTAAATTATATCCCTAATAATTACCTCAACTTTTCATTAGTGCCGGATAAACGTCTCATCATATTAAAATGTTTTGTGTAATAGTTTTTTTTTGTTTTTACTTTTTAATATTTTTTAATTATTATTATTATAATTTTTTTTTTTTTTTAAGTAAGCTTTACCCTATATAAAGACCACATATAAACATAAACGTGATTCTATTATTATTATTATTATTATTATTGTTATTATTATTATTGAATTTGTTATAATTATAGCAGTTTTGCACATTTTTAAAAATTAACTTATAATAAATTAATTATTAAATTTTTATTTACAAGATACTTAAATATAATATGACAGTGAGCCAAAAACATTATATATAAAATTGTATTAGTACATAAACTAAACTTTAACGAAGTATCTTCAACAAATAACCGGATATGTATGACCTTATATTATTTTATTGTTAATTATAATGAATAATGTTTACAAAATTTTTATAATAATTAAAAAGTGTAGCTGTTTTGATGAGTTAATGAAGTTAGTAAGTGAATTCTATAAAAAAATTACAAATATTAACTGATGTAAAAATGTAAAAATGAAAAAAAAAAAGGAAAAAAATAAATAACAAATTGATATGGTCTATTTTCAAATATTTAAAGTTAATTTTGAGCTAATTTGAGTTGAGTATAGTTACGTAATATAATACATTTTAAACTTTATATGATAATTTAAAGTTGGCATCCAAATTTATCATAATTAATTTAGTTATTAAAATTAATTTGAAGTATGTTCTTGGAATAAATATTTTGCTCCCAATCACCTCAAACATCCATCAATTTATAATGCCGAAACACATTTTATTCCAGCCATACACTTAATGTTCTATCATCATAATCAAATATTTTCCAAATTATCTTTGCATTTTCGATAACTGCATATACTGCGAAGATTAAATGTATTTGGTTAAAAAATAATAAGAAATCACTACTATTAAAATTTACAAATAGTCTTCATAGACTTCATCGACAATGATTAATGAGTTACCCTATCATTACACGTATCACGTAACATTTAAATTATCTCATGAAATTATTCTAATTCATTATTGCACACCATTATGAATAAGATCAAATTTTTCACATAAAAAAATAAATAAATTATTGTAAATTGTTTTTTACGGCATATGAGAATATTAAGATATTCTTTTTATATAATTAAAATTATTTAACTAATTTATTATTTATACAATATAATGATTTATCGTTATTATTTTAATTTTAAATTTAATATGTAATCTTACTATATTATTTATAAAAAAAAAATGGTATAAAATGGTATGCAAGTCACTGGACTTTTTGTGTGTAAGCTACACACTCAAAATTGAATTTTAGTAACAAATTCTATCGTGTAAATATCATATACTTCAATTTAAGCTTATAATGGTTCGATCGATAATGCGATATGAAGACGTGAAAGCAGACGTCGGTATTTTTTAAGGCTTTAGAAAATATTTCGATACTCTTATCGCAAGATCCCCACACTCGCATAAGTACATGATTTTACTTATTTATACGTATTTTCATATATTCTTATTTATTATAAATACATCTATGGACGTATATTCATCTATGATTCAATTTTACGCGTGTACTCGCAAAAAAGATACAACGTTTAAGAAAATGCTCGTGTTTGCGCGCTTGTTTACATCCCTGTTGCTGGCCACGACGTTTTTTATTATTCCACTATATATTTATATAGTGCATTAAGCTCCACTCGACTCGTTCCGATATAAATTACGTTCTACAAATCCCTAACAACACGCATAAAATAAGTCATACTCTGAACTTAATATTACGGCATATAAAACTGCGTACCGTGTGCATCACTACCCTGTGGCACCGAACTTTTAAAATCTTACTCGAGCCAAATAAAAATACAATGGATTCGAGCACCCCAGCAGACACAAGCCTACATTTTTAATTTACATAGAAAAATAATTTACGCTCTAGAATTACAAGTATTAAACATGATTCATATTAGTCAGACACGTACCGACAGACACCGTACCGTACAGTTCCGCAAAATATTTTATTGCGTGTTTTAATTTTTGATAGTTCACATTCGAACGCAAGTGTAAACCATAGATCGGCCTGACCTAAGCATATGGTTCGGCACCACCGGTACAGTGTATACTGTACGCATCAAAATAAGTCGAGTCCGTACTTAGGTGCGTTTTTTGGTGTACTTCAAAGTCTGTCGAGTTTCTAACGGAATCGATCAAATCTACCGGTAAGAACGATCGATAAATCGGATCGATCGTTATCGTTTCTGAATCGTGCACATGATTGGTGAATGGTGTATGAAGGAATTCACGCCATCTCGACTGAACCCAAAAACAGTGAATGGTACCGTAGTACGGGAGAGGGTTATTTTGAGACGGAAAACGTTAGCGACATGTTACCTGCCGGATGTGTCGACGTAACGGGTGAGCGGGCCCCGAGCACGTAATCCGAGAGGCAAAGTCATACCGCGTGCATGCGTTTTTCGTGTTTCACAGGCACGCCCGTTCCCCCCGGAAAGCAGTTGTCCACGAACATTCGATAAGATTGTTCGGCGAATGATGTATCGTCTCTTTTTTTGGTCCGAAAGCGCGCATTTATATAAGAACGCGTATTATTGCCAGGAGTACTTAAAACGGGGTGTGATGTCGTCGTAATTATTGATCTCAGACACGCAAACACAGGCGCGCTATGGAGCAATCTTCGTCGTCTTTGCTCTCTTGGCACACAGACTTGTACGTATTACGTATATACGTATAACGAGCTATTCGCATGGTAGTTTAGTAAACCCTGACCAGTATCGTGTTTAACCACCACCACCCGCCAAGCAAAATCCGGTAAACAAGTAGAATCAAACGACGACCTGGGCGATTCCGGTGGTGACTGAATAACGATATTTTGGCGCAGCGGGCACACTTGGTGAAAGTAATCCTCCGTGCACGGAGATGATGTTGCCGCGACGCCAACCCGTAAACTTCTCGCGGTCCAACGCACGTGTTTCCGGCAAAGATTTTTTCACAAGTGTACCGCGTTATGGTCCTATGGTATCCAAATTTGGGGGGCAGACAAACCTTCAAACATTTGCCCTATTCAGTCATTTCAAAATATAACCCTTCGGACCATCACTGGTGTATCCTGGTATATAACAAATCAAGCTTTACATAATGACTTACAAATAGAAACAGTAAATGAACTTTCAAAACGCCATTATAAATCCTACTACATACAACTACCAATGAATATTAATCCCTTAATTCAAAAAATGTCCACAAATTTTATTCCTGATCAGCCTCCACGCAGACTGAAAATAAATTAGAATTGCGACCTATTAACTCTGACAAAATAACAGAACTATATAATCATTTTATACTACAACTAGAAAAGTAATTAATCTATACAATTTTACATGAGGTATTACCAGTGGGTGACTTCCCCTATCAAGTGACTCATGTTATGTTCATATTATATGTGTATTGTTATTACAATGACTTATTGTATAAATATGTATGTATAGATTGTCTTTTCATTTCAAATAGAAAAAAAAAAAAAGTGTATCGCATTATATGTGTACACGGTTCGCGCGTGATTCGCCCGCGAGATCATAATGGGTTTGAATACTTAATATACATGTGCGGTGCCGTATGTGTGTATGTGTACCGTATTAAGTAATTGGTCGTTAAAATAATAATATTCGAAGCGGTCGTAGATCGAATGTTGGTGCGTACGCGGCTTCACGTTCATATAAGAAGCACAAATAATAGCTATTTTTCATATTGTATTTACGTGAATTGAAATTATAATATACTCGTTGTAACTGTTATTGCTTGGTGTGAGCGACTAGGTGTTATTAACGGATAACCCTAAGAATTAAATACAAGCCATTGATTAATATATATAATAATGCGATAAAAAAAAAAAATTAAAAATATAGCTTTTTAATGCAGGGACAGAAACCGAACCGAGAAGAATGGGTTCTGCAACTAAATTGTTTTGAATTGTAAGAACCGAAACCGAAACCTTCATATTGATAAATTAAATACCTAAATCAAATGAGAATATTGAAATTATAAGGGTTCTTTCAGATTCCAAAGTAAAATGATTTTATTTAACAAAACTCATTAGTTAATATTACCTTTTTTAGATAATTAATTTATTAACCTTTATCTTATCTAGATAAACAATAATAAACAAAATTAGTGCTTTGATGAATTATCTAAGACAAATTCTTAAACGAACGTTAACGATCGTAATTTATCTAGATGAAAAAATACGGGTATATTTAGTCAAAAAAATTAAAAAATTAACTTGAAAGTTAAAAAATAATAAAAATTTAAAATTAATGAAAACTTTATTAATATTATTAATTTATTAACTTTATAATTAATTACTATTATTTTAAAAGTTGTGTTACTACAATATATATTTAGTAATATTATTTAAATTATGCCTATAAGTGTCATTATACTTATATATATTATATACTATAAGTATTTCAAGAATTGTTTACATATATAATAAAAACTACGCAATTTACATTTTCTAGTGACTCTTACAATATTTGATTCCTAAGAAAGTGAATTAAATAATACAGATAATGGTTGAATTAACGTTTTAATTAATAAAATAAAAAAATGTTATATTTTTTTATCCAGATAAATTTTTAGTTATCTTTGCGCAACACTGTTTTTAAAAAAAAACTTTAAAAAATTCGCTTTCTCGATAGATAAATAATTTAAAAGTATTATAGTTTTCAAGTATTTTCTACATGCATATTTACCACAAAATAGTATTGTTTGGAAATGTATTTCCCAACATACACCAATACACCATAATTTAAATCAATATTGTATAATCTTCGAAATAATGCGATGATAATAATAAAATAAACACTTTCGGCTAGTATATTATTATGGTAAACGATGCATAAACAAATCGTTTCGTTAATCGAAAATAATATCTTGTTGACTGTAATTTTCGATTTTATAATAGTACTGTATACCATCTTGTTATTATAATATACTGTAATTAATATTTGCTGTAATATATAGAATACTTCAAAAGAGGTTAAGTTGGTCAATAGCAATATATTGTAAAATAATTTTTCGTTTACCATTATCGTAATATTATTATAATTCACTTTAACGGATGGACGATGGTGTTTTATAGTATATATACTAGATCAGAAATTATATTTTACTGATAAAAGGAATCAGTACCTTTATTATTTTTAACAAAGAATGAAACAGTTATTTTAGTTTCTGAGAAATGTTATCAAAACCGATAAAGAGAAATTCAAACAGTTCCAGTCCCCGATTTAATGTTTCAAACACATTTATAGTATGTTTAACTTAGTAATTATTCATTAAATTTAAATATGTCATAAATATTGTATTTATTTAATTTATATTAATTTATAACAATATTTATTGTAATTTAAATATTGTAATCAAATAATTAGATTGTTGTTTAAAATGATTACGGTTGAAATTTCCGCACAGTGAATCATATTATATTCCACTCACGTATATCATTACGATAAGTTTAGAGAAATTAAATACAAAAACAACAATACTATTCAAAACGCTACAATATCACTATATTTAAGAAGAATAAAGAAATACAATATCCACGTTGATAAAATTCATCAAATATAAGTTATAGATTGTTTCCCTATGATGAATGTTAATAAAGAAAACCCATCTTTATATGTACTCGTATCTTGAACTGTTTTATAAACCAAATAAATAATTATTATTTCGTATTATTTAGCATTTTTGTTTGAATGGTTTATTTTTATGTATATTATCTATATTATTCAATAGAGATATCATTAAAAAAATTATTATAATTTTAAACCATACTATTTCAAGTATGCTTATAAAGTAATTAATAAAACGAATTTGCAGTTAGTTACAAAGTGTATATCACCTAAAGTTCAAGATTTTAATAAGGCTAAACAATATAAACACATAATAACCGTATTTCACACAATATATGAAAATTTCACTCAAAACAAAATTAAATTTAAATAATTTAAATTTTATAATAATTTTAAAATTTTATTGATTATATTGTTTGATATCGTAGACATGATTTTTATCGTAGAGTCGTATATGGAAAAAAAAACTTAAAAGCACCATAACTCCAAAACTAAAATATCTAGCTCAATTATAATAGCATTTTCGCAATTCCGATATCAAATATAAAATTAATATCTCTTACATTCCTGCACATTGATCATATTTTTTTTGATATATATATATATAAATATAAATAGTTAATACGAATGATGTATAATGTAAATTTACTTACACCCAAAGGTATTCCTATCTCCAAAAAATAGAATGCATTTGGTTACGTATAATCGGTACGATACAGATTTTATAGAGAGGGAAATTATGAAAAAACTGTTTTGACAACGTTGCGAGATACAGTTATGCGGGTCAACGCATGGCTCCTTAAATTTTCATTTACTTAATCTATGTTGCTGTTTCAATAATAACACATCACACTAAATCAAGATATTGTTTTTATTTTAAGGTAAGATCAAAGTGTATTATTAGGCATGACGGATAGTTGTTTTTGTACTCAATAGGAAACAACACTGTTAAATATTATAACTACGAAGCTACAGGCTGTAATTTTATGATAAAAGAAAAAAACCCTGTTCAAAACAATTACAGGTTAAATAACAAGATTGCGAAAACAACGAAGAAGGTACTGATTAGGTTAAGTTTCTTTTGTGGTAAATTGATTACTTTGAAAGTTTTGTATAGTCCCTAGATATATTAAAAATTTGACTTTGATGGTACAATTCATTACTGAAGTGTTTCAAAAAGTTTTTGAGAAAATAACAGAAAAAAAAACAGAAAACTAGTAAAATTTAAGACAGAATATTTTCAACTAGGAAATATTAATAAACATACCTATTTTGGTACGGAAAAAAAACATTTAAAATATTGATGATTGTTTTTCATTTTATTTGAAAACTTGTTAGGTTTTGAAAATACGGTGACTGTTTCCAGGTATTTTTATTTCAACCAAAAATAAATTTTAATCAAAAAAATATGTACATAGCCGTAGTTAATAAGTTATGAATTTTGTAATTTCAATCCCAAAAAAATGAATACAAAGAAAGCCGTATAATATGAATATATTTACATTTTTTTTTTCAAATTATTAAATTGAACTCATGGTATTCTTATTATTATAGTACATTAGTAATTGTAATTATTATATATTTCTATAAGTATTTAAATACCTTACTGATCGCTTAATGGTTGTACTTAAGCAATGCCTAAGTATTTTATTTAATCAAATATTGTTTTAAATATATCAAGATAATATCCAAAATGTATAAGTGGTTACTAAAGCGTTAGACATCGGAGTGAACTTTTTTTTTTGAAAGCAAAACTATATAACGTACACTTGTATAGCATTAAGAAGGCAAATTGAGATTGTTTGTAAAAATACTTTTTGACAAATAAATAAATATCCAAGTCCGTCCGAATTGTTGTTAGGAAACGCGCGTCCGGTTGCAGTCGGTGATATTGAAATGTCAGACGGTCGAAGGCAATGATGTACGGGTGCTGAATCGCCGATGAACCATGGCGGCAACCGCGAATGGCGCATAAATATTTCCCTTGAATCGTTGTGCACATCGTGTCGACATAATATGGGCGGGAACATGTGTGAAATACGGTCGGCGATACCCACCGCGGCTCGTAAACCGATGCCAGTGAAAACGATACGATAAGGAACAGAGGTAGTTTTGGCTGTCAAAAGTGTACGTCGTAACGAGCACGCACTGCAAAACGATCAAAAGTGCAGGGAGGCACGTGGAATACGTGAAGCTTTTTGACATGCAAATGATGACCGAACGCAACGCGTAAATCGCTGATTAACCGGGAACGCGATGTTGACGCTCGAGGGGTTAACAGGTCTCCGGTGCTTATACACGTATGTGTTTGTACGCGAAACGTTACAATGCCGACTCGCATTTGCCGGCGGCTCCATTATGGTGATTGTTTATTTTTCCAAAAATAATTCATCGTTTTGCTAATACTGTTACGGTTCGTATATCGACGAATCGAAGGAAACAATTGCGGGCGTCTACGATGCGTATTTCATCAAAATTACCATCGCAATGGATGAACACGCGGCTCGGGCGAACACACGAAACTGTTAGGACGTATTGGACCACATCCACACGATCACGACGAAGTACATCGTGTCCATGGGTTTTCACAAATGTTCGCAATATTCATAATGTTGAGAGAATTTTTCCCGAAATCGAAACACCTGATGTACCATCTGCGTTTTGACACCCTCAGATCGATTGAATACCATCTTACCATGTCGTATAACTTTAAGGGTACTTTCAATATAGCGAAAAGTTTTGCCTAAAAAAAAAAAAAAAAATATAAAACACATCATTAAAAATCAATATCTCACTTGTGGTTGCGTTCAGTGTCCGAAAATACTTGTAATATTTTAATATTTTTTGGCTCGACCTCTTTTTTTCTTCTCTCTCAGTCAAAGATCGAAATATTTACAACGTTTACTTACGTTTCATAACGTTTCAAGTTTAGTAGCAATTATTACTCGTATATAATTGAACAAAATATTGTGTTATTTAACCCGAATCCAATCACTTTATTATTTACTTAACTTAGTCATAATAGTCATTCTTTAATGAGAAAATAAATTCGATTACAAGAGTATTACCTACAATAGTTACATCTTCGAAAATACTTTTCTTTTATTTTTCCCCTTTTTCGTCTTGGATCATATAGAGTTCGATTAAAAAACTTTTATTCGTATTAAATATATTAAATTACGTACATCCAATTTATTCATAATTTTTTATAAGCAGTAAAATATTGTGAGTAATGAAAAATTATAACATTGACATCTCTTTGGAGACAGGGAATTAATGATCTATTACCGAACCTTTACCGTATAGTATTATATAATCTATTTATTTTTCTCTACATATTCCCCGAAATATTGATTTAAAACACTTAATTAATTATTGTATTCACTGTTATAACTTTGTCTATATCTCTTGAAAATTATAATCTGTTACGTCACGTAGAAGAATTTATGGTGTTTCTCTTGTTAACTATTGTCCATTATTTAATATTTTTTAATCCACCCAACTACAAATTATTAGTGTATTTTTTCTCTTAAAAAATTTGAAATTAAATTAGTTTCACACTATTTTCACATTAGAAATAGTAACATAAGACAATAATAAACACTTTAAAATAATTACTTTACAACATACAACTATTTTTATGATGTATTTGTGTTGTTATATAACACGATCCTAAAATAGTATTGATTATCTCAGTTACAATGTACGCAGTCAGTCTTTGTATTTAAAAAAAAAAAAAAAAATACATTTATTCGACCCCTTCAATAATTATTTCACGGACTGTTTAAAACAAACATTTTTAAGGATTAGAAATTAATTGATATAAATAAATTACTATTGTTGAGACCAAAATGTTCACCCTATAACAAATCAATTTCAAAATATTATATGCTATTGTAATATATATTATTACACTAATAAGATGTTATAAGACACATTAATTTTTACTGAGTAACTAAACGTTCTTATTTAATTCAAAAATAATCAAATACAATTACTAACTATAAATTAAGTTTTTTTATTGTTAAGTTACCTACTTATTGTTTATCCAATGTAATAACATTTAACATCGGTTCAATTTTATATTAGTTTTTTTTTCTTTACTTGTGTATTCAAATATTTATGTACATTTATTTTAAATGTTACAACAAAAATTTTATTTGAATTTTTCATAGTAATCCTCTGCAATTATATACATGGCAGACTCCATAACCTCTTTTCTTCCGTGAATACTGAACTAAATTTTATAATTAACCATTGATAATTACTCGTATTATAAGATAATATATTTAACAACATAATGACCTATAGTTAATATTTGTTGACAAATTTGGCGTCTTGAAAACTTCTTATATTTTATTAAGTGTGCCGACTACATTTTAAAATTAATACTAGACTGTGTTAAATGCCTAAGTTAGCATCCCCCTCAAATGATGCACTGATTTTAATTTATAGTATAGTAAAACTTTTTTATATTAAACCCTATGTAATACTTTAATAAAATAAATATTAATGTTTTGAATGATAATTATAAATAAACTTAATTATATTATATATGATCATAATGTGTTTTTTTGTTAAAATGTATACAAGGTATATATCGTATATTTATAATCCAATTTTATAACTGATCAGTGGCTCATTGAAATACACTAAACCAGTGTTCTCTAACAGAAGATCTGCTCTTGGGTTTACCCATGCTTATGCAATTGTGCACGTTCTGTGTAATTATTATGTTGTGGCAGTAAGCTATAATTTATTTGATATGACTTATTATCTAATAATAAACCTGAAAAAAGTACAGTTTAGAATTTATTATTAATTATTTCTTAATTTTAAATTAATTTCTATTTGATTACATTATATATTAATTACATAAGATTCCAAGTAAAAATCGAGTTGTTAATTAAATTTACAAAAAATATTTTTAGTATTATTCTGAATTTTAATATTAAAAAATTGAAATTGTTGATAGTTTTTTGTAAAGAAAAATGAGATCTATTATTTATGCTAATACAATATTTTTTCATGCAACCTGCAGTATCATATTATTGTACGTGCTCTATTTATAGACTTGCACATACATACCTATGAAAAGTAAAGGGTTTTTTTTTTATTTTTATTTTAACGAGCGTTTCGTCAAATTTACATTCACCTGACTGAAAGTCAAGTATGTAAACTGTTATGTACAGATAAACATATTTTAACGAGCTGGTAAATTGCATTCGAGAAAAAACTGAACATCGGAATATCTCGTAGAACGTATGGCATTATTGTGTAAACATTTGATTCTATAGTTTCGTAAAGTTTATGATGAATCAAAATATTTTAAAGGAAAAAACGAGTACCTACTCTTCAGTGCTTATTTACTAATTGCTTTGCGAAAATTCTAAACTGTTGCCATATAATCGAGTACGATTTCAAGCCATTCCGATCAATCCGTAGATCACCATGTGTTTCGTCTTAGATAAATTATGTAATATGTTGATTGTAAAAAGTTCTTCGTCGACGAGACTAACTAATGATCTGATAATGTTACTCCAAAGAAACATTTCACGCAGAAATTTCTGGAATAGGTTCTAGAAGACCATGCTAATATTGTTTAATTAGTTGAGATTTCTAAACGAAGTTGTTTGCCATAGATATTTGTGGGTTTGGTTAGTCAGCAGAATCAACAAATACACTTCAAAAGAAGAGCTTCTTGATTAATCACAATGGATAGTTCGAAAATTCGATATTCTGAACTACGACCAACGTTTGTTCGTTTCGGCCATATTTTAATACAGTGACACATCTAATAACTATATTATGTTATAGGAAACAATTTTAAATATTAAACTTTGAATTCTTCACTTGTATAAATATAATTAAAATGTGATTTAATATGTTTTATTGATGTAATAATATAGTAAAAGGCAATAAGATATGTGAAATATTTACTGCAACAAAGAGTACAGAAATAAATTGAAATCCGTTGCTTCAATCAGAATCTTTTTTTTTTTTTTTGATTTTTTATTAGGTATATACAATCTGTTCCTTTAGAGACAATAAGAATATGTTATAATAGAAACAAAATATTAACATGAAAATATGATGGGAGGAGTCACCCAGTGGTTACACTACCCTAATTGATTTTTTTTTTTTTACTTTAATTACTCATTGAGAAGATCTTTACACCATTTTCTTCTGAGCCTCCTGGGAGGGTTCCCAGGAATTGTGAGAGTGGCAAGGTTTGAGATGAGAGGGTTGGTATGAGAAGGGAGTTTTGAGTGGAAACGCTTGTAAAAAGTTACTGCTTCTTTGTAGACTGTTTTAATTTTTAGATCGGTGTGTAAGGTTAGGTTTGAAATATGAGGAGAATTTGTGATTTTACGAAGGATGTTGTTTTGGAAGATTTGAATTTTATTAGTGTTGAATTTTTTCGCATTGCCCCAGAGTTGAAGACCATAGGTCCACATAGGCTTAAACTGGAATGTGTTTGTTTTTTGTAAAAAGAGTTTTGAGGATACGGTGTCGTGCATTTAAGGCAAGCCTTTTAATTTTTATATAATATGACCATGTGGGACGACGGTCAATTGTCAGACCTAAGTATTTAGCCAATTGAGAGGAAGAGATTTGAATATTATCTAGGGATACCATAGGACAGGGAGGAAGACGAAGAGTGAAGGTTGTATGAAGCGATTTGGATTGGTTAACTTTGATACGCCATTTTTTATACCAATCAGCCATTAGGTCGAGGTGGAGTTGTAGATTGAGGGAGGCTATGTGAGGATTATCATGGATTGAAATAATAGCCTTGTCATCGGCAAACTCCGCAACAGTTGTGTACGGAGAGGTGGGTTGATCGGCAGCGTATATGTTGTATAATAGAGGAGAATGGAGCCTCCCTGTGGAACACCTGCACTAATCTTTGCCAAGCCAGAAAAGGATGTGCCAACTCTGACCTGAAAGTAAGGATCCGTGAGGTAGGATTTGATTAATAAATAATAAGTTGGATGGAATATTGGCTTTATTTTATATAGTAGTCCCTCATGCCAAATCCTATCAAATGCTTGGGATATATCTAAGAAGACGCAGGAGCAATACTTTTTTTTTTCAAGGGAGAAAGAGATAGCATCGAATAGTCTGTGCAGTTGATGTATTGAGGAATGAGAGGAACGACAACCAAATTGAGTGTTTGGAAATATGGAATTGGCAGAAATTTATGGAAGAATTCTTTTAAGAATTAATCTTTTGCTAATTTGCTGAAGAAGGGGAGGAGACTTATTGGTCGGCAGCAGGAGGATATTTCAGGAGGCTTATTAGGTTTTGGAACTAGAATAGTTACAGAGAATTTCTAAAGCATGGGAAAATATGACAATCTCAGACACGCATTATAAATAACTGTGAGAAGAACAATGGCTCTTTTGGGGAGGGACTAGGCCACTTCTGCAGTTATCAGGTCAAACCCCGGTGATTTCTTGAGACTATACTTTTGAATTGCAAATTTTACATCGCCAGGAGAAAAATGCTTAACTGCAAGAGAGATAGGAAGAGGGATATCAAGTAGACGATTTACTACGTCAGTATGTGAAGGTATTTGTATATCCGGGTGAGGCGTGAAAGTTCCAGTTAGGTGTTCTTTAAACAGTTCTGCTTTTTCAACATCGGTTGATGCAAATCCACCATGGGGATTTATTATTGGAAGGAGCGGATGTTTGTATTTTAGAAAACTTTTGGTAGATACCCACAGACTGCCATTATTAGGTGATAAATTTGAGAGATGGTTTTCAAAGGATTGATTTTCATGTTAAGCTAGTATTTTTTTTCAACGAGTTAGATAGATTGTTATAAATACGTTTGTGGGATGGGAGACGTGAACGTTGGTAAACGACCCTTGCTCTGCGCTTATTAGATATAAGGATACGAATATGTTCGGGAACTGAAGGAGCAGCATTTGGATACTGTATTTTAATAAAACCAGAAGCCCATGCTGCAGATTGGATTATATTTGTTAGGTTGTTTATGGCTACATCAATTTCTTGGGGGGGATTTAAGACTAATTTTGAGATTTATGTTTTTATCCACCAAGTCGTGAAATTTGAGCCTGTCAGTTGAGTGGTTTCTTTTACTTGGATTTTTTTTTGACTGTGCCGTGGACCAGTTTCCTGACGACGAGTTTTCCATGGTAACGTCTTGATTACCGACTGATTGATTAATGTTGACAGCAGTTGATACGTTGTTTAGGCGAACAGGCTGTAGTTTAGTGATGTCGTTAGATTTAGTGCTGACTAAATTTGTGTTTTTATTTTTGATTGTAGATTGCGGCATAATTATTATTGCGATAAGTCGAGGTCACTGCCACCGCAGCGGCGTGCGATAAGACGGCACAAAAGTAGTTATAGATGTAATGAATACGTAGGTAATCGACGATGAGATTATTTTTTTTGTTATTTATATCAATTACGAGAACAAAAATTAGAGAACTAAGTAATCTTTAATATTACATAGTCTATGTTATTTCGCGAGATGTTTTAAGTGTAATTAAGTATGAATTGACATATAGATCAATATACGGAATAAATAAAATCAAAATCACAGGACGGAGCGCAAGCAGTGTGCGCAACGGATGCCGAACACGAACTGACAATCAGAATCTAAAATATAATATAAGTAATATAAGTATTTTTCTATCAATAAATGTATCAGATGAATGATTATAACTAAATTGAATACCTTGTTTATTTTTATTGGGTTTTTATTTTTTATTATTTCCAAATTTTCAATTTATGTATTTTATTTTTATAATAAGCGATGATTCAATATTATATGCTTGAAAATGTAGTATATTATTATATTACCCAATGCATTTTTTAATATAATAATTACATTTTAAACGAAATGTGGTTTGGCAAAGCAGAACGAGTTATAAACTTTTTTTCGGAGAAACGTATTGAGTGAAAGTTAAATCTAAATATTCTCCAAGGACCATTTTTAGATTAAAAAACAATTTCCAACGGATTTTGACAGTGGAAACATGCGCTGAATACCGTAGTGGTGATAAACTTGTGATTGAAGAGTTCAAGCAGAGCATAAATGGTAACGTCATTTAAAAAATGATTTTGTAAGCTTTTCAGCAATGCCAGTCTTTTGGGATAATGGTTTTAGTTTTATAGCATTTATTCAACTAAATTTTAGAGCTTTGTCGAATATAGCAATACAAATAAATACATTAATTTCATAGAGAAATGTATCATCAATCTCTTTAATCATTTATTTCTGTAAACATAAGTTCAAATCTTAGCTAAAAAATGTTAAATATTATAGTCCATTTGAGATTTGAATAGATATTCACTTAAATATCAATCATTCATAACAATCAAAATATAAGTCATATAAAATCTTTTATTGTTCTAAAATTGTTCAACTTTTAATTTATTAGATTTTACTTTTCTTTTAATATTTTATGTTATTCTGAAAATATATGTGCAATGTATAACGAAAAAATTATAATATTTTATTCTTAATAGTTATTTTCTAAGCGTTCACTACCATAACAATAGTTTCAAAAATGGTGATTCATTAAATGTATATTTTGAGTTTAAATCTTATCATTCAGCATTCGTAAAATGTCAAGAGCAGCTGGTGTATTATATTATGCAACGATTTATCATCAAACACACCTAAGATCACACACACACACACACATATATACATACATTTTTTTATGATAAAACGCATTATCTATCATATAATCACAAGGCATATGTTTCACTTCACTCTCTCGCATAATGAAATTTATTAACATAATGAAAATCTCAAACAAAAACTATTAGTGATTTCTATACGTGCAAAACAGTAGACTCAATAACTAATAATGAATACTTAATGTAAAAATAATCTCGTTTGATAAAATGGTATTATTTAAAATATAAATGTGTTAAAATTGTTTTATTGAAATCATAAGTTGCGAGAAAAAATATTTTGTTAAGAAATAGAAATATAAAAATACTCAGACTGTAAAACTTTAAAATTTAAAAACTTTTTTGGTGGTAATCATTTAAATATCAGTAATCAGTTGATACGTTTTTTTCATGTTATTTTATTATTTTCTTGTTTATAAACGCAAAACATTTATTAACATTATCACTATTATAAAATAAATAAACTAAAACATTAAAAAAATAATTATAATTATGTGTATTTATTTAAATAAACAATTCAATAAAGTACGTATATTTCTGTATTATATTAAATATTATACATAAAAGTATAGTATATGTTTTTTTTTTTTTTATTTTTCAACGTTGATTTTATATTAATATAATACCGTGTTTTTTGATATTTTCGATTCTTAACAAATATGTTCCCTCATCTAGATATTTTTCTAAATTATTCTATTTTATATACTAATAAACTATTAAACTATTCTTTGTGAATTGTTGCTTCATCAGATATAATTTAAAGTACTCGCTAATAAAATGATAAAAAAAAGAAAATCGAACTTATGAATGCATTTCAACTCTTACATCGATCGGGATTTAATGCATACGAGCAACGTATCACCATTAATGTACTGTTTCGAGGTAAAATATGCATGTGGTGGACACGGCATTTCGAAAAAAAAATTTTATCATAATAATATTGCGTAATATATTACACTCGTATTATTTGAAATGATAAAATTATAATATTAGAGTGATTTTGACTTTAAAATATCATAACCTGAATAATTTGCGGACAAGTCGACTTGCACATTAAGAACTTCTGGTAAAACTGCGTGGATTAATTTTGAAAACAATCGTGCATATTACACTGTAGTGCAAAAAAGTAATCGTTTTCACATAAAGTCGGAAGAAGCAACTGAACATTTTCTAATCTTCGTCCATCTCTTACTACTTCGGAGATAATTATTGAACCATAAGAAGATCTCATATGTAGTCGACAGAATTAGTGCGCGAGATAAACATCTGTAACTTATTGCAGTTGAAAATCTTGGTGACGTGCATAAGCATATGGTCTCAATACAACTTCATTGGTCACGAGCCTCCGATAAACATGTGATATTGCGTATTTCTCAAATTAACAGTTAAAAAAATAACCCTACGTTTTTCCATCGTTTGCCATTTTTTTCACGTACCCTTTTTGATCATCTCTCCGGTCGGGAAACGCTGTTCTAAGCAATCGAAAGGCCGTCGTTCAAACCGCGCGAGTAAGCACCGTGAGCTTACAATTCGCATTTGTTCGGTTATTTTCACGAGCCGTCGACCGCAGCTCGTACGTTCCCGGCACCTGACCACCATTGGTTATGAGAAGTCACCGTTCGTTGGGGGGATAATAGGGTGAAGAATCGCCTGTATGGATCACGAACCGGTGAACGTTAAACGTCTCCACACCAACCCTCTTCATCGTTTTAACAGTCAGGATTATACCGTGCAATGCCATGCGTGTATAGACATTTGTGCGTGTGTGTGTGTAAGTGTGTATGAGAGAGAGATAGAGAGAGAGAGAGAGAGAGAGAGAGATGAGACTTAAGATATATAACTAAATATGCGTACGTATTTAGGTAAGAACGTTTGCCGAGGAAATTATCGGTGAACGGGCGTGGTATTGTAGTTAGTATATATATAATATTGTGTACGATGGCGGTGGCGGTAATATGGTGCATGTATATATATATATATATATATATGTGTGTGTGTGTGTGTGTAGAAGTCGCTTTTGCGGGATTAACCAGCGAGAAAAGGATTGCCTTTAACGTGGACAGGGGTGTGACGGGTTGTTCGGAGGTGGCACGTGGTTACGGGGTGCGTGTGTATAGCAGTCGACGTGGAATAATCCTTTCGCGGGGGGCTACGCAGTCGCCGCGGCGGGTTTTTGGCAGCCTGACACGATTTCCGCCAGCCACGTTTTATCTGATACCACTCGCGTCTCGACACAAACCTCGAAATTCCTTCCGCGCCCAACTGTGTTCTCCCTTGACCTGGCCCGCTCCAACCGCGCCGACGTATACACTTATATTTGTACACACTTTTGTTTGTGCACGTATTACCGTATGCGAGTGTTCATGCAGGCACGTGTCTGTGTGCAACGCAAAAACGACGACGGCGAAGGTAGTTAATCAATACGTAGGCAAGATGAATAGTGTGTGTGTAAGTTAAACGAAAACGGACGTTCTGCTCTGCCATTTCTCAATCTTACATCTACAATCATTTGAGTTTCGCGATCCGCTACTAATGAAAAGTATGATTTCAAAAATAATCCAAAAAAAAAAAAAAAAAAAAATATTTTTAACGAAGAAGTTTTCGAGACATGAAAATGTTGTATCCTGCGGCGAACATAAAAAAAAAATATTGCAAATAATTTTTAAAGATTTTGTAAATCTATTTATCTATTAAATTGTTTTGATTACACTCTCGCTTCGTTCATGTCGATTTGACGTGTAGTTACGTTAATCATACAGAATTGCGTAGTACTAAAACAAACATCACGACACTGCATAAATCTAAAGACCTCATCACTCATTTAAATGTATGTACACGATGACATTTCTCTTCCTCATCCGAACTCCACATTTCATTCAACTAAGCACTTTTATTTAATATTTGTGATAAACCATCGAGACGCTTGTTGGGTCGAACTATTGTTTTATTGATTAAGATTTTTGATAACAATTAAAATTAAAGTATCATTTTCGGAAGTTCAATGTGAAGTTGAATTTAATATTCCGTAACAATTTAAACTTAAAAATAAAACTAATAAATTCTTAGAATTATAAATGCAAGTGTACCGAAATGAATAGCTTACATATTATTCGATAAACATCATAAATATATACAATGTTAATTGATAAAATAGTTTATAGTGTATATGGTTATAGTGTTAGCGATTTGAAAAAAAAAAAGATGAATCCAATGTTTGTTTGGGCACAAAACTCCGTAATCATTTAAAATTCATTTATAATATAAAGCAAATACCTATTACGTGCCTACAGTGTATATCTTTGGTCGGTTACGATGTTTTGAGCAGGGTCTGTTCCCATAGGAATGGCTAGTCGTGCAAATATACCTGATCCGACGATCCTTTTTGTGTCGTATCAACATAATCTGTTGAGCAGTTATTCACTGAGAAACATACACCAGACGTTTAGCATACGAATATGGTCCAGTTCTGAGTATATATATATATATATAAAAGTGTAGGTGTGTGTGTGTTTATGCGTATGCACGTGTGTCTGAATTTTGACCGTCTTTGATATTTACTCACTGTTATCCATGAGGAGAATATGAATTTTATAATAGTTTTTCTCCAAGTCTAAAATTATAATGATGCTTCAGTATAGTTACCTTTTTTTAAATTTACTAAATTAAAACATTATTATTACATCGATGAAATCATCCTATAATAAAATTTGTTTTTTTTTTTTTTTTTAATATCGATATACGAAAAAAATTTTAATTTTTAAATTATGTTTTCACGTCACATCTATTTTATTTGGATATGCTCCCTATTTGCAGTATAATCCATTATAAAGCTCTGTGGAATCAACATCGTAGGTATTAAATTATTATATTATTGTTCAATTATGCAGAATCAACTGAAAATTGTCACCAATTTATATCACTTGTAAATACAATAACAATAGATTTTTACAATTTAAGACGCTACAAATGTATTCTAATTGGTATAATAACTTACACACGTAAGAATAACAATGACGTTATGTCCACATTATATTTGTGTAAACAAGGTTATTGACTTGTGCGCGCGAAATTCTCGCAGGTGTATATTACGAGAGCTTATCGCCACGGCAGAATCCGGTCGATTGCCACACGTATAGATGGAAAATTAAAGGATGAAGGAGGAGGGATATAATAAAATGATCAGCTATTGGTTTATCAAATACAAAATCTTATTATATTAAATTAAATAAACATTGAATAAGCTTATTAACTAAAGGCAAAGGGGGGAGAAGCAACGTATAATGCATAAAATAAATATAAAATAAATGTCCCCAATGGGCGCACAGGACAAATATATTTGGTTTCATAAAATAATTAAAAGGTTGACCTGTCTCCAAACGGCGCCACGATGACTGGTATCCGAAATTATCCACATCCACACTAAAACTAAGTTTCACCAAGTGTAGTTCACTTATTAACACGACGAAGGCGTATGTATCACTTGTACGGCGACGAAGGCGCACGTATTGCGTATACGACGACGAAGGCGTCGTATTATAATCCAAAAAGACGACGAAGGCGCATTTAAAATAACGGCGACGAAGGCGCACGTATTGCGTATACGACGACGGAGGCGTCGTATTATAAACCAAAAAGGGCGACGAAGGCGCACTTCACTAACGGCGACGAAGGCGCACGTATTACTTGTTCAAAAAACGAAGGCGATAGAAAAATGGCGACGAAGGCGCACGTACATCCGGAATACAACCACAAAACACACAGACCCACGAAAAAGTGAATAAAATAAAACGCAGTTTAGATCGTGTTTTACACTCCTGTGTTGGCGGCGAAGAAGGAGAAAACATATACGATCACTATACGCGTTGCCAACTCGTCCACGCCAGGACACGAGGTAGTGTTACCAACTACGCCTTATGGTTGATATGTAACAGGACCGAACAGACTCGTCCGTGTTTGTTTCTGGTATCAAAATACACCCGTAAATCATGGAAATTATATCATATCAAATACACACCTGTAAATCATGGAAATTGTATTGTATCAAAAATACTACGGGTTCAAGGCACAATTAAGTCAGATAAATGTAAACGAGAAACATCAAAATGTTCAACATCTAAATTATAAATTCGTTTCTGCTGTATCGTATTGATAAAGTAAAACATCATGCCACCTATACATATAAAAACCAAATAACATTCTCTGAATGACTGGTCAGCGAATAAATGTATTTCTAGGTGTAGGTGAAGTTAGAATGAATTTATTTTTTTTATATAATATTTTTATGTATAGTTGTTTTCAATTTTCGGTCGCCTATGAAATATTTTGTCTTATTAAATATATTGATATTAATTACTAGGGCAGTGCATTTGTTGCATTTGCATGTTTTTTGTTAATGCTTATATTTATTGCTGAGTGAGCTTCAAATATATTTCGTTAAACTCTTATTTTAAACAAAAAAAAATTATATTACAATAAATGCAATTTTGATAATTTTTTTAATTTTACTGCAATTTTAACTATTTTTCGTAATATTCGTATATATTAGATTTGTAGATATTAATAAACCATAAATTCAAAAATGTTTTACAAAAAAATAAAGGATATCAAATAATTGTTCGTATATTAAAAATTATAAGTGGAGAAATACAGTCAATGGAGGGCTTGCCAGAAAACTTGACCAGCAACGATTTAATCTGCTTCAAGTACGCCCCAATTACAACTACTGACATAGAAAGAAGTTTCTCCGATACAAAAATGTGTTATGCGATAACAAACGATCATTCGATTTTGAAAACTTAAAAAAATCATTTGTAGTGCAATTCAATAGTATAAGCAATATTCATATTTAATTTTTATTATTACTATGTATTAATATATTTGATTTTATTGATTACAATTAAATTTTTTCAATGCAATTTTTAAATTTAAAAGTGCAATTTTTAATATAATTTAATGAAATAATGCAATCAATTTAGTGAGTTTTTTAATGCAATAACTTCACTGCTCTATTAATTACCATTTGAGGTATATGTAAATGTATGTTGCGTAAATAAATAAAAATCCGAACCACTAGAAAAATAATTTACGCATTTTTCATTATTTAGGATAAAGCAGTAAAAATTGTTTTGATTTAAAATAATAAAATGTCTCCCGGATGAGATCGGACAATACAGTTAGTTTCGTAATAATATAACGAAACGATTAGTGAAAATGTTTTAAAATAAATCAGTTGTTAGTCAATTTAGACGTGTGGTTCAGCGTAAAGGAGGTGGACCGTAACGATTGGCTTTGACCTTCACGGGCAAGACAGTTAGTAGTTTCAGTACATAATATATTTATATGTAATTTAGTTATTTTGCCCTTTAAAAAAATATATGGAAAAAAAAGGTTGGAAACGATGGTTGGGGAAAATGTTAAAATTGTTTAGACTTTCCCTGAGGAAAACAGAAGTTTAAGGTAAATCGATTTTCATGAAAATAATTGTGCTCCAAGTACCCGTGTTGATGGAAAACACGATGGTCGGTGTATTTCACAAAACCCCAGAGAATTGGGCGCATGACGACATTGCTGCATGAGAAACAGTTTTCCATTTTTGTAGTCTTCGTCCGTGAACGACGTGTCATCGACTTACGACTTGTGCGCGTGTGATGTTTTTTTTTTTTTAATCAAACCTGTCGCACGAATCAACAGAAGTGAAAGCGACCGATAGGGGTCGAACATTGTAATCCCAACTACTATGTAGCTAAACGCGTTTTCGAGCTATCGAGAGAACCGCAGTAGCTACGGGTGTCCAGGTGGACCCGTGCCGTTTACTCGAAACGGACGGAATTTTATCGTTTCATTGCTATGCTTGAGTCGGCGGTTTGGACGAATTGCCTTTTTACCCGCATAATATAATCAATGCGTTTCGGCGAGTTTCTTATAATGTTTGAGCGAGACAATATAAAAGATAAAATTATAAAGATTAAGATAAAAATATTATTATATAGGGAATTTTATATCAACCTAATTATGGTACAGTCTTATTGCAGAGGTCGTCAACTATTTAGTATAGGTAACTCTATCATATTTTCAAATATCAGTTTGCTTGAACACTGAAAACGTGAAGTTGTATTGTAGTGTTAGTGAGCTTGTTAAGTTATTTAATATTATAGGTTTTAAAATTGGTTATATTTTTAATACAAAAAGAAATAAACAATGCATTTCAATCGAAAATTATATTTTTAGTGAAACTAACCACTTGAAAAATGGGTCTTTTCGTTTTCGGTGTACTAACAGAAAATGTACTGAGAGTATTTTAGTGAATTTTAATGTCGATAAAATACTATCTTTTTCAAATAATAATATACATAATCACGAACCAACTACTAATCATAATTTAGCTGTTCAGTGTGTTAGAACCGCTATCAAAAGGAAAGCCGAAGAAGACTTACATGCGAAACCAAATAAGATTATACGTAAGGAAATTCAAGACATTAATCTCGTTTTTAAGGAGGTAATAGTTCATAATGACATTAAATTATTGAGAGAATCGGCTTATAGGATTCGTATAAAATATTTTCCCAAAATTCCAACAACTACTAATGAAGCGTTTAATCAACTGTTTGAAACTCTAGTGGATTTAAAACTAATAATGAACAATTTTATTTCGTCAATCAAAAAAAACAAATTATTTTGTTTACATGTTCTGAAAACTTAAACATCTTTGTGAATCTGAAAACGTTTTTGGAGATGGGACATTTAGTTATGCTCCTAATTACTTTTATCAATTATATACAATACACATCTTCAAACATAATTATTACATACCCGTAGTAAATGCATTTTTGACATCAAAATCTGAAGATCATTATATTTCTATGTGGTTAGAAATAAAAAATTGTGTCTTGATTTAACAGGTAAAATTATAAATGTACAGAAATGAGAGGGAAAATGGATGAATAAGTATTTTAGCATCCCATAATATTAAAAAAAGTCGCCCAAACGCATTATGATAAATTTCTCAAACACATTGCAGTTTTTAAAAATTCGGCCAAATGTATTACGCCCGCTTGCGTCGGACGCAAGAGTTTATGTTTGTAATCGATTCCCTGAACGGATAGATTTTCAAACGTTGACGAATAATGTTGAGTACCCGCAAGCCTTGTAGGTGTAGATGTCTTACGTGCATAAAGTTCTAAGTTTGCGCTTGGGGCGTGATCGTTTTATCGTTTTGCGAACACGATATGTGTCTGGTGCTGCGTGCGATTGATGGCGAAGCCATCCAAGAACATTTAGATGGATCTCGGGGCGCGAGCCCCAACGTATATTGTTATTCCACATGGATGGTAATCTCGCGAAACGTGACGGGAGACGGGAAATTAAACGGAATCTTACAGGTATAATGTAGACTCATGGGGGTGGGTGAAAAGTTTTATTTACATCGGTAACCGTGGTTTTATATGGCACGCATAATTATTAACTAACAGCTACAACAAATATCAAATAAGTTCCCGTGCGCTCGTTATGCTGATTTCGACTTCTTAAAAAGTTCTTCGCGAGGCATCGTCGTCTATCAAAAGGAATGCGCAATTATAACTTTATCGCACGCCGCGAAAACACGGCTGCGCTACGATGTTTGTTACGCTATCAGGTAGCCGGTAATTTAAATACATATTTAATAAACCGTGCGTACAAATTATCCGCTTCTGCTTGATACAAAAAATCCACGCACTACACACCCCTCACGTGCAATTGCTCAGATATCTGCTTTGACCAATAAACTTGTCTGTCACACGACTCATCGTGCGCTTAGGCCTCGTTAGGTTTAGATTTACGATAAACTACAAACTATAAACTCCGCTTAGCTATTATTATAATTTATATAGCTATTAGTGTTTTACCAATGATGAACGATCTACCGTTTGATCGCGATAAACGAACGTAACGCAGTGATCGTGATTTGTGGAAAAGGTGTGTGGTGTAGTGAGCGCATTTCGGATCATCAGCTAAACTCTTTAAATTGTCTCCGGTAACGATTGAAACTTGTGTAGCACGAGATTCAACAATTCTCGGCGTTTTGGGGCCACGGAAGTTAGTGTTTGGAAATGGATGAATACAATTTTCAAAACAGTAATCATGTATTCCAAGGTCTTTGGATTTATACTTAATAATAATCAAACTATCTTGCGTATTGTTATAACAATAAAATATATTAATTTTTTTTTTTTTAGGCAGATTTTCTCGTGTACTTTGCGCAGGTTGATAAAATTTTAGGTACTTGACGCTGAATACTATATTTTAGTTTTGATAAAAAGCCGTTAAATAATCTAAGAAATTATTTTTAGACTACTTTTATATTTTATTTTTAACTATATGTGCACATATTCAAATTCTATTTAAATAGAATTCAAATGTATTTGAGATTAACATATCTATTATCTCATTAAAACATATTCGATTAGTTTTACTTATTGTTAATATACTGTTTTAATTGTATGATACATTCATAGTTTAAAAACTGTCTGAATAGATTATTTGATAAAAACACATTAAACATTCATAGGGAGAATAATTTTGAAAGCAATTGGTTACCAATTGCAAAATCGAAAGAAATTCTTCAGTCAACAGTATATTATTTTTAAATTATTTTTTGTCACGATCGACATTTTTTTTTTTTGCCACTTGTATTTTCGAACTTTTAATAATGAGTAATTCTGTATCTTTTATATGAATATTTTTTTATATTATTCCAATAAGTTGGTATTATTTAATGTGGTTTTTGCTTTGCATTTGATCGATATACAGTTATACATGGTTGGATTTATTTCTAGCTGTAAATGATGTTACTAGATTCATTGTACAAAATTTGATTCAAAAATAATTTAGATTGTGAATAATCAAATATTTCATAAAACTATGTACAAAATAATTTCTAAGATAATGCATAAAAACTTAAATTTAACAAAAAACTTCCATATGTCATCCAATCAAAAAGTTCAAAAGGATAGATGACAATAAGGTTTTAAAGTTCGGTCTCTTATCTTTCTTAATATTTATTACTATTATACGAAATGAAGGCAACGTTTCGATTGCGTATTAAGTAAACGATATAAAAATCCTTTACAAATAATTATTAAATAAAAGTTCTTCGGTTTAATTGTTGTTATTTTATAATGTACAAATTATTATCAGTAGGTATTTAATATAAAACTATAATGATATATTTTGATGATATGATTTTTCAAAAAGTATGAGAAATCTATGTAGGTACAAACATTCGTAACTTAAATCAAGTTTGGAAATAATACAATTTAAAATGTTATAGTAAAATATTAATCATGAGCATACTATGCGTGATATTTTAATAATATAATAACTAATTTAAAAATTATTTCTATTTTTATTTTTTCTTATTTAAATAACTATAAGTTAAAACTATAACGGTTCGGCAATTACAATGCATACATGATAAAATATGATAAAATCAGGTATTTATCTATTTTAAATGCAGGTAAATTTTATATAATAAAAATGAGAATATAATATTTATGCAGCGAAGAATGAATGTTGATAAAATTTAGATTATTTAAAAAATAATGGCTTATCGACCGTTAGATGATGCAACTTGTATTAAATCAAAAGTTTGATGTTTATGATAATATACGTATGTATATAGGATGCAATATCTAATATTTCCCTTAAAAGTTTATTTAGCTTACTGAAATTTAAGGACATACTATTATAGTAAATAAGTACTATAATTTAGAAATAACCATCAATCAAATAAATTAATAACCAAAAATAAGTTATATACCAACTGTTTCCATCAAAAATGGCCTAAAAATGACTTTTTTCTAGAGATGTAAAATTTACGTAAATTTACGTAAATTCTGTAAATTTGGTAAATTTTGATAATTTTTGTATGTCGCCATAGGAACACCCTTGGAACTCCTCACTTTCATTTTTCCATGAACTTATAATTATTGTAATGCTTATTTTTATTATTTACTGGATAGTGTGGTGTTTATGGTATTTTAATTTCTTGCGGCTTCATTTTAACTTTTTTAATATTTAATGACACAAATTAAATAAAAAGTAAACTATTAAACAAATTAATGTAAAATCAATAAGTTTTAAATAATAAAAGTTGATAATAGTATCTACAGCCATGAATCAAATGATACTGTCATAGTCCATAGGCCGCGATGTGCCGATGTCAATAAAATCAAATTTATTAATAGCACGGCTGTAAATAAATATTATGTCTACAACCATACTATTAATAGCGATAATTATTGCTGGTATGATAATATGTAATGTAAGTGTAACAGTGTAATACACTATCAATAGTTGTGAGCATGTTGAACGTTTGACGTTTTAAGATATATTATATCAACTATTCCATTATATTAATATATTTAGAATATTCATCTCGTTAAGACGTATAATTTAAGGTGTCGCATGCTAATATTTTCGGTAAAATAATATTTACCTGTAAAAAAATAATTGGTAAATTTACTGGTAATTTACCTTACCGGTAAATTTACGCGGTAAAAATTTACCGAGCTTACATCTCTACTTTTTTCCATTGCTTATATTCATACTTTTTTTTTTCAGAATCGTGAAACGTGTTATTAACTAATTACTGTATCGATAATCAATCGTAAGTACCAATTAAATTTAGATGACTTATTTATTTTTAATATTCAATTCATGTTTTAGAAGTTTTTAAAAATAGTTAATATGTATTTTGATTATCCATTGAAAAAAATATGAAATCATATAGTATTAAATAAATCCATTTTATTTTTATTTTTTAAGAAACTTTGGTTTATCATATTTAAAATACTTGAAAAATCAAAGCAGTTATATCTCCAAATTGTATACAATATTTAATAATTTAATATCTACAAAGTTAGTATCGTTACATTTATTTTGTTTTAGTATTCGTAATTGACACGGAAAACAGTTACCGATAGAACTTATTTATGTCAAAGCCAATTCATATAATTACATCTAAAATCCAATTTCATTCTTCTTTACCAATTCAATTTAGAAGGATTATCAAAGATATAATAAATTGAAATCTAGAAACTGGTACTATATTTTTCCAATAGTAACACAATTATTCCTGTCAAAATACTAGATGTGTAATTGAATTATAAATTAAGTACATCCAATACATTTAGAACACTATAACTATAACTATAACTAGTTCTATACATTTTTTAAGTTACTTAACCTTGTGAAAGAAAAAATAATTCAAACACTTTAGTACGAGTTGGCAACCTTCTTCGGAAAATTACAAAAGATATTATCTTATGAGGCCACAAATAAAACCGAAGTACGTAGAATTATGGTATAATATACATATCATAATTATAAAATATAATTTTATGTATACGATTTCCGGTCAAAATGTCTGCTGAAAGATTAATTTAATTAAATCCCTATTAAATATTAATTATTTATATCCATCCGTAATTTAATATCAATATTTCACCTATCAATCTTGCAACATCGAATTTTACTTCTCATCAACATCAATATTTTTTTTCAACGTAACTAATCTATAAAGTAATTTTTTAAATAAAATTTGAAGTGTTCAATTATAGATCATTACACCTAATCTTTTATAGATCGATAAAGATTGTCGATGATTTGCCATATTATTCTGTATGATAGTTATTTTAATTAGTTGCAAGACTTTAAAAGTGGTAAATCTAAAAAATTATTACTGTAGGTACACTGTATAACAATATTTGTTTTTCTAATTTATTAAATTATTTTACGGTCATCCAAATGCAGTAGATTTTTATGTATGTTATTTCAAAGAATTGTTAATGAATTCGACCATTTTTTATGGGGTATAATTAAATGTAAAGTTTAGTCAACGATGTACAGATAGGTTAGGTACCTATATACAAGTAAAATCGGAGGACAACAGTTGTGCACTTACAAATAGTGCGGGAACGAACTCAAAGAAAAAAGTTATGTTTGAAAAACCATTGTCCAGTTCAGTTCCCGAGTAAGTTTATTATTATGGACGCGATACCTTTTTTTGATCGACCTGGTGGATATTGCGATAATTAGATGAAAGGGTAAAAGCGGTGTACCCATAAAGTGCACAATAGTGAAAAGGAAACTCAGTCTGTACTAGCACCAATATACATTTTGAAAACTGTTGCAAATGAAAAATTATTTGTCTGATTCTTTATGTTTGAATTAAATTATATTTTATTTTATTGTTTTTCAAGAGATAAAATGGGCCACCATTCCTTGTCTCCTTTCTCGGTGTACTTTTCTCTCCGTTTCTGTGCACAATAGAAAGAGAAGTCGTTAGGATGAAAGCGACAGAGTTTTTAATAAAATAAAACTTTTCACTCTTAATTTCCGGAAAAATGGCATTCCCCTAAAGTCGCGTTGAATTGAGTGTATAATAACTCGGTAACAGTTTCTACTATGTAAATAATAATAATAATAATAATAATAATAATGAAATGCCGTTAGTAGCGATACAGCGAAAAAGAAAAAAAGAGAGAATCGCAATAAAAATTAAAAGTCGATTACCACTATACGCGTCTGCAAGTAAATTTAACAGGCTATGACGATAAAGACGTTGTTAGAATACTTTAGACAGTAAATATTTTTATCTCTTATTTAAAATTCATTAAAAATAAAAGATGTGATGTATTAAAAATGCATAAATACACACTTATTATTATAATATAATATAATATGCACGTTAAAAATTACATCCTTATTTTACCGAGTCATTACCGACACTTGTTGATTATAACTTCCGTGTCATTAATAAACGACAATTTGAGAACGTTTATGTTTTCATTAAATATTTTTTTAGCATTGATTTAATTTATATTTGTAAGTATCAGCATATGACAGGGATGGCCAACATTTTTTGGGTCACGATTTACTAAAAATATACTTCACTTTTAAGATCGACTTTCTTGGAAAAAATTTTTATAAACCAGAGTAAAATATGAAAACTATACAAATAAAACTTATCGACAATTTGTTCATAACCATCACGATTAATTTTCGTGCACGTGACCTAAAAATAAATTCTAACATGATCGACTCTGAAATTGTTCGCGATCGACCGTTTGGCCTCCCCTGCTATATGACAACACTATATTATCAGTATATTATAGAGTATCGTTAGGAAATACATTTTAATTGGATTTCAATTACATTGCAAGACACACATTTTGAAATTATAAATAAGATATTATTACTCTTTACATGGTATACTATTTTAAAACTACATACAAATTTACAAACATTAAGAATCAACAAAAAAATATATATATATATATATATTTATACAAACCAAAAGAAAATGTTCCATGTAGAAAACATTTGCTTAAGGGAAATTGATGGTGTATTTCATTGTTTCTGTTTTTGAAATTATCTGATGTTATTAATTAGTATTATTTAAATTATATTCACAATAATGGATCATACATTTAGTCAATTTGAAAAGTACATAAAATTATACTGATAAATGTTGAGTATGTGTTTTTATGTATCCCAAGTCTTTTAATACGGTGATTTTGAATTTTTTTTAATACGTATTAAAAAAAACATTTAAACTAGGTATCTATTAAAATATGTATTGTACACAATTTCATATGGTAAATTTTGTGCCGATGTATATATATATGTTTTATTTACTGACATGTTCATCTTATAAACGGTAATTACGTTTAGCTCCAATGATGGCCAACAGTATTATTCATCTACACCTTAAAAATTATATAAATCATAGACTATATTACGTAGTTAATTTATTTAGTTTATTAGTCACTATATATAAATATATATATTTAGTGTCAGTGATGGTTATTAAAACTATTCATTATTCTCTGTAAAGAGCTTGAATACATTTTCAAATGAATGGCATGCATTTTGCATACAACTATTTAAACTCAAACATAAAGTGTTATAGAGAATTGGTTTTAATGACATAGTCGCACAGTACATCAAACAAATTAATAAATAAAGTTCAAACAAATTATTTGAATATACAGTAGTTGAGATAATTTATCTACGTATAAATGTATACGATATTATGTTGTTGAAGCTTAAGCAAAAATCGATGACTGATTATTTTCAAAAGTATATGTGTATGTGTTTTTTAGTTAAAATTTAATACGTAGAATAATTATGCGGTAATTCGGTAGTATAATAACGATTATTTATATTATTAATTCGTGAATTCAGTGTTTAAATTAAGTTTGGATACTAAATAAACTATGTTTTGCATTTTCGATGTGATTTTTTTTTTGTCTTTAATTAATTCGCTATATTTTAGTGAATTTTGTCGCACAACTTCGATTAAGTGAATTTGACGTTTGATATCTAGCCATAAAATGTATTCACCAGAGTACTGATAACTTAGCGGCGGCACTATTTATCGCGAAAATAACGGTATGTTGATTCATAAAAAAATAAATAAATAAACGATAGTTTCGACAGTGAAATCATCCGATCCGCTCGGTCCGTTTGAGTTATCGTTTTCTCGCGAGCACAACTTCAACGACTTGCGTAACGCATTACGTAGTGTAGTAATTATCGTTTGGAGCACATATTTCACCGCGTCCAATAAACCCGACGGGGAACTCCCACCGAACACGAGGACTTGGTCGTCCGGAGGCCGGGAACATCGTAAACCGTACGGTTAATTAACACGAATTTCGGGCCAGGTGAATGTGTTTCCCCGCCCACGCGTGTGCGGGACCGAAAATTGGTCGTAGAGGAATGCGCGATCCAAGCAGTTTACGGATGTGGACGGTTTGTGTGCGCGGGCCTGCGAGCGCTAGAGGGTAGTGGCAGAACGACGGGACGGTGTGTACGGACCATTACAAGGGTACAAAGGCACGTCAGGGTTTGTGTGCTCATCGATTCCGCACGGTAAACGTGGAAATTTTCGCCGCGGACAGTGTTCACCACCGACTCGACCATTGACTTCTTCGTCTCGTGTCCTGCGTGTGATGCAAAATTACGCCGGTGTATCGCACACACACACACACACAAACGTGCACACGTGCACTATTTTTATTATACATATTTAAATAGTTGGCGTTATCGTGTGTGCACTATTTTGTTTAGTACATTACGTTATGAATAATATCGTAGTCCGTTAAACATTTGCATTCACTCGCATACGTATGTGTACACGGTAAACGAGTCGTTTGCAGCCATTTTTATGCTCAGTCGTTCGGTGTAAATTAATTAACACCGTTTACGGTCATATGTTGAGTTTTGAGAAATAATTTATATATTATGATATTTATGTACGATATTTGCTTTATGTTTCAATATAACTTGTATATGCGTAAATATTATTGAACGATAAAAGGAACCCCTATAAAATAAAAACACAAAGATGTCGGAAGTAAAATATAAAAAACATACACTTGTGATTTACAACATTTTTATAGTTATATTCTACATGTATCAGCTTTTATTCTTGATATACATAAAATAATAATCCATAGTGTAAACGAATGGTTTTGAAAGAGTTCATCAGAGTTGTTTCACCACACAACCGATGGGGAGAGAATTGCTGGAATGGTCGCCACCAACATTTTAATTCGGAAAGATACCTGAAGAAGAAGAATAATTCATGTATCTGCTCGAAATATGCAATATTTATTTATAAAGATAAATACTTGAATTCCTCAATTATCTTAAAATTATTTTATAAATATTTAGTAAAAATAATTAAATCATCGATAAATCTATACAATAGTTAAAATCACATAATTGTAAATTTTGTTATTTAAATATATATTATATATTATATTAGCGACTATTACCAGTAATAATTTCAAACAATAATTTATTTTATAAAATTTAAATGTTTTTTTAAAATTATTTATTTACCTTTAATGTTAATCTTAAATATTAATAAATATCTTAATTTCAATTGTATCGTCAAAATTAAAAAGTTTAATTGTTTTAAATTATTTAAAGAACTTAAAAATTCAGTTCAACAATTACAGATAATAATTAAAATTTAAGTGATTTAAATAATTAATAGTGTATACGTTATTTTATATTATTTTATATTACATTTATAATCATTAAATATCACTGTTTATATTATGGATGTTGTTGGAATAGTATAAATATACGATGAAATAATATAAATGTGATGTGCATTTATTTTTGAAAGATATGGAATAATTATTAATATTTATATGTTTATTAAATATTAAAGTGATAAAACACTTAATAATTTAAGAAAAATCGAAAAAAAAATTTGAATAGAATTATTTTTGTATTTACATTTTTTGGGGTGTCTTTAAATTTAGAACCAGAATCAGATGAAACATAGGACGGATTTAATTGGACAGTAATATTAAGGAGAATTGGTAGAAAAATAAGTATTATTTTGAAGATTTGTAGAATTAGTTTTTTGGTGTCTAAGAACAGTTTGGTAAAGTCTGTACTCATTGTAGTTGAACGTAAGTTCGATCTGCGGAGTGGAGGGTGAATTATTCTGGTCTGCTATAATTTTACATAATGTCCTTGGTACTTGCAATACTTCAGTACGCATCTATATTCTTGTCAATTATAACATTTCGGAGGTTTGCTTATAATTTTACGATGTTTCTCTATTCTTGCATTAGGTTTTTTATGCGTATTAATGTATTATATATATAAATAGTGAGTTTTTTTCCAACAAACTACTCATTATTTCAATAAATAATACTTTTTTTCCAGTACCAAGGTTAACACTTTAGTGCACGAGTCGGTATAATCATTAATAGGAAAATATTATTTATTTTAAAAAATAAGAATAGTATTACACAAGTTGTGTAACGAATAAATAAACGAAAAAGAGTTTATTAGTTTCGAACCAACATTTGAAGCTTGATGGAAGGTATTGATGTTTTAAGTAAAATTAAAATTATATATCTTCATACTTCTTCCAAGTATAATTTTAACTTTTAAATATTATAACACACATTATGTTTTTAATTATATTTTTAAACGTAATACGTTTCTGAAAAATTTAATTTTAAAGCATTTTCGAGGATTACAGGCAATTGCTTTTGTAAAACACGTGTTTTAAGTAAATTTCAGTAGGGATTTGGCTTAGTGTGAAATATCTTATAATAAAAATGAAAATTTTTATTAATAATGTTTAAATAAAAATATTTAAGTGAAAATTGATTAGTAGTACACTACAGAACATTTACACACTCGTATTGATTTTGTATCCAAATATAAGATCATGTACACTTAGTTTCATTTGATAAATCGTGGAGAATAATTAAAATACGATGGAATGTTTCCTCTAGCGTGTAATATTTAATTGGATTGATTTAAACATTTAAGTATCCACTTTAATTTGGCTGGTTAAATATGAATGCATTTTGTCAACTTCAAATGTATACATCTCATTAAATACCATTGTAAAATGTTAAGGTGGTTCCAGTCTGTCATTTCCTAAGGAGTTTTGTTTAGGCTACTCATCAATCCCGATAATATTTCAGTTGAGAGTGTGTACGAAGTTAATTAATGTTGGTGTGTGTGTCCGCTTACATGGATGCGACCCGGCTGCATTCTCAAAATAACCGATTACACTACTGCCCCTGTGTCAAACCACTGACCGTATATTTATCAGTAATCACTAATGATTTATCCACACACAACGCTATTTTAATTTTCTAATAAACTTACCGTATATTTCTTATTGATATTATTATTATTATTATTTATTACGTACACATTATTTACATCGATTGAAAAGTTTGGGAATCGATGCACAAATTGTCCAATTCGCCATTCGGATACAAAATTTATATTAACAATATGCATTTTATTAATTTTTTAAAAATATATCATAAATAAAATATCTAATTGTATATACTTATGTTTACATAGATTAATTAGTATATAAATATATTATTTATTATAATTATAAAATTGAAGAATAATAATAATTAAACCCCTTAAACCTCTAAAATAGCAAAACAATATTTTTAGTATGAAGATATTATAAAAGATGCTACAACAAATATTTTTTTAAAAAAAAAAAAAAATTATAATGCTGTTATTATTTATAAAACAACAGTACTTTTATAGATTTATAAACTAAATCATTGAAGATGTTCGATGGAAATATAAAGGAAAAAGAAAACTAATTTAAAATTACACAAAAACCAGAATTGAACTAAACAATTGACGTAGTCGATGTTTTGGTGTCTGAAAGAAAATAGTTATATAGGTATCGTGGTCATCTAATGCATATAGTGGTTATTATTTGAAAGCTTTATTTATAATCTACGGTTAGTGATGAACAAACCAAGACCAAAACCAAGACTATGGTAGTCTTGGTCTTGTTCTTGTTCTTGCAGACTCATTCTTGGTCATGGTCATGCTGTAAGATTTTTGCATTATTTAAAATCATAAAATATGTTATTACATACTATATAATAATATTAAATCTAATTTATTTCAATGTAATTATAGAGAGTCTAACTCAGGGTTATCTATACCTCAGATCACTGGCCAAATGCAACCCTAAAGCCTCTTATGTTGGCCTTTCTTCATAAAAAACTTGTATTAAAAAAAAATTCATAATAATTTTATAACAAATTCGTTATAATTTATTATATCGTTTATAGCAGCCACAGTGGATTTGATTTATTGTGGTGGGAGATCATGGAAGTCATTATTATTATTATAATTATTATTAGGCTATGATTTTACTGGATAATAATGTATTTTTTCTTTTTCTTTTTGTGGTCTTTAGCGTTTTTATGAAAGCGCAAATTGTTGGCCCACCAACAACAAAAGGTTGGACTACCCTGGAATAACTTTATACAATTTTGTAAATGTACATACGATTAATATGGAGCTCTATAAGTATTAAAATTAAAATATACAAACCACAAAAATTGATTTTGTGTGGTTACTATGCCGTGTTTTAAGTTAAGTTAATGAGGGATCTAGAGAGAAGAATTATAATCGAGCCATGACCGAATAAGTGAGCAGTACAGAGTTTTTTTTGAGTAACCATATAATTGAAATTAGATTAGGTTAGTCGGTGGCAGCGATGTGCCTGGTCGTCTTGCTATCGTATATTATATATTATATATTTTATATTATCGTATTGATTGAACCATAATAAAGAAGTCATATAAACCTACAAATATACAGTCGTAAGTTATCTTGGTGCCGCTCGGCGCTCGGAATAACCAGTAGATCGTCTATTTGGATAGATCGCGTACGAAATCACTACCTGAAATTATTACAATATCGTCTAATAAAACCTAATTGCCTTGCAGCCTTATTGACAATTGTAAAAATATGTTCATAAAAGTAAAATTATATTCAAATATGACAATCAAATCCTTAATATGATTAACGACAGGCAATTTAATTTCTGATATTGAATAGGGTATAGGGTACTATAGGTTTTTTTTATTCGAAAAAAGGAAATTGCAATATATTTAGATAAGTTCAAATTCATATTACTTTCTAAATACCACCTTTTAACTGCATTAATATCATCTTGCAATAAATAAAAATCTTTTATATATTTAAAATTACTAATTAATTTACAATTATCTGTAAAATAAATAATTTTGCAAATCTCAAATTAATAAATATATAATTTATAAAAATATTAAATAAGTAGGTGAAAGTTGAGAACCTTGTAGAACACCTGAAGAAATAAGTATAGGGTTAGATAAATAATGTTGTATTTAATAATTTGGAGCCTGTTAGTAACAAATAAGGTAATCTAAGATAACATTGGATTACCTATAACGATTGAATTTAACTTTTGGGATAGTAAAAAATGATTATGTTGAATGCTTTTGCAAAGTCAATATAAATGATATCAGCTTCAGAACCAACATTAATGCAGCTAATAATGTTATGGTAAAATGTGATGAGATTAGTATTTGTTGAGTGATTTATACGAAAACTATGTTGATTATCGACTAGAATATTTGTAAAAAGCCTAGTCAATTTCATAATAAAAAAAATCTCCAAAGGTTATAGGTAAAATGGAAATATTATAAATTGGACGATTATTTTTATATAATTTAGATTATTGTTTATTGTGATATGAGTTACATAGGTGGTTTTCCATAAATCTGGGTAATAACCTGACGAAATTGATAAATTAAATAGGTAATGAATAGGGAAAATAATATAAATAATACATGCTTTTATAAAATAAGAAGATAAACCATCAGAGTCGGGTTGTAAAGAATATTTTAAGTTATTAATAAAATATAGTTTATCATTAAAGGATAAATTAATAGAGTTAATATTTTATTTTATTTTTTATTTTAACAAGAAATATACAATCTGTACCCTTGGGAACAATAAGAATATATGATATAATATTTTGTACATGAAAGCGTGAGGGAAAAAGCCAGTGAAAGCACTACCTATTTGTTTATTAGTATTTTTTTTTTATAATTTTAATTTATTCATTTAATAAATCTTGACATTAATTTCTTTTCAGTCGCCGTGTGGGATTACCTGGAATTGTGGGAGAAGCTAAGTTGGATATAAAGGAATTAGGATGATATGAAAGTCTGTTATGGAATCTTTTGTAATCTGCTACTATTTCAGCGTGAATTGTTTTAATATTTTAATCTGTATGCAGAGTGCAGTTAGAGACATATAGTGGGGTGTTAGTGATTAATCTTAAAATTTCATTTTGAATGGTTTGGATTTTATTGACATTGGTTTTTTTTTTTACATTGCCCCATAGTTGTAGGTCATAAAATCACATGGACTTGATTAATGAGTTATATGTGAGAAGTTTGGTGTTTAGCTTAGTGTGTTTGTTAGATATTAGTGTTTTAATTAAGTGTAGTCGTTCGTTTAGGGCGAGTTTTATAGTTTTGATATGAAGTCCGCAGGTAAGGCGACGGTCAAAGGTTATGCCTAAGTACTTAATGGAATGGGATGAAGGGATTGGTATCTTACTAAGGGAGATTCTGGGTAGGGAGGGAGATGAAGAGTGAACATAGTGTGATTGAATTTTGATTGATTGACTTTAACTCGCCATTTTCCATACCAGACAGACATTAAGTCAAGGTAGTTTTGAAGATTTAAAGCAACAATGTGTGGGTCTTCATGTACTGTTATAATTGCCTTATCATCCGCAAATTCAGCTACAGATATTGAGAGGTAGTTTGGTCTGCTGCATATATATTATATAGTATTAATGAAAGAAAGCTACCTTGAGGGACTCTTGCACTAATTTTTTCAATATTTGAAAAGGAAGAGTCAAACTTAACTTGAAACGGACGATAAGGTAAGATTCAATGAGTAAGACATATTTTGGGGGAAGGAAAGCTTTTAGTTTATATAGCAGCCCTTCGTGCCAGACTCTATCGAAGGCTTATGAAACATCAAGGAACACGCATGAGCAGTATTTTTTTCTTTTCAAGAGAGAACGAAATGGCATCGACTAATATATGCAGTTGATGAGTTGAGGAATGGGATGCACGAAAGCCAAATTGAGTGTTCGGAAGTATGTTAATTGAAGTAATGTATGACAGAATTCTTTTAAGAATAAGCCTTTCAAACATTTTTGCAAAAAAGGGCAAAAAATTTATAGGTCTATATGAAGAGAGAATATCAGGTGGTTTTTTAAGTTTTGAAAATACAATTATTGTTGAAAATTTCCAAATTTGTGGAAAGTAAGCTAATCTTAGAGAGACATTTATCAAAACCGTTAGCAAGACAATTGCTCTTTTTGGGAGGCATTTAGCTACTCCCGCTGTGATTAGATCATAACCAGGAGATTTCTTAAGGCTATAATTCTGAATTGAATTTTTAACATTGTTGGGAGTAAAATATTTCGATGGAAGAGTAGGTGGAAGTGGGCTATCAAGTAATCTGTTAACTAAACCTATGTGTTGGAAAATGTGTATATCAGAATATGGCGTGAAAATTTTTGCTAGGGGATTTTTTAACAATTTTGCTTTGTCAGTGTCTGAAGATACTAATCCACCGGTTAGGTTTATTAGCGGAATATTCGGAGCTTGATGTTACAGGGACTCTTTAATGGTTAACCAAAGGATACCCTCTTTCGATGACAAATCTGCAGGGTAGTTGGCTTGTGTTTGATTTTTGTGACTAGAAAGAATTTTTTTTAGAGATTTTGGCAGGTTGTTAAATTTACGCTTAAGAGAAGGGAGGTGATATCGTTGATATAGGGCCCTTGCTCTGTGTTTGTTATTTATATATATATATAAATATGTTCAGGAATTGAAAGGGAGTGGTTTACGTGCTGCCTGTGTATAGTACTAGCATCCCATGTTGCAGTTTGAATAACGATCGTAAAATTATTAACGGCATCATCAATTTCTTTGGTGGTATTAAGACTAATTTTAAGATTAATGTTTTGATTAACCAAGTCATGGAATTGTTGCTTATCAGTGGTCGAGTGGCAAAGCTTTGATGGACAAGAACGAATTGAAGGAGCAGTATTAACAGTTAGATGGACAGCTGAATGGTCCGAGCTAGGTTTAAGTAGATTAGAAGTCACGTATTAGATGTTGCTCGGTGTGTTGGAAACAAAAATGTTGAGTATATCGGGTAGATCCTTATAGATCAGAGGCGGCCAAACTTTTTTCAGCCACGATCTACTTATCTACAGAATAAAAGATAAAAAATATACCGATAAAAATTATCAACAATTTGTTCATAACCACCATGATTATTTTCTTGCACATGGCCTAAAAATAAATTCTAACATGATCGACTCTGAAATCGTCCACGATCGATCGTTTGGCCACTTCTGTTATAAATGGAGCATTCTTTGTAATTTAATGGGTGATCGTCAGAGCAGAAAGTGCACTTGGGTGGGGCATCACGGGTGTTCTGAAAGTTTGCTGATAAATGACGACCACCACAGCGAACGCAGCTAGCAGGCCCTGATTTATGCATGTGCAGGCGGTGCACTAGCACAGGGCCCCCAAATTTGAAGGGCCTCTTCGGCCTTCCTATTCTATACTTTGCTACCATAAATAAAAGATATTTTTAATAAGATTTAGTAAGTAGTAACTATAACCTATTTAAGGAGGCCGCAGCATGCGTAGTTTTCATACGGTTTACACTAATCACTAATAAGCCATCGATAGTTATATCAGTCGATGAGTTATCGATCAGTGATAATACTAATAATACTCAATGATATTATCAATGGTAATAATGTTTATAAACAATAAAAACCACTTACCAAAAACTAAGACTTTTAAGTCTGTGATTTATTGTGGTTATTTATTATTTATAATGTCATCCAAAAGAAAATATGCTTCTAGATATGAAAAAAAAAAGTTGAAAAACAAACGTGAAGAAGAAAACAAAAAGTTAAGCGGTTCACTATCAAAATCTGTTAACTGCTCTTCCTCTGAAACTGTAGCCCCCAAAGTTAATAGTGCACAGGGCCCCTATTTCACTAAATCAGGGCCTGCCAGCTAGCTGGATAGTGACAGTACGATTTGGTATGTCCATATACTTGGCAATTAGTGCATTGACTAATAGTTTTAGTCTTATAAAGTTCCTTCACCTTAATTTTTCTGCGGAGAAGGGACGTGAATTGGAAGATGTCGTTGGATTGGCTGGTTGATTTGAGGTCCACAAAGAACAGAGGTAGTGGATTTTTATTTACTTTGTGTAAGACGGCTGAAACCTGCCTGACTTAAAAAAGACGTTGTTCGAGCTCGGATTTGATTAACTCCGGCGGAGTAGTTGAATGAAGATTGCGAATGACAACTTAAGTTGGTTTGTCTTTTTTGAGCTGATAGGTAAGGTGTGAAATTTAGCTTTTTTTTCTTTTTAGAAACGGACCAGAGTTTTGTATGAATCTGAATTGGTTGTCATAATTTTGAGGTGATCAACTAGAGCTTTGCAGTGGAAATTGTCGATACCAAAATCTCAATGAGTTTTGTGTACAAATCAGTAAACGTAACGTGTAGTAGTCTTAAATATATTGGTGGGTGTATAGCAAACTTAGGTTCAACGTTTAGTGATGCCACAGTTTTTTTAATATTAGTATTAGTTGTATCAATCGTTGGGAGCATAGTCTCATGATCGTTTTGTGATAATACTTCGTAAAGATTATCAGAAAAAAAAACTTTTTATTTTTCTTCATCGGTGTTCACGGAGTGTTTTGTTCGAAAAGCTTCGAAGAATGGTTTCGTTTACCGTCCTTTGATGATTTGACTTCGTTCCAATTATTCGAATCGTCCTACATATTTTCGATATCGTCTACAAGATCATTAGTTGTTTTTTAATGAGTAGATAGTGTATTATTATTATTTTTATTTTTCTGTTTCGGTGATATATTAGGAGGCCGCGGCATATTATCTTAAGGATAAAGGTCGTCACGCACGTTGTAGCGATAGCGCGACGAATATTGTTGTTGTATAAACGGCAATTGATTGGTTTTAAACGCACAAAAGTTTTTTACATTTTGAAAAGTACGCGAATTGAGCGCAGTTGCACTTTTATAAGTTATATATTATTATAAGCTTGGTGATTTTCAATTTTTACGTAGTAAACTTGTCACATTCGAACACGAAATAATACCGGGAGCACAACAATTAAGAGGAGTGTACGATAACGTGTGTAATGGGCAAGGTGCAAATCGCGACTTAAGTTAATATGAGTTTAATTATTTTGAAAAATTATAGGTTCATCATAGGTATTCTGGATTTAACATGAACATTATCAAAATATTTAGCAAATAAATAATGTTCATTTTGATGGACAGTTACAGCAATTATGAATTTATTATTAAAATCCTCAGTGTACTTTAGGTACAACTACCAAACACAATCACCAATTTTAAAATCAAGAATATATCATATATATTCTTTAATTGACGATTAACAAAATTTACAAATTTACGTTCGTTATTACTTTGAAGTATTTTTGGGATTTCAAATTTAAGAAAAAAATCAATTAATTTACTTGCCACTTTAATTGCCCATTTGCTTTCAAATGGACGCAACAGTTGTTACAGTTATTTATCATTACAGTAGACAGTTGATACGGTCATACAGGTAAAAAATTGGTATAAATTTAAAATATAAACTATGTAATTTCATTGAAATGTTAGTGAAATTATATTAAATATAAAAATTAAAAAAAATACGTAAAATATAAAGTACATATTTCCATTTCACGAAATATAAGTGATAGAAATAAGATTGTTGAAATATAACACATGTACTGATGTAAACCAAATTAGAGCTAACCAAATTGGATTTATTTGTATGCCAAATACAAAATTGTTCGTAATAATATCATTATTACTACCATTAAGTGATATTCCATCGTTAAATTCATCGATAAAAGTATTTAAAACCTTACGGATCTGAAGTTTTCAATAATATTTTTCTTCTTCTTCTCGATGATATTCGAGGTCCGTATCACCAGCATGGCCACTTTTGAATAATAGCACCAAACCTTGACAGTATTTTGTACTTTTTTTGTACAATTTTGTACAATCAAAATAAAATGTTGTACACTTCCCCAAATCCGAGAAAACCCGATTTTTCTATGGTTATAACATTTTATACTGTTCCTACTACCTATAATAGCCACAATGTTGTACAGTAATACCGTATTACTAAAATAATATGACAATAAGTTAATAATAACTTAATAATATGTATCAATAACCCGAGTTTTACTCTCCACCGCATTATACTTCTTTATAGTATATGGTTGAATAAATATAAATAAAAAATATTAAAAATAGAAAAACCCCAATTTCTGGTTTGTGTATTTTGAGTTATTTGACTAGATGTTTATTTTATACATGGTTATTTCCGAAAATGGAAAATGAATATTGTGTTTGACAGTCGAAAAGTGTGATCCAAACTGTGGATACTGTTTATGACATATACTTCCTAACTTATCTTTTCTTACATGATCACTTTTAGATTTTGACTGAAGCGAAGGATATTTTGGTTTTATAATGATGTTTGTATTTTATTTGTTTAACTCTTTTTTGGATAGAAATACTGGCCCAAAAGTTTTTTCAAAGACCTTTTTTAGATTTTAAATTGAAATGTGATGGTACTTAAGATAGGTCATTTTTTTAAATCTTAACAGTTTTTCTAGACGTGAGAAAAAAACTGTCCTGAAATGGTAAAAATACGCTGTAAATAAGACTTTCACATTTCAAATTTTAATTATTTAGTCATAATTCCAAAAGTAATGTGGCTAGAAACTTGAAACTTTTATCCTATAGCAAAGTTATATTTTTTTTGTATTGCGAAATATTTTTGTATTGTATAAAAATTTATAAATTTATACAAAAAAAACTTAAAAAGTATTGTACTTCTATACATTATTAGTAATGATTATTTAAATGTGAATAAACATAAACACATTTAGGGGAGCTAATTTCGAAAATGAGGGTGCTAAGCACACCCAACATCCCCCTCCAAATTGCGCCTATGCGTACTTTGATACGAAATAAATACTTTAAATTTAAATACATTTATGTACTCCTATATCTTTTCCCATATCCTTCAAAACTTCACTTTAGGCGTATCTGCCATTTTTTTTTTTTAAAAAATCATAAATTATTAAATAATTTTATCACTTATTTATTATTTTAATAAATTTCAATATGGGTTCATTAAAAAAAAAAGTTTTAAATTAATATTTCGATTCTTCATAAATATAATTAGGTACATCATCAATACAAATACATGAGGTGTCAATAAAATATCATGCAAAATACTAAGACATGACTATGTCCATTGTAAATATGTACCTATCAAGGTACCTACCTGTATTATTGCTATCTTATGGATAACAAAAGTTAACAATTATAAATTGTATAATGGTAATTACTACTTAATAGATTAGAATGGTAAAAGGTACTCCGTAGTGCGAAACACTGACCTTAGGAGAAAAATGTAATAAGCTAAATACAATATTTTATAGGTGATTGTATCATTATCGGGCTTGGGTGGGTGTACAAAATCGTACAAAATACTGTCAAGGTTTTCAATGGTGGTTCCTATTTAAGAAATTTTTATTTTACTGCGAATGCGCAGATAAAAAAAAAATAAAAATTAGAATTTATCAAAAAAATATGTATTTATAAATCCTGTACCCTGTAAAAAAACTCGAATTAAATTCAAGGTCTTGCGTTTGAAATATTTCCTGTTACCTTTAAAATTAAACATACGGTATATTGTTCGATTACGTATATTATGAATTTATTATGAAATTGAATAATTTTCTGATTTATGATTTTTTAATCAAAAAATAATACAATGGCTGTACTATTTTCAGATGTTAATTTGAATAAATAACTAAATAATAAAATAAATAGTATATATGCAGATTTATATTAATAATGATATAAATTCATAATATTACCTTGGAAACTTAAAAAAAAACAGCCTGAACTCTAATTTATTTTTAAATAAAATGTTACGTTATTAAATGTTATACTTTGTGGTAACGGTATCATATAGAGATACTTAAAACTACAAGAAGATACAGTTTAAATGTTAAGTTTTACATTCATAAGGGATTTTAAATTTATTTTTAATTTAAAAGAAAAGATAATTCCCATTATGTACATGTAATGTCAGTATGACTGTCCTAGTGAAAGATGAAAAACATCGATTGTATTTATTATTAATAATAAAATATATACGATTAAACGACTACAGTTCCCCTTTTCAAAGGGGTCCATTGATACGGTGGGATTAATATTGGAACTTTTGTAAAGTTACATGACACACATGGACCAAGCCAATCGCATTAAGCTTTTCCCTCCACTATAATATTTCTATCAGATTTAACCCATTTCGATGACTCGGCTTATACATCATGGCCAGTTGTAGTAGTAGCTAGAGGGTTACGCATCTGGATAACCGAGTGGACTAAAGTTTCAAGGATCGGATTATTGCGTATTCCAAAAAGGAAAATGGAAAGTTTTTCGAATGGATTTACAAAACAATGAAACCAGGAAAATGAATATTAATATAAATGTGTATTATACTTTTCTCTCTTAACACTTATTTTTTCTTTCACATTCATCTTATAACATTTCAGTAAATGTATAGTATTATTTTATTTTAATCCAAATGAAAATATTTGATCGACTAACTAAACCTTAAAGAAAAAATATTGTGAACTATTATTTTAGGACATGAAATTATACTTTACAAAATTGATTTTCGATTTTGATTATTATAAAATAGTATTTATATATTATTATATTTTGATTTTTATTATAAAATAATTATTTTCGAATTGCTTGACTTAACATGAAAATATTTGCATAGTACCACATTTATTGTAATATTTACCTTCTTTTGACAATATTCCATTTGACGTTTATGAATCATTTTAAAATGATTTTAATTACATTTTCCATTCAACTTATAGAATCTAGTAATTTTTATTCTTTGCTATATCCAATTAATATTTATTGTAAATCGTTTTTACGATAATCTAAATTTTAGATTCTAAAATATATATAAAAAAAACTTGTATCAGTAAAATAAAACTCTCATGAATATTTTTCGTATGTAATGATTTATTTATTTCTATTTATTTGTGTATCTATACGGATTTCAAATGTATAATATCTAATAACACAATAAGACTTGCAACTGGGTCAATGACGCGATAGAAATGTCAAACTGTGGGTTTTTGTGTCTTATATCTATGCGTGTACAAACTCGAAATCTTATACTTGTTAACAATGTATTACAATATGTACAAATAAAAGTTTACAATTTTACAAAAAATAATTAATTAATATTATGAACGTGCCGAAGAAAATACCTACAATGCTAAAGTGTTCTTGGCTGAATAATTATTATATTCTATGGAAAACACTCATATATTTTAATTATAATAACACGTTTTGTGATTCAATTATATTCCTATACTTTTTTTAAATTACTATTATAAAATTGAAATTAAATTATTATTAATTTTTTTTTTTTCATATCGATACTAATTATCAATAAAACAATATTTAATTCAGATTTTCAATTATTTGATATTTTTTTGGTGTATACGTGGCAGGCATATAGTCAAATCAGGAATTATACTAATGACCTAAAAAAATAGCCAAAGAATTACATTTTTACATGATTTCAATATTCACTTAAGCATTTAATTATATTTCTAGTAATTTAATTAAATATCTAGACGTTTGATTAAATACCTATTTCAAGTTAGACAAATAATAAAAATTAAACGTTTTTTTACGATAACGTATTATTTTAAAAATGAAACTGTATTTTCTTATTAATTATTGATATGTAATATATATAATAGGTAGGTATGTGGAATATTTTTAATTCCATGTCCTCCGTACTATTGTTTTAAGACTTTAATTATATATTAAGTATTTATTAAATAGGTATGCTAGTACGAGTGTAAAAAATATTTAACACATTTTAATATAATCTAATAATATATTTTAATATTAATATATTTATATATATATATATAATATAATTAATATTTCTTAATATAATTACAAATTAAAAATTAATTAATTTTTAATAGAGCTAAAAATTGTGTTAGTTACATGTTACATTAGTTGGTGACATTTACTGGACTATTAATTTTTTTTATTTTTTAAATCACAAATTGACCAGTTTGACAAAGCATCTTTCTTGCTTGACAGTGGCATTTAACAAAACCTTGATCATTAAAATTTAATAACTTTGATACAACTTCCCAAATGGATAATTTTTTTTTCTTTTTGATTACTTAGCAATTATCTTAACCATTATTTGAAAATAATTCTTTTCTGTAACATCAATTTTTTATTATACCAATTTCTGTGCTAACTTGATAAACGCCATTCCTAATTTCTACCACCAATAAATTTATTATTTACTATCGAGAGGTCCTCGGTCTAATTTTGGAACACTTAATACTATTTTATTTCCAAACTTTAATTCTTTTAATTGTTTTTTACTATTGTTTGCAAATTGTTTTTGGTGCGATTGTTTGTCGTTCATGAGATTCATGAGTTAATATGCGATAGAACATTTATTTGGTTTTCGTTATTTTTATTATTTCCTACTTCAATCAGATTATATTTATGATATAAATAATATTATTTTTAAGTTTTAGTTTTACTTGAACCTAATGTTAATACAAAAATTTTACATTTTCATTTTTTGTCTGACTTGAAGTAGGCATTAATTAAACGTCTAGACATTTAATTAATTTACTAAACATTTAATTAAATGACTAAATGAATAATAAAATCGCATAAAAATTAAGTTCCCTCGCTATTCACCTAAGCCTTCGATAAAATATCTGATTTGACAATATACCTACAATGCTTTAACATACGAACTTCGTTGCGTCTTAATTAATTAATTAATTATTTATACAGCGATATCATTATAAGATTTATATAATATATAATATACTATTTTTATAATATTAACTAAAACTATATTACATTGTATAATTAAAAATTCAATAAGATAGTTCGTAATGTTTCAATTTAAGATAATAAGATAATAATTATAATACTTTAATAAGAAATAAACGGAATCTCTGAAAACTCTTTTGATGTGGGAATAATTTATTTTCACGTATATTATTGGTTTTTGGTATAATAATAATGCATTATTTGAGATGAAAAGTTTCTAAGTAGAGCATAATGTCAGATCATTAAACCCACTGTGATCAATCCTAAAAAGATTGGAGAAAATATAAGATTACAGAAGATTTAAGTTTAAATTTCATAAGGTCGATTTTTCTTCATATTTACTAACGTAAATTGTAGACGGATGAAACAATTTTTATTTTATAAAAATTTGATTTGATTCGTTTGATATTATTTGTAGTAGTATAAATCGTCTTGAATAATGTGCATCCACAAAGAGCATTATGCAAAATACAATCTACGATTTTCACAAGTGCACCCTTGTTGCATTTCTAAAATAACTAAATACATCTAAAGCATATTCCATCTTAGAACCACGGGGTGGAGTCTTATTATCGTAATATTTGTACGATATATAATTGATGTTCCATCCAATTTGGCACTACATTCGTGTGCATTTGGAACACTAACGTAATGAAAACATCGAACACTGAATATTACGTTCATGCGTACACGCCAATATAATTATTAGATTGTGCGGTACCTCCATGAAATACGTTATTGAAACTTTTTATAAGAATATTTTAATTTATACGTATCAAATATCTGTCCGGACCATCGTGGATATGACTTGTGATCAGTGCAAGGAACGACAGACGGTCACTTTGTTAATTTATTTTACAATATCATAATAATAAAAGAGATTGTATCGCGTTCGTATTTTCTACCGAGCGTAGTAATATTGTATATTTTATTTATATAAACATTAAACGATTAGCGTATCAGAGAAACATACGTGCGAATACACAATGAATTGGAGGTAAATAAATAAGCCGGACTAAGATAGATTATGATATATTATAAAATAACGTCAACCACGTACAAGAAACAAATTAGTCTTTTTGTTACTCAATTTTACTTAAAAAAACACCTCATTTCTTAAACGAAAAGATAATTCTGAAAAAATAAGATAGAAGTTACAATTAATTTTTACGAAAAAAAAAAAACACCATTAAGACAGAAAAATAAACTTAATATAAAGTTAATTAAAATCACTTTTAATCTATACATCTGTTTAGTTGCGTAATTAGGACATGACTTTTTGAGGTGGAAGGGATAAGGCAACGTACAAAATATACAATTTTTTGTAAATCCTCGTTTTGATAATTTCATTAACTTTTGCGTGTGATGATAACGATATAGAGACAGGGGAATTATATATATTTTTATAGCCTATAGGTAATTTTCTTATTTGCGTTCAATTATTGATGTATAAAAATTTGGTTTTTGTGCCATGTAAATCAGCAAATATATTTTTTATTAAATATAAAAACTTTTTCGCCGATTACCCTGGAACGCGTACTGTAAATAATTTATGATTTACAGGTCTTCGGTACCGGATGCTTCACCTTCTAAATTATATTTAACCACAAGATACGAGACTGACAGCGATTGAATTACAACCATGTTGTAGACACATTTAGATTCAACCGGGTGACTGTATCTCTCCTCTCTCCATCTCTTCTTGTAAACACATCTAAATACGGCCAGAACATTCGATTTCATCAGTCTTTCCAATGGATTAGTCATGTCATAAAAACATAGAATTTTATTTATTTAAAACTGTTATAGAAATAAAAATCATATTAAAAATAAAAATATACTTTTGTCCAATAAATGAAAAATGTTTACACAACTTATGTTTTAATTGTATAAAATTTATCTTAATTAATACAGTTTGTCATAAATAAAAATAAACCAATTTTTATTTTAAATTGTTCTCATTTAATAGTTAGTTATTTAATAGTTAGTAATAGTTAGTAAATAACCTAACTATAGTGATGTACTGATTTTAGTCAGATTTCATGCCGATGGATAATGCGTATGAACAATCAGACAATATATAAATATATATTAGATCAATATAATATATCAGAGTTGATTTACACGTGTTGTATAGGTTACAAGTTAAAACCATACATTCATTAAATATCCTGTTGAATTCATAGTCCTAAAATTGGAAAACTAACTTGGAACTTTGGACGAGCTAAGTTTGGTGTTATGTGACTAAAACATTTCATATGATAATGCATTGTTATGAATTGTTTATATTACAGGGAACTTTAATTTAAAGAGAATTATTACTCTACGAAATGTAATAAAACCAAGATAACTAATTTAGATTTATCTTGTTTTCCATGATGATTTTATACATATATTATTTAAATAGTTACAATTTATGTCAAAATTTAGTATGGAAGTATTATACAAAAAATATTTTTTTCATTCGATTACTGACAGTTTATATTTTAATTCAATTATAAATATAAAATAATGAATATTATATATAACTATAAGTATAACAAAATAAAATACATAAGGATAAGTTAACGAAAATTGAATACAATTTTTCAAGAAACTAGTAACTTATCGGATTTATAAAAAAATATTATATCACGCATTATTATTTATTTGTTGTGGTTACGTTTTTTATTCGGTTATGATACTTAAAATATTATGAATGATAAACTTTCTCTTCGGATAAAATCATATTTCATTTAAAAGTGAATAATGAAAATTCATAACTATTTGAATTCGCGCACCTTATTGCAGAACAATAATATTTTGTCATTGTAAATTTAAACGTAATTGTCTTCCGATAGATAAAATATCTTCTAAATTAAAAACTTTGATATATTATTCAATTCTATTAATTTCGCATGATACGTTTTGATCGGTATTTTATGAAACTACTCGCCAGAAAACCAATGTTTTCTAATACTTTTTTCTTGAATGTCTACAATTAACGAGTAGCTGAACCGATGAGCACCATTTCTCAAATCACTTCAATCACATACAAACTGAACCTTATTAGTTTTTTGTATTCCAATCTTCCAATCACCATGAAAAATGAGTTTAAACAATTTTCTTTGGAAATTTAATACAGATACACGCACGCCCTTAATTGATGCCTGAACCATTGCGCGCACTGCTAAAGAACACATCGAATATTAACCCCGTAGTCTTTTCGAACGTAATAACGTAATATGTACGTAACGTACTAAAATGTGGAACTTGTTAAATAAGAGAATAATATAAAATGACTTCTATAGCTACTGAATAATGCATTGTTTAGTGTAAGAAAACTAATTCTAACAGGAAAAAAACTGCTTTGAATATTATAAGCTCTGAATCCCGAAATCGATGTAACTTTAACAGTTTATTTCTTGACTTATAAACCTACAGCCGTTAAATATTAAACGTAATAACAAAGTTGTATTGAATGCGTTTGGCGGTAACCACTTTATGATAATAATACGTTTCGTGAAATAAGTTATTAATATTAATTTTTAATACAATAACGGAAATTGCGAAACGATCCTAACTAACTGTACTGTATTATTTGATGACTTATAGAATACGGATTTACCGTAATACGCCATATTATAAAAGTATTGGCATATCATTTGTATACATTTTACCTCTAGTCCGAGCAATTTCAATCTAATCCTTTCTCGAAGTTTCGGCAGAACGTATTATACAACATACGTATCGTTTGATATAATGCGACAACATATGTCCTTCGAATTTTTATTGCAATTACAAATAAAAATTGTTTACACATTCCGACATTTGATCCAATATGTGTACACTGGACACGTCGAATACATCCTTTGAACCACATACCCGTAACCGAAGTGGTGATAAAGGATGTACGTCTGTGCAAATGCTTGTTGTACAAAAGTTACCTTTATTCTCGTTTTCGATCCAAAAGCAGAAAATCGTAATTTAATTATAACGGTTAGTATACGCACTCCCATGACTTTATGGCTAAAATATTTGGAATAGAACCGGAAATGGAACACGTAGGAGAAGTCATTATTATGTTAAGTGTATTATCTTTATTATCGTTAATGTTATAATTTGTAAAATTTTAATCACACGTATTATGCCGGTCACAGGCTAATACGATACACATTTAATGTGATAATTAATAAACTTGGTTTTTTTTATAGAAAATATGAATAGTACGAGTATATGATTTAATACAAATACCAACAGATATAGTTCTTTTCTTATTACCATTAAAGTTCAGTATCCTGTTGAATTTATTATTATGATGAGTATTAATTAATAATAATATAAAATTATTAAATTGAAAATTAATTTTCAACTTTTTAAAACTGTTATCGTTTAATTTAAATTAAATGTGATCCATGAAATAATTAAAAAGTTATATAATATACTAATAGAACAATAAAACTCTAGAATATATACATATTAATGTAAATATATAAACATTACATTTATTGGAAGCATAAAGTCAACAGTATAATACACAAAATATGGCAAAAAATTTATTATTGAAATTATATATATTTTTTTTTAATTGCACATTGTTTTTGTAGGCTAATTTAATATTTAAATTTTAGCTCCTTTTTTACTGTTAGAAATTTTATTTTATTATTGTGGGTGAAACATAATAGTTAGTATTTGAGTAAGTAATTTCAAAACAATTTTATTATTTTTATTTAATTAGAAATAAACCAGCTGAAAATTGTAGCTTACTCCGTGTTATATTTAACTTTAATATATTACATAAATTATTACTATATGTTAACAAATGCACAAAACATTGCATATTCTTTATACTTGATAATACTAATTTACATTTACCTCAATTTTTAATTATTTAAATCAATATATTAAATAAATTTAAATAAATATTTCTTGGGTAACCAAAAAGTGAAAAAAAATTATAAATCTAACCTAAAACTCAAAACTGTTCTGACCCTTAAAAACGAGAATTTCGAAAAATCCTGTGTTAGTACAACAGAAAAAAACAAATAAATATCCCATTAAAATGTCACACGAACGAATATAGTATTTTTGGTTGTACACTGATTAGTCAAGTAATGATTGGTATTAAAATTTTATATCAATATACAGATTGATTCATTCTCACAGTATCACCAGAATTTCCAAACTACTGTTGAGATTAAATATATATTACGTTTAAAGCCATCAATATTATATAATTTTATACAAATGACCATATATATATATATATATATTTATATATAATATTGCAATGTTATAAATTAATTAATACCTATCTAATTTTTATTATTAATATTTAAAATAAAAATGTCATGAATAGTAAAGTTTTGAGAATATTATAGATAATACCTTTCACCAAGCAATGCCTTATTGTCTTCGTACAATCCCATGGAATTCACCGACACATCTGTTGTTTATTGTTTTAGTTCAATGTATACGTACTTGGGATGAGAATACATGGCCTGTCATCAATTTGAAATAATACACCATACACCCTTCTAATAGTTCATGTTGTTTTGTCTCATAGCGATACCTGGTATTATAATACAATATGATGAAATAAGAATAATGAATATTAGGAATTAAGTGTAATATCACTAACTACACATACACACACAAACACAAACTCAAACGCATATCATTAATCTATCATCATTATTAAAAGTAACACTCGAAATCATCAACAGTTTACAAGAGTATAATATACTTTATAAATATTTCAGTACATTTTAATATTATTAAAATGATGATTGCAGTTAGAATAAATGATGAACATTCTTCAGTTCGTTTTTTGGAAGAACATCTGAAATCAAAAATATGATTTTCACATTAAAGTCCATAAGTTTCTTGAATTTTTCGCATCTATTATTTAATTATAATTTTAAAAGTTTTGACTGCGTATTTATTATTATATTTTAAAACACTCAAAAAAATGTACGAACAATATTTTCATGAAAAAGTAATACCTATTCCTCAAAGATATTATATGGGCATTTTTTATCGTATTTTACTTTTATGTTTTTATTTTCTGTCTCTAATCTTTCCTTATCTTTTTGAATGTACCAAATTTATTCTGGACGAATACATTTTATAGAGCTAGCAAGATAATAACTTTTCAAGTGTCACGACATTTCTTCGTTAAAAGAAAAAAAAAGAAAAAAGGTTCAAATATTTTATTCTAAATGTGTATCTTAACTGCACCGTTACAAGGTGGGACATCCATCAAGCAGAACTCAAGCTGAATGAATAAAAATAAAAACAGAATAAAATAACTGTAAGACATTATTCTCGAAGAAATAGAGAAAAATAACATTAAATTACCATTTTAGCGAACTGTTTCAAAATTTTTTGTACATAGAGTTTTAGTGTACCAACATAGTATTTTTGCTTAATTACTATAATATTATGACTTTATTTTTTGTTTTATTGATAAAACCTATTAAGACTGATTAAAAATAATTATATAATATATTAATTAAATTATTTCTTTTTTCATTTTGTGATGTTTATATCAGAGTAATTATACTTAACACTTGGTTAGTAATAAGCATACAATACATTGAACCTACATAGCTCCAATTTTATTTTAAATTATTTTAATTTAACTTTTCATAGCTTGTTTTTTCATTCAAGAATGTATAGAAAAATTTAATAATTTTAATGGTGGCTTCCGTTTGAAATTATTAAATACCGAACATTTTTTAAATGTTTTAAAACAATACACTTATTTATTATTTTCTGTTTAAACTTAAATTTGAAAACATTTTAATTATGACTGATGTACTTTTAAAACAATAATTTGTTATTGTTATTTTATTACGTAGGTAGTTGAAATGAGTAATGTACGAAGAGCTCCG